>NC_142881.1:1207500-1507500 GCF_051225735.1 Oryctolagus cuniculus
GCCACCGCGTGCGGGATCCGACGTCCAGGGAATCTGCCGCCGGCTGGTTGTGAGTTGACGGTTCTGTGTGGCCTGGGAATGATGCCTGGGCAGACAAAGTGCCCACGCCGGGAGGCGAGCGCCACCGCTCTTCTGTAGCTTATCCCCCGCCCCAGCCCGTTCTCGCTGCCGCCATCGCGCCTCAGGCCCAGGCTCCCCACCCTGGGCGGTGGCCGCGGCTCCCCAACCTGTGCCTGCTGCTTCTTCCTCACTCCTGCAGTGGGGGCGGGAGGAGACGGGAGAGAGAGACAGGGCGGGGGGGAGAGGGAGAGAGAGACAGGGCGGGGGGGGGAGAGGGAGAGAGAGACAGGGCGGAGGGGGAGAGGGAGAGAGAGACAGGGCAGGGGGGAGAGGGAGAGAGAGACAGGGCGGGGGAGAGAGGGAGAGAGAGACAGGGCGAGGGAGAGAGGGAGAGAGAGACAGGGCGGGGGGGAGAGGGAGAGAGAGAGACAGGGCAGGGGTGGGGGGCGAGGGAGAGAAAGGGGTGAGAGGGAGAGAAGGTACAAGCGAGCTCCCAACTCGGGAGTCTGCCTGCAGAATCTCCACTTGGCCTCTGCCTGTCCTTGGCTGTGTCCTCCACCTGAGGACCTCAGCTCCTACTGCCCGTCCCGGGCTATCCCACACCTCCCTGGGCTATCTCACTCCCCTCTTCCTTGTGGCAGCTACAGGGCCTTTTTGTAGCCTGGAGGATTCTTGATCTCCTCTGGCCTTGGGCCTTGGTCCCCGGCGTCCCTGGCGTCCCTGGCGTCCCTGGCGTCCCCAGCCTGGGGAACTTTGCCCATTTGTCTTCCCTCGGACGAGGCCTGTCCCGGCTGTGGTTCAGGTCAGTCTGCCCGTGCTGCCCCGCGGCTCTTCTCTCTGTGCCCAGTTTCACTGGCCGGCATTGTTTGCTTACCGTCTCCCCAGGCAGAGAGGGGGGTGGGCCCCGGGGGACAAGTCCTATTCGGTGTTGTGTCCCTTGCTGGGGATGGTTCCGGGTCTGTCCCTCACGCTGGTGTCCTGGGAGAGCCCTAGACGTGGAGCAAGCGTGCCCGGGGGAGGCCCTGGGGGAGGGCCAGTGACGCTGCCCGTCCCTCTTCCAGGCGAGCTGGCCCTGTGCCCCGCCCAGACCCCCCTTAGGCTCTGCAGCACGCCGAGTGCCACGCAGCACCCGGGTCTGCTCGTTAGCAACATTCAAGCAGAATCAATTCTCGCCACGGAAGGGAAGGACGTTCGGCTGTCGTAGGGTAACGATTTTCTGGCTTTGAAATGCATTTGGGCACAGGAAGGGATGCGGCTGCCCCGGGAGCAGGTGCCTGTTGAGGGAGCTGCTGGCCCGGAGCCCGACCTCTCCACGCCAGAGCTGCAGACTTGGCCGCCTGCCCCCAGCCGTGGCAGGCGTGCGTGCCTCTGGGCACAGCTCGTGAGCCACCGGCAGCTGCTGTCCGGTCACCCTCAGGTGCCCAGGGAGGGTAGGGGTGAGGTGGGGCCGGCTCCACTTTTCCCACGCCTGCCCAGCGTCCGTGCCGTGGTCGCGATGACCAGCCCCACAGCCGTCCTCCGTGGTGGCCCGGCAGAGGGGCTGGCGTGGGATCGGCCACTCCTCCGCTCGGGGGTTGGGGCTGTGTGGTCAGATGTTCTGGGGATGAAACCAGAGCGCGTTTCCTCCAGGGGTGTCCATCAGGCGGGGCCTGGACGTCTCCCCAGAGCACGTGGACGCCTGGCGAGCACCCTCAGCCAATCGCAGAGCTGGCCTCCGGCCGCTGGCCGCCTCAGGCCTTCACCTGCCCGGATAATTGCAGCCACTTCAGTGGACACATCCATGGCCTTCCTGTCTCCTCACAGCGTTTCTGTCTGCCTCAGCCCTCTGACTGCCTTTTCTTGCTGACTACCACTGCCGGCCTCTTCCTTCTGACTGCTCCTGTTTTCTTCCCTCTGCCTGCCTCAGCCCTATGACTGCCTCTGCTCTCTGCCTGCCTCTGTTCTCTGACTGCCTCTGCCCTCTGCCTGCCTCTGCTCTCTGTCTCTGCTCTCTGCCTCTGCCCTCTGACTGCCTCCCTCTCTGACTGCCTCTGCCCTCTGCCTGCCTCTGCCCTCTGCCTGCCTCTGCCCTCTGACTGCCTCTGCCCTCTGACTGCCTCTGCTCTCTGACTGCCTCTGCCCTCTGCCTGCCTCTGCTCTCTGCCTGCCTCTGCCCTCTGACTGTCTCTGCTCTTGGCCTCTGCCCTCTGACTGCCTCCCTCTCTGACTGCCTCTGCCCTCTGACTGCCTCCCTCTCTGACTGTTTTCTGCTCTTGGCCTCTGCTCTCTGTCTCTGCTCTGTGCCTGCCTCTGCCCTCTGACTGCCTCTGCCCTCTGACTGCCTCTGCTCCCTGACTGTCTCTGCTCTCTGCCTCTGCCCTCTGACTGCCTCCCTCTCTGACTGCCTCTGCCCTCTGACTGCCGCTGTCTCTCGTGCGCCTCTTGAGTGCGTTTGCTCCGCCCAGGCCGTGTGGATTTTCTCAGT
Organism: Oryctolagus cuniculus; assembly: GCF_051225735.1. Taxonomy (NCBI): domain Eukaryota; kingdom Metazoa; phylum Chordata; class Mammalia; order Lagomorpha; family Leporidae; genus Oryctolagus; species Oryctolagus cuniculus. The sequence goes on from NC_142881.1 coordinate 1,210,025, forward strand.
CCTTGCTCACCCGGGAACCCCAGACTTCTCGGAAGCTCAGCCGCGGCCCCCTCCCCTGGCCACCCCCGTCGGGCACAGCGACTCGCCCAGCAGCCTCTGTGGTAAATGCGTCTCCTTGTCCCCCAGCAGACTCTGGCTCTGAGTGAGGTCCCACGTGGAGGGACACACGTGTGCGTGTGTGCATGTGTGTACGTGTGTGCGTGTGTGTGCAGGAGCACACAGATATTCCTGTATCACACATGCATGGTGCACAGTGCCCTCCACTGAGGCCTGCCCCACCTTTGCCAGCTTCCACGTTGGTAGGGCCGGGCTCCCCCAGGGTCCAGCTCCTGCCCGGCCTGGCACGGATGCTTGGAGCCGCGGGCCGAGGGCATCCATCTCTCATCCGACCCACTTCACGCCACCACGGTGTCCTGTTTGGCGCCTCGGGGTAAGGTGAAGCCTTGCCCTCCCAGGTGAGGGCTTTGTTTTCCGTTTATTCAACTTCACATCCAGAACTTAACACAAGGCTTGCTTCTTGGAAGCCTCTCGTTATTTTGTTTAAAGATTTATTTACTTATTTGAAAGTCAGAATTACACAGAGAGGAGAGGGAGAGAGAGAGAGAGAGAAAGAGAGAGAGAGAGAAAGGTCTTCCATCCGCTGGTTCACCTTCCAATTGGCTGCAATGGCTGGAGCTGCGCCGATTGGAAGCCAGGAGCCAGGAGCTTCTTCCAGGTCTCCCACGTGGGTGCAGGGCCCAAGCACTTGGGTCATCTTCTGCTGCTCTCCCAGGCCACAGCAGAGAGCTGGATCAGAGTGGAGCTGCCGGGACTAGAACTGGCACCCACATGGGATGCCGGCCTTGCTAGGTGGCGGCTCTACCTGCTATGCCACAGCACTGGCCCCTCGTGGAAGCCTCTTAGTAAAGGCTTGATGAAATAAGAAATACACACAAAGTCATCGTTAATCCCAGATGTGCATCAAGCCTCTTCCCCAAGCATTCTAACCTTTCTTTTGTAGGAAAACTTAAGAAACTGGGGAGTGCGGGGGTGGGCAGTGTGGCACAGTGGGCAGAGCCACTGCTTGGGATACCCACATCCCATTGTCACGGTGCCTGGGTTCGAGTCCCCCCCCCCCCGCTTCCCATGCAGCTTCTCACCAAGGTGTACCCGGGGGCAGTGCTGGCCCCTCCTGAGGCCTTCCTGGGCGTCTCTGTGCAAAGCCAGGTCCCACAGCTGTCAGGACAGCGGGGTCACTTGGGCAGAGAGCTGAGCGGGCTGGCGTCTGTGCGATTCCCCCGTTCTGATGACTTCTGGAGACGGACCATCTTCCCTCCCAGACTGATTTATTTACTTGGGGCGGCCTTCGCCCTGCCCGGAGGCCCAGCCAGGGCCACGTGGCCAAATCCAGAGTCCAGGGAGGGGGCACAGGCCAGGGTGCAGGGCGGGGGCGTGCCCCCCTCCTCCGTGCCGGAGCCCAGTGGGACCATCGTGGAGGCGGGTGGGAACGAGCCGCCGTGTGAAGGCTCGGGATCGGGATTCGGTATCGGGATCCTGGCGGGAAATTGTCTGATCAGACGGGAAATGTGCCTGGGTTAATGTGGATTCCTCTCACACAAACGTTCATCGTACAGGCCGGCGTCTGGTCTCCAGCTCTGCACCTGCCGAGGCCACAGAGCGGAGGCAGCCCCGGCCTGCGGGCCCAGGACTCCCCCGTGTCCCTCGCTATCTGGAGGAGGCCTCTCCTGCCCTGCACAGTGGAAGCAAGCGCCTGCCTGCAGGGCCCTGGGATCCCAGCCGCTGGCTCGGAGGCGGGGCTCCGCCCTCTAGGGTCTGGGCTGAGTAGCCCATGCTGCCATCCCAGGGGACCACCCCCCCGCCCCGACGCCAGGGACTGCGGAATCTCGCCCAAGGTTCCACCATGCCCGTCGCAGCTCTGCTGCTCTGTGGACCACAGCCCTGGGGAGGGCCTCTCAGGCCCAGGTCCCTCGGGAGGGAGGCCTGGCTGGCCGGCCGGCGTTCAGGAAGAGGAAAGGCGGGCTTTCCGCTGTGGGACTGCAAAGGTGCCGGCGACGCCCCATCCCCTCTGAGGGCACTGCCCACCCTGTTCCCCCCGCCCCCCCCCCGGAGCAGACAGAAGCTCCGCCTCTCCTCCCAGCCCAGGTCAATGTGGCCCCGCAGGGCTTCAAGCCAGAAGGTGCACGCCTGGGGTTGGGGAGAGGGCAGAGCGGCTGCGCCCTCTGGGCTGGGAGTCTCCCAACTTCAGGACTGGAGCCCCCTTGGGGCAGCCGCGGGCGTGGACTGCAGCTGAGCGCAGGGCAGGGAGGAGCGGGTGGGGGGCTCGCACCCTGCACCTCATGCTCACTACGCTGTGTGGCACGGCCGCAGGGCTCCCTAGCTGCCCTGAGCCTCCGCTCTGCCTGTGCGCAGGGTGGGGTGAGGAGAGCGCGCCCCCACTCCGCGCTCTGCCTGTGCGGAGGTCTCGCCACGTGGGTGCCCTGCGTGCGCCCTGGTGCCGTGCCCCGAGTGCCTGAGCGGATTCCTTGGGCGCCCAGGTCGCGCTGTCTGCGGCTTCACTCCCTGGTGCCGGCCACTTGGTTTCCTTCCCTCGCAGCTCTGTCACGAAGTGTTGGCCTTAAGGCCGCGGGCTCCAGCTGTGGGCTGTGAAAACAAGCCCCTTCCCATGCGTGATGGGCACTTACGCAGCGCCGGCAGAGCCTTGGAAGCAGCTTCCACTGTGCCCTGACCAGACTTGGCCGGCTGCCCGGACCTGGCGCCTCCAGCCCACCGGAGTAAGTCCAGGCGGGACGTCTCTGCGAACGTGAGGACAGAGGCGCTCCCTCACCACCGTCCCCCCCGCCGCCTCCCCCTGCCCTCCAGCGGCCACCCTCCACATCCTGAGCATCTCTGGAAGCCCAGGCGGGGACCCGAGTGGCCACTGCCCACGAAGCCTGGCAGCACCCAGCCCCCACTGCTGACCTGGGGACTTCAGGGGCCTCTCCCTTTGTGTCTGCTCCACTCCTGCCCACCGTGGGGTGGGCTCAGACAGAGAACCGAGAGGGGGCTGGGGTCCTTTGTGTCCTTGGAGTGGCTCCCCCTAGCACTGACGGAATGACAGGTGCACGGGTGGGTCCACTCCCCTGCTCAGCCCCTGCCCCACCCCACTGGTCACGCTCGGGCACATTTCCCAGCAAGGGCTGTGACTCCAGTCGTGGCCAGCACATGGCACAAGGACAGGACTCCATGGCTGGCTCTGACAGTGGAGAAGCTGCCACTGGGTGGTTGTGAGCTGCAGGCACCCTGGCTGTCAGAGGAGGAGGAGGGGCGTGGCCCCGTGCAGGGACCCTGCCTGGCCAGGTCAGAGGCACAGCACCTGAGGAAGGAGGCAGTGCTGTGCTCAGGGCTGGTGGGAGGGAAGGCTGGGGACCGCAGTGGAGGAGGCCAGGGAGAGTGGACAGACTGACGTTGCCCGCCCAGCCTTTCCTTCAAGGCTGAGAGCCGATCCGAGAGCCCCGAGCAGGGCAGCCGTAGGATCTGGTGTCGGTTACAGCCCCCGGTCACTGGAGTGAGCGCACAGAGAGCGGATGCAGTGGGATTGGGGGGCACATAGGACGCCCAGATCTCTGGACCCTGTGTCCTTCCTTCTTGGTCAGGTCCTGGCTGCCAGGCCTGCTGCCGAAGCCAGGTATCTATGTGCCAACTGCCTGGCCCACGGCAGCAGCTGTGCCGGGGTGAGCCTCTGCCTCCTCTCGCCAGACATGGAAGGAAAGGCGGGCAGCGTTTCACTGATCGGCGGCAGTGCCATGTTGGCCACACTCAGAGCCTCCCACTGCCCCGGACCCTGGAGGTCACTGCCCCGTGCCGGAGTGCTGGGGCTGAGCCCCTGGAAGCAGCTGGAGGAGGCAGGAGCCCAGCGGCGGGGGGATGGGGACACTCAGTCCCCTCCTGGGGTCTCCCTGCCTGCCCCCACCCCGGAAGGCCTGAGACGGGGGACCCTCCTGCCCCACACTGCCTGAGCCAGCACCCCTGCATCTTCCCCCCGTCTAGTCTGTGCCTGTCAGTGGTCCTCTCCCTGGCTCATCTGCCCACGCTCTGCAGAGGTGCGGCGCACGGTGGTGTGAGTGTGACGTCCTGAGAAGGGTTGGGTCGGAGCATCGGGGTTGGAGGTGACGGCTAGGGTGGCCCGGGTGTCAGGTGACGGAGACCCCGCGGCTCTGCCTGCACCCACGTCCCACGAGGCTGAGAGGGTGCCACAACTGGCTCCCATCAGCCCTGCTGGGTTCTGAGTTCACTTTTAACTGAGCCAAGCGCACTCGTCACGTGAGCGGCTGAAACAGAAGCTAAAAGCTCCGCAGGAAAGCAATACATCGTCGCTAAGAGAAGCGAGCCTGAGGCTGGCGTGAGATTCGCCGCTTTAATGCCAGCTGCGCTATTTACCCGCCTTCTTAATGGAAGCTCGGTGCACGGCAGCTCGGCGCTGCTGGGCTGCAGAGGGGCAGGACTCTGTGCCGAGCCCGGGGCCCCCGGGAGCCGCCGTCGGGTGCGTGTGGGGGGCAGGATCCGAAGCCCCCACAGCTCTCTTTCGTTCCCCAGGGGCTGCCCCACAGGAAGCTGCTGTCCCTCCAGGGACTCCGAGGCCGTGGGAAGGGCACCCGGGTACCCACAGTGCTTTTTCCTTTGCAAAAATTCCGTTTCCATTATGCCGTCCGAATAGCAAAGGTGGGAAAATAACAAATGTGCATTTTAAAATTCAAAGTCTACAATCTTAGTTAACTCAGAAATACAAGCCAGAGATAACCACAGGCAGACACCGCGTGGCTGGGGTGAGAGTGTGGCGCAGTGGTTAGAGCGTGGCCTGGGGCGCCCGTCCTGTGCTGGAGTGCCCATTCCCCCCTGGATCTCAGCTCCTTGTTGATGCAGACCCCGAGAGGTAGCAAGATGATAAGTGTTTGGGTCCTACCACCCCCGCGGGAGACCTGGATGGAGTTCCGGGATCCTGGCTTCAACCTGGCCCGAACCCAGCGGCTGCCGGTGTTCCGGGAGAGAACCAGAGGACGGAGGCTCTGTCCGCCTGTCAGTCTCTCTCTGCCTTTCAAGTAAATACATTTTCAAAGGCTTACACGAGAGCATGTGTCTGGTCTTTGAGAGAGCTCCCTGCACGCGCATTGTCATACCGTGTGTGTTGACAACGGGCGGCTCCCTCAGTATTTTCCGCAGGAGCCGGTGCGCCCAAGGGTCTGATGCTGGTTAGCTCGGGCGACACCGGGAGCTTCTGGAAACAAGGCGAGTTGCCCAAAGCTGGGATCTGAACTCGGGCAGCGGCTGCTGGGTGCTGCCCCGACCACCCCCACGCCGTGTTTATGGCAACTGCAGCTGCTGGGCAGGAGACGAGACCCTCGTGCTGCGGAATCCACGTCAGCCCAGCCCACGCGGAGGCGTTCTGTGTGCAGGAGTTTTAGATGCTGTTTTACGGTTTAACAAATATCGCACCGAGCACTTACATAGTCTTCGATTAATGGACAGACGAGTTGCTTGAATTATTTCTTGCATTTTACCCAGAGCTGCGTGGAGATACTCTTACAGACTCATTGGTGAGTGAGTGACGGTGCATTTGTTTGATAAACAACAGAGAAGAGAATCCGCCGAGAGTGAAGAAGGCACCATGTTCACTTCGCGCACTTTCTGAAAATTGATGGGAAGCTGCCGATGCCAGTCGGCGGGAGGGGCTGTTTCACACTCTCGTAATTTGGGTAATAAGAATTTTGCTTTTTGGGTCGTTGCTAATCTGATAGGAACAGAGGTAGCGATTATTTTTATGGGCATTTCTCTGATTATTAGCTAGCTCCGGCATCTCCGCACACATATTGTCCATTTGCTTGGTTTTCTCTGGGAATTTTATGTCCTCATCTCCTTCTTATCCCTTTATTGGCTTTTTAATTTTATTATTTTGCAAGATCTCCTTATATATTTAGGAGATTGCTGTATTACTATGCAACAATTAGAAGCAGTAAAGTAGATATTCATAAATCAACATGGATTATAGAGTTGAATAAATACGTGAAAAATAGAATAAGGCCGTTAGCATTGTACTCTTCATGTAAATGAAGATAGCACAGGCATGGATTGTTCTGGAAGCAGTGGGCAAGTTAATTTAGATCAACACCGCCACTGAGGACAATTAGAGAGGCTGGGAGACTGCGGAGAAATGAAAGGAGCCTAATTAAGTGGAGGAAGTGGGAGGCGCGTGGATCAGAGGTTTCCATGTCGCGGAGCCGTCAGTCTCCCGGCTTCAGCGCCGAGGCAGGGGACAGCAGCACAGCACCAGCAGGTCTCGGGTGCACACACTGCGTGCACACCTGTGGGACGGTGTTATTTGTTTATTGTTGTAAATTAACAGGCCAGTTCCAAGACTGAGGCAGACACGCCAAGGTGGCCGTCAGAGCTGAGGTGAGAGAAGCCGTGGAGACTGTGCCCCCCTCGTGGCCCTGATTCTGAAGCGAGGGCGCTGCAGAGGAGAGACAGACCCTGAGCGTGGGTCCTGACAACGGCCGCGGCGGTCTGCAGACTGCAGCAAAATAGGCCGTAAAGCGGCTGCTGGATACGCCGGGCGGGAAACGCACTCTCCCTCGCTTCCCAGGGCACGTGTGCAGCTCGAGGGGTGCTTGTCACAGCAAGAAGTGAGCTGATGCTTGGGGTTTCCCTCCCAAGTGGGACAGAGCAGTGGTGACCCCACCCCCGTACCCCCACATCAACACTCCCCCCACATCAACACTCCCCCTACATCAACACTCCCCCCACATCAACACCCCCACATCAACACCCCCACATCTACACTCCCCCCACATCCACACCCCCACATCAACACTCCCCCTACATCAACACTCCCCCCACATCGACACCCCCACATCAACACCCCCACATCCACACTCCCCCCACATCCACACCCCCACATCAACACTCCCACATCAACACTCCCCCTATATCAACACTTCCCCTACATCAACACCCGCACATCGACACCCCCACATCAACACCCCCACATCCACACTCCCCCCACATCCACACCCCCACATCAACACTCCCCCCACATCATCACTCCCCCCACATCAACACTCCCCCCACATCAACACCCCCACATCAACACTCCCCCCACATCAACATTCCCCCCATATCAACACTTCCCCCACATCGACACCTCCCCAGCAACACTCCCTCCATAGCAGCACTCCCCCCACATCAACACTTCCCCCACATCAACACTTGCCCCCCATCGACACCTCCCCCATATCGACACCCCACAGCAACACCCGCACATCGACACCCCCACATCAACATGCCCTTGCACCCATGCTGCTCAGAACACTCTAGAAGCCCTGAGCACGGTGTGCAGGTCTGGCGACGGCGAGGAGGGAGGACCGGCCCCGTGCTGCTGGGCCGGGCTCCCCCTTGGGTGGCGTCTGTCAGTTCTAAACTCCAGGGCGGAGGCTGCAGGCGGAAGTCAGCAAAGCCACGAGGTCCTGAGGGGTGAGGCCTGGACCAGCCGCGAGGGCTCAAACAGCGGGGTCTTCGGCAGAGCCCAGTGTTGAGCTGGGAGAAACAGAGTCCGTGATGCGGCAGGTGAGGGCACAAAAAGCCCAGGCTCTCAGTGAAATGCAGGAGGGCAGCCCCCAAGAGCCGGGTGAGCAAGAGCCAGACTGAGCCCCAGCCACACAGCAGCCACGGCCTTCACTGAGCTCTCTGATGGCTCAGGGGCTGGTAGGATGACCCAGGGGGCCGGCAGGATGACCCGGGGCTGGCAGGATGACCCAGGGGGTTGGCAGGATGACCCTGGGGCTGGCAGGATGACCCTGGGGCTGGTACAATTATCTAGGGGCTATCAGGATAACCCAGGGGGCCGGCAGGATGACCTGGGGCCGGCAGGATGACCCAGGGGTCCAGCAGGATGACCCAGGGCTGGCAGGATGACTCAGGGGTCCAGCAGGATGACCCAGGGCTGGCAGGTTGACCCTGGGGCTGGCAGGATGACCCTGGGGCTGGTAGGATGACCCTGGGGCTGGCAGGATGACCCTAGGGCTGGCAGGGTACCGGGGGGCTGGCAGGATGACCCTGGGGCTGGCACGATTAGCTAGGGGCTGGCAGGGTAACCGGGAGGCTGGCAGGATGACCCAGGGGCCGGCAGGATGACCCAGGGGCCGGCAGGTTGCTGTCCCCATACGGCTCTGCTACAGCAGCTCACCGCGGCCACTGAGGCCTGAGAGCAGCCACGCGTGAACAAGTGCAGCCTCATTCCAACGACACTTTACTTGTGGACACCGACAGTTCAGGTCTACACACTTTCACATTCACATCTTTCGGTTTTTTCCCTGCGCTCGGCTGCGCCTGTCCCTCCCTCTCTCCCTGTTGTTCCTCCTTCCGTCTTCTTGTTTTCCTTTCCAACGCGTTCTCCGCTTGCATTTCTTCACCAACTCGAATAAGGCGACTCTGATAGGCAAGGGTGCTTCCAAAAGTGTGGGAAAAGTGGAGCGGTTATTTATTTACATTTTAAAATGTAAAAGCCACATGAGACCGGCGTTGTGTTGCAGTGGGTTATGTGCCAGTGTGAATCCCGGCTGCTCCACTTCCGATCCAGCTCCCTGCTAATGCACCTGGGAAAGCAGCAGAGGACGGCCCAGGTGCTTGGGCCCTGCACCCACGTGGGGGACCAGGAGGGAGTTCAGCCTCCAGGCTTCGCTGTTGCGGCCATTTGGGGAGTGAACCAGTGGATGGAAGGTCTCTCTGTCTCTCTCTCTGACTCTGGGGGAGATGAGACAGCAGGAGCGATTTTGCTGTGGGCAGTAGAGGTCTGGTCCACGGTGCCAGTCAGGCCGTCAATCCCAACAGCGTTTGTGTGGCGGGGTGAGGACTGGCTGCAGAAGACGGCATCGCTTGCAGTCTCTGACCGGTGAGGGCAATGCTCGGCGTTCAGTGAGAGCCGTGTGGTATTAAACAAAGTGAGAGACTCATGAGGGATGCCGATATTGACATTAGTGGACAAAAATTTTAAACGTGAAAGCGCAGAGCCCGGAAGCAGGACCATAAAACTCTGGCCTTGGACAGCATAGCTTTGAAAGTAAATGTATGCGAAGATTAGGCACCTGGCAATGAACCTAGGAGAAGTTACTCTCCTTTGTCTACCGCACGGCAGGTACACATCACATTTTAAAAATGCAACGACTTCTAATTCTAATTGATTAGTCACCGAGGTTGAAGATCTCCGTGCTTGGGGGCCCAGCAATTCTCCCAAGTGTGCGGGAGGCCTGCCTGGGAATGCTGGGAGCAGTGCTGCTGACAGTGGCCCCAGACCGGAGCCATCCCGGCGACGGTGGACACCATGAGGGGCAGGTACAGTCTGGCTGAGCAAACAGACTGCCCACAACACCGGGCGGAACTGGCAGGTGTCACTTGGGCTGAGACCCGCCAGTCACGGCGAGCGCGGCTCCCGTCCTTCCCTCTGGGCGCTGGGGTTGCGCCCAGGCCCGTGACCCCGGGGCGGGGCGGACTCCCCGCGGCTGGCGAGGGCCTGGGCTCTGGTGGCGCTTGTGCCCATCCCTGTGCTGTTCCAAGCTGTGTTCTTGGGATCAGTGCGTCCTCTTCAGTGTAGACACTGCTGCAGAACCACGCACCTGCGCTCTACGACGGGAACTGAGGCTGCATGAGGGCACTTGCAAAAGTTCCTAGAGAACAGAATTCGGGGCGGATGAATTGGGCTGCAAAGATTCTGGAACCCGTGTTCTGGAGAGGCCCGTGGGATGTGTCATCCAACACCTTGCATGGCTTTCGACATCCTCTCGCGTCAGTCAGCTTCTAGTTCCGCTCCACTTTCCCCACACTTTTGGAAGCAGCCTTGCCTATCAGAGTAGCCTTATTCGAGTTGGTGAGGAAGTGCAAGCAGAGAACGCGTTGGAAAGGAAAACGAGAAGACGGAAGGAGGAACAACAGGGAGAGAGGGAGGGACAGGCGCAGCGTCGCCCACCTGGCAGTGAGGCCCCGGCCCTGCGGCCCTGCGGCCCTGGGGACCTGGGGACCTGCGGGTGGGCAAGCCTGCGGCTGCCTCGGGCGCCCTGAGCTGATTCCCCAGCAGCTCGCCCTGCTCTCTGGTGCGCATCCTAACCAGCTTCTCACGCGGCCGGGTTCCCCCCTGGCCCGCAGTGCCGGTGGGTTTGCAAGCTGAGGTGCGCGAGGCGCTATGTAATTAATTGAAGGGCATTTCAAGTTGCTTTACTTGTTCGTGTGCGTGGGTGAGGCTGATAGGTTGATAGACGTGTTCCGTGGGTGACACCCGAGTCAGGCTGGTGGCCAGAAGCTCCACCGCCTTAAACACGAAGGGTTTTCCACTCTCAAGGTGCTGATCGGGGAGCAGGCTCCAGAAAGGCTGAGGGACTGACGCGGGGCGGGTCCTGAGCGTGGCAGCAGGGGCTGATGGGGGCGCACGGGGAGCACGCGGTGGGCACCCGGCAGAACCCGGAGCCTCTGACGGGACTTCCTGGCGAGTGTGGTTTGTGGAGCACTTGACTCTCGTGCGGACAGGAAGCACTCCTCTCTTGCTTTTCCCGGGAACAAACGGTTTCACGGTTCTCAGGAGCCCTGGAACAGCCAACAACACGGCGGCATCTACAGTCGGCCCGGCCCTTGGTGTCACCGCGGCTGGGCAGCTGTGCCTGCAGGACCCCAGGCCGCGCTCACATCTGCAGCTCCCTGGCCCCATCCTACGTGGGGCCTTGCCTGTGTTGCAGGGAACCTGGGCCCACCAAGGGAGCTCCCGCTTGACGCGCGCGTTCCCACGGCTCCTGCTCCGGCCGATGCCGCGCTGCCGCCTGGGGAGGGGCGGGGTGGCCAGGGACAGAACCCCAGCTCTGCTCCGCCGGCGCTGCCGCCTGTCTCCAGGAAGCTCCTGGGGCTCTCGGGGGAATGACCGGGAAACACTGCCCTGGGGGAGGATGGACGGTCCCCCAGGTCCCCCTTGCGGTCGGCGGAGGACGCGCCCAGCCCAGGCCTGCAGCCTGCGGTGCAAGCTCCCTCCCCCAGGCGCACTCCCAGAAGTCACTGTGGCGGCAGCGGCGCTGTAATGTTCAGAAAATGCATCGAGCAGACCATACCTCACGTTTATGGCTCTGAAGCAGCATTCGAGGACACGCACCCAAACTAGGTTATTAAGACAACTTTTCCTGGCTGCCACAGCGCCTGTTGGCTCTGCTTGCCATTCTTCAGCTCCTCGGCCAACGGGAGCACTAAAGGCCTGCGTGGTAAACTAATGTTTTAAGCTCAGCGAGAAATACGAGCTCAGCGCTCACTGGCCGCCCCCCTCGTCTTCCCAGCTCGGGGAGGACATTCTCCGTGGGCCTCTCCCCTGCCCCCTCACTGACCACTGGTGACGCTCGCACGGGAGACTGCGAGAAGATGGAATTCCCTCTCCCTCTGAGCCGGTGCACCACTCCAGCCCCCGCCCCGGGCGGCACCACGCTGTCCGTCTTCTGAGCTCACCGCCGCAGTGGCTGCTCGCAGAGGGTCATCTGCGGTTCTGTGGGTGCTGGGCGCTTCTGGGAAGTGAGCAGAGGACCTGGTTTTCCTCCTGTCCTCACCTCTGAGGGTGCCGGGCAGGGGAGGGAAGCATGCACAGCCACCTGCTGGTTCTCCTGGGCTCCCTAAGGTGCTTCAGGACCCCTGGGGCCCGGCCACCCCTCTGGTCTCCATGCTGAAGTCTGTGGCTTCCCGTGGGCTTGGCACCACACGACCGCTGGCCACTCCCTCCCTCTCGCATCCCACTGCCCCTGGCCTGGTGCCCTGGGTGACACGCACCACTCCTGTCCACACTGCTGCTGCCCCTTGCTAAGGGCGAGACATGCCAAGTGTAGACGCAGGCCTGGTGGCCACCACCCACCTCTGTGTGCCGTCCCCTGTAATTCTTCTCAATGAGGACTGTGTGGTTCCCCACTTCTGGGGGAATCCTGGAGGTGGGGGGAGAGAGGGGCAGGGGGAGGTCTTCCATCGATGGGGTTCACTCCCCAGACGCCCACGATGAGGGGGCTGGAGCAGGCCTGTGCAGCAAACAAGGGTGGTGCCCCATTGACTGTGCAGGATGAGCAGGTCCCCTGGGACAGAGACTGTGCAGAGCAGGGGGCCTCTGAGCCTCTGGTGGGCCGCTGGGCGGCTGCCACAGGGCCACGGCTGGCGGGAGCCCTCGCACCACCCCCCCCCCACTCCCCAGCATTCCTGGCATCAACGTCCGTTTTAATTTCTGTCACGTCTTCCTCCTCCAGCCTGGAGAAAAATTTCTCTCCTGCTGAACACATGTTTGAGGTTTCCTTATGTTGGAATTAATTCTTATAAAATTCAATTACCGCTTTCCCCTTCCCTGCTCTACATGGGAATTTTGTGCCCTCCACTAGGTCTGAGCCACCAGGAGCTGCACATTCCCCCCGGGCATTTTAGAGAAATTCTCTCTCAGGATGGCCAGCGTCCAGGGCACTGAACAGGGACGTGGTGTCCTGAGTCAGCTCCGGTTGGCCACAGGTGCTTGGTCCGCTGTGCCTGGGCTCTGAGAGGCCTCCCCATGGACAGGACACCAAAGGCAACGCTCCTGAGTGCACACTTCCCCGGGACAGCTGAGCAGAAGTGGGCGCTGAGTCACCAGGGCGACGCAGAATCCACCTTGTGGTTCACCGTTGGGATGTCTGTTCTACAGAAGTTTGTTTTGGGGCTGGCGCCGTGGCGTAGTGGCTAAAGCCACCACCTGGGACACCGGCATCCCACATGGGCACTGCTTTGAGTCCCAGCTCTCTGCCAAAGAGTTGGGAAAGCAGCGGAAGATGGCACAAGTCTTTGGGCCCCTGCACCCACGTGGAAGACCCAGATGGAGTTCCTGAATCCTGGCTTCAGCCTGGCCCAGCCCTGGCTGTTGTGGGCATTTGGGGAGTGAACCAGTAGGTGGAAGATTCTCCCTGTCTCTGCCTCTCCCTATCTGTAATTCTGCCTTCAAATAAATAAATAAGTCTTTAAAGGAAAAAAAAAGTTGGGGCCAACACTGTGCCGTAGCTGGTAAAGCTGCTGCCTCTGGTGCCTGTGTCCCATACGGGCACCGGTTGAGTCCCGGCTGCTCCTCTTCCAATCCAGCTCTCTGCTGATGTGCTTAGGGAGACAGCAGAAAGTGGTCCACGTGCTGGGCCCCTGCACCGGTGTGGGAGACTTGAAGAAGCTCCTGACTCCTGGCTTTGGACTGGCCGTTGCAGCCACTTGGGGAGTGAACCAGTGGATGGAAGATCTTTCTGTCTCTCTAACTCTGCCTTTCAAGTAAGTATACAAATCTTAAAAAAAGTTTATTTATTTGAAAGGCAGAGTGGCAGAGAGAGAGGGGGAGGGGGGGCGAGAGAGAAAGATTCTTCCACCCACTGCTTCAGTCTCCAAATGTTTGCAACAGCTGGGGCTGGGCCAGGCTGAGGCCAGGATCCAGGAGCTCCACCTGGGTCTCCCACATGGTGCAGGGACCCAAGTGCTTGAGCCATCTCCTGCTGCCTGCCAGGGTGCATCAGCAGGAAGCTGGGTGGGAAGCAGGGGTGGGGCTTTCCCGGGGCACCCCCGTGGATGGTGGACTCATCAAACCAAACCTGGGGCTGGCTGAGCCGCTGACCGGGAGGCCTGTGTTAAGACCCAGGAAGGAGTGCTTCCCGGGACCGCTGCTGCCGTGTGGTGGTGATTCCGGCCGTCACTCTGGCTCTCGGCTGTGTGGCATCGCAGTTCTGTTCTGCACACCTGTGAGGCCGGACATCTGGTCCTCACGTTCTGGAGGCCAGCAGCCCACGGTCACGGCGTCGGCAGAGCCCGGGCTGAGCAGGGCCAATTCTGGGCTCTCTTCCCGGGGTGGGTGGGGCGCCAGCGCTGCAGTGGCCACATCCCCGCCCATCCCTGCCTCGGTCTTCATGCCCCCGTCTCCCCATTGCATCCCTGTGTCTCTCTCCTCTCCCTGTGAGCACGTCAGTTGTTGGATTTGGGGTAGACCCTGGCCAGGCGTGACTTTATCTGAACTGGACTGTATCCCAGGGCTCTCCTGGGTCAAGGCCACGTTCACAGATGCCAGGTCAGCACTGCAGCAGGTCTTTCTGGGGAATGCAGCTCAGCGACTGCAATCCCAGTGCCTGCGTGTGTATCCCTGCCTCAAGGGTGTTTTCCTCGCATTCGGGACCAGACGCAGGGGAGCTGGGTGAGGAGTCCTTCCTGCAGGATTCCTGTCAATGGCTTTGCACGCCGGGGCCGACTCACGGTCTCTCGTTTGCTCTCCCCAGCAGCTAAGCGTAGATGGGCCAGGAGCACAGCCCCAGGGAGGGGCCCTGCCCTCTGAGCTGCAGCCCCCTGGGCAGGGTCGGGCTAGAGCAGGGCTCGTGGAAGCCTGTGGCCCCCAGGTGGCTCCCGGGACGCAGTTCCTGAGTCTCCTCTCCCGTCCATCCCAGCCGCTCTCCCCAGACTGGGCAGTGCCCAGAGGACAGCAGAAGCCCCGGTCTTGCTCGGGAAAGCCAGCGGCATCTTTGTTTTCCATTGCTCTGATGCTTGGGACCTGATTGAAAGCTCCAGGGGCCGGCGCTGTGGCGTGGCGGGTGAGGCCGCCGCCTTCTGTGCCAACATCCCACGTAGGCACGTTTGAGTCCCTGCTGCTCCACTTCTGATCCAGCTCTCTGCTATGTCCTGGGAAAGCAGTGGAAGATGGCCCAGGTGCTTGGGCCCCTGCACCTGCGTGGGAGACCTGGAGGAGGCTCCTGGCTCCTGGCTTCAGATCGGCGAAGCTCTGGCCATTGTGGCCAACTGGGGAGTGACCCAGCGGATGGAAGACCCCATGTGGGCTGCAGCTGCCATCTGGCTGGGGTTGACATTTGCAGAGCCGGGGGAATGCAGGGAGAGCGACTCCACAGGTGCAGGTCGGTGTGGGCGGTGGACGGCGTCACCTGGAAAGCCTCATAGCGACAGTGCCTGCCGCATTTCCAGGCACCGCTCTCCCGTCCTGGGCCCCACACCCCAGGAGCGCTCCCCTGTCTCTAGGTGCACCTCGGGAGGAGAAGTCAAGGCCCACAGGGTGGTGTCCTGGCTCCGCTCGCCCTGCCCTGCCCGCTCTTCCTGTGCTCCCTGCCCTGTGGGTGCTCCGTGTCCCCTCCCTGCCTCCACGACCCTGGCTCTGAGACACATCGTGCCGCTGGGCCCTGGCCTCCTCACCAGCTGATCATCCACGTGAAGTTCCCCCAGACAGACAGACAGACAGACAGCAGCTGTGTGGCTCTCCCCACCTCCCCTCCCTGGACCCCACCTCACTCCTGGCTTACCAGTGTTGGGGCAGATGGTAAAATACCAGCATTAGTGGCACTAGGCAGAGGTGGGGGCCTCAGAGGAAGCCGAAGCCGGCCAGGGCCCTGTGCCTAGGAGAGGTGGTCAGTCCTTGTTCACCATGGTGATGAGCTAGGAAGTCGGCACGAGGGCTGGACTGGTGAGGGTCGCAGCCCTGCCCCCAGTGGGCGGACAGGGCCAGGTCCCCAGGAGCCTCTGCCGGCAGCCAGGATGGTGGCGTTCAGACATTGGTTCAGCCTCCTTCCTTCATTGACTTTGAACTATAGCAAGGGCGCCGTCAGCCACGCCTGAGGGAACCCAGTCGCCTCCCGGTTTCTCCCATAGCATGCGGCAGCTGTCGTGTGGTTAGGACCACGGACAGCAGCCAACTTCGCGCTGGGAGCCACGGAAGCAGCACGTTCACCACAATGGCATAAAAACCCAAGCACAGCGAGCAGATAGGAGCACCTGGGGCTGTGCCGGCTGTGCACAGGCAGAGTTTGAGGCAGCAAGCACGTGCCCTTGGTCCCTGTGGGACCTCAGCCGGGAACGGTAGGGTGCAGACTTTGTCCCCTTTCTGCACGCATTCACGACTGATCGCACCAACAGGAATGAGTGAGTTACGAGTAGATTCCAGCAGGAAAACACACAAATATGGGATCCATGGATACAGACGATCCACGTGTCCACGCTGTGCCCCCAGGTGTCCTGGCTGCCGGACAGCACAGACTCCGCGTCTTGACCACTGCCCGAGCACTCCCCAGGGTGCTGTGGGACACCCCGGGGAGAACCAGGGCTTGTGGGGTTTTCCCTGTGTGGAGGCCGGGGCCTCCTCACCTGCGTCTGGTCCCACGCCTCACACCTGTGTGAAGCCGGCGGAACGCCTTCCTCCACAGGAGGGTCTAGAAGAGACCCTGCAGGCAACCACGCAGCAGGGCTGCCCCGCGGGGTGCCCAGGGGCCCGGCGTCTCTTCTGGGAACGACGCACACTCTGGTCTCTGCTTGCTGAGCTCACGTGCGTCTCCCGGGCACCTGAGGCTGCCACGCCGGGCCGGCCTGCCCTTCCCCAGGGCGCGTGGGGACTTGCCCCTGCCTGTGTCTCCCTGCTCGTCATCTGTGGGTCTCCCCAGGGCCTGGCTCTGCCCGTCACCCAGAGCCTGCATATGGGGAGACATGACTACTTCCGCTCCTTGAGGGAACGGCTTTTTATCTGTTTAGCAACCCTTTGCAAACGAGGCTTCTCACGTGGAGAATGTCTCCGTGATATTTACCGCCACTCCCAGGAAGAAAATCTGTCTACGCCCAAACCATCGACACCGTTTAGTATTTACTGCCCCGTGCCGCCCCTTGCAGCCCCGGCGCGCAGCCCGTGCTGCTGGGGGCGTCTGACCAGGGCCGCAGGTGAGCTCCATGGCTCCCGACCCCACACAGAGAGCCCTCTGGCAAAGAACCAGCTCTGCTGGGACTGGCGGTGGGGCCACCTGGGCACTGGCGAGAACGTGGTGCACTTTGGTGCCAAGCACATCCGCATTCCTAGAAAGCGGGGGGTCTCTGGGTGATGCTACGGCTCCCAGCTCCCCTTGGCCACGTGGCCCAGACGATGGTAACAGGGATGCTACCCTGAGCCAGCACGGCCCCTCAAGGAGGCCGGAGGTGGAGGGAGCCGCCATTGCTGTCCTGGGGCCCTGGTCGCTGTGCCATGGCCCCTTCAGCCCAGCCTGACCTCGTTGTCGAGATGCAGGGCGAACCTGCTGGAACGGCAATTGAGCAGGAAAAGCCCTGGCCTCCTCCGACCCCAGGCTGTGCCCTTTAGTGACCACTCCGCCTCCTCTGTCAGATGCGCAGGCAGTGGCAGGCCGCCAGGAAGTGCAAGGCGGGGCAGGGGTTGACCTTCCAGGGGACAGCAGCTGGGGAGGTGAGAGAGGGCGGGCCCCACTCCGCAGCCAGCAGCACAGGCATCCTGCGGCCTCGCTGCTGCGGTCGGCCCCCGCAGGACCCTGTCCCTCCCATGCCTGGGATGGGTTTGTTTTCTTCTTCTTTCCCGAGTGGCACTCAGGCCACTCTGCAGCCATCAGCAGCTGCCCGAGCGTGCACAAACTGCCCACCGAGCTCCCGGCTTTGAGTCACTAGTCAGACCTGCTCTATGGACCCCAGAAGGACCCGGAATGGGCACTGCTCTGTCTGCTTAGGCGATGATGGTGCCCTAATGGCTGGAGAGCTCACAGCCAACTTAGGAGGGGTGTTGGGTTCTGAATGGGCTCGTTTCCACGCTCTGCAGACAGCCTGGGCCTCTCCGTCCTGAACCGAGGGCCCCGTTTCCCTTCCTCTGTGGATCAGACGCCGTGGTTCTTTTGATCCACAGACTGAAAATACCAGGAGTTTTGGAAGCAATTTCCCAGTCGATTCTTGGGTAGGTGATTTCAAGGTCACGGATCGCAGGCCGCGGAGCACTGTCCATTTGGTTCCGTGATTTGGAGATGCGGAGAGACCTCCAGGTGCGGACGCACTGAGCAGCGGGACTCCTCAGTGAGAGGTCTGGAGGGGGTGGGCACAGCAAAGGTTCCTACGGTTAGCCCTGGGTGAGAGAGAGGCTCGCGGTGCACCCACACACAGGACTGGTGCCAGCCCCATCCCTGCTGTGCGTGTTTCTCCCTGCGTGTTCTTTCGGGGGAATCAGCAGACCCTCCTTTGCATGGGGAGGGTGGGCTTCCCTGTCTGGCCCACAGAGGGGCTGGGCTGAGTGGGTGCTGTTCCGGGTCTTTCTGTACCTGCGTTCTTTGTCCAGAGCCACACCTAGCCTGGCACTGCCCCAAGGGGTGAGGAAGGTCGACCAGCCCTTCTGAGCCCAGATAAAGTTTGTTGGAGCCTGGTCTCCCCAGGTGTCGGCCCGAGGGATCTGGTGGGCTCCCTGGTCTCCCCGGGTGTCGGCACGAGGGCCTCTGGTGGGCTCCCTGGTCTCCCCGGGTGTCGGCACGAGGGCCTCTGGTGGGCTCCCTGGTCTCCCCGGGTGTTGGCACGAGGGCCTCTGGTGGGCTCCCTGGTCTCCCCGGGTATTGGCACGAGGGCCTCTGGTGGGCTCCCTGAAACAGGTGTTCCATGTGTGTGGGAGCAGCTGAGGGCTCCGTGCCACAGCCTCCCCTCCCCTCTGCAGAGACCTTGCCCATGGTTCCTGGAGGGGGTCCTGGACACACTTCTTGGGCTTTCTGTCACCTGCCTGCTCCACGAGCACGCGTGTCTCTCGTGTCTCTGTGGCACATTGCTGGGATGAGAGCTGCCCCCACAGGGCGGCAGTCAAACCTCTCAGAAAAACTGCTCAGCACCCACTCTGCACACCACGGGACACCCCATGACAAGAGACCCTCCGCTGCAGCTGGACGGATGCCGGGCCCGTCTCCTGCAGTCAACGCTTTTGCCGAGGCCCAGTCTGCTGCAAAATACCCTCATCTGCTTGGCGTGGAAAGGGTGCCAGGGCACCCGACTCGGCCTCAGGGTGCCCGCGGCTCCGTCACATCCCCGCCACACTGAGCGGCTAGAACGGCCACCCAGCCCGTTAGCGCTGTGTAGAATTAGCAACGAGTCCATTTCACAAATCCGCCTACTTCTCAGCAGAAGCGTTTGATATGGATTTAGAGAATCATTACAAGTTGGGATCAATATTGAGAGTGACTCAATCTATAGGAATTACCTGCGGCTGAGCTACCCAGGCAGAGAAGCGATGGGGGCTGGGAGCTTTGAAGAGTGCAGAGCGGTGAAGACGCCAGCCAGGACACGGTGCTGTGATGTGACTGTGTCAGGTGTGGCAAAGACCCGGGATGCCACGGGCCCCGATCCAGGGAAGGAGGGTGGCTCCCCTTGGCTCCAGAGGACAGCTGTCCCCTGCCCTGAGTGCCCGCCGGTGCCAGGAGAACCTGTGCCCAGCACCGTGTGTGCGCCAAGGCTGTGCCCAGCGGAGCTTCCCCGGAATCACGCTGTGTTCTCCCTGGCGGCTTCTGTGTCTCAGTGCCCAGGAGTCCTGTTGGAGGCAGGGCTGCCTACCCTGCTGCCTGTGCTCAGGCCCGGGACTGCCGAGACGCCCTTCCCCCACGACGTCTGGTGTTTCCCGAGAGAGCCCCTGCATCCTGATCTGTGCTTCCTGGATTCTTGGCCCACATGCACGGTGGGGGGGCAGCTTTGGGAAGATGACCTCAATCCAGCACGGGAAGTGGAGCAGGCCGCACCCAACATCAGGACCAACGTTTGCTCCTGGGGACCGGGGCTTTGCCTCAGCTGCCCTTTGTCAGCTCACGGCCAGCGCAGTTGGTGGAATGGGTGGCTGGGATAGGAAGCCGTGTGGAACAGTTGCCCAGAGGGCTTGGCTGCAAGAATACTGGTGTTGGCACGTCCCTCGTGTCCTGGTCACCCGTACCTGCACACCTGTGGTGCCTCAGTATTCAGGGTGAAACAAGTCACCCACGTGGTAAATCTGCGAGGTTTGTCTGCGTTTCTCCTGCGGGTGCCATGGCCATGTGGTGGTGGCAGCCCCAGGCTCGCACCGAGGTGTAGAAGGGAGTGTATCAGGAAGCGGGGTGCAGGAAAGCAGACGCGGGGGTCCTGCCTTGCGAGGGACGCGAGACTCCAGAGGCTGCCCTGGAGCCCTCGCCCACTGTGGGGACGGAGGCACAGCTGGGTCTGAAAATCAACCCGGGCCCGAAACGTTCTCTGTGCTGCACAGGCGCGCTCCGCTCTCCCGCTTGCTCCCGCAGTTTGAGCTAACGACCGTCTACATGGACGCACCTGCGTTAGGCGCTATGCACGAGTCGCAGGTGGCTTTGAGGCCCCCAGATGGACCTGCACAGGTCATGTGTGAACACCGAGGGGGTCCTGGAGACCCCCCGATGCATACTGAGTGACAACCGCTCTGCTTTGGGTTTCAGGTCCAGGCAGGATAAGCAATGGAGGCTCCCTCCCCCGAGGCAGCCCGACAGGTGCAGGCACCGAGGCACTGGCAGCAGGAGGCAGCCCTGGCACCAAAGCTGGGAGCCCATGGGCTGGCGCCTGGCCTCCTGCCAGGGCTCCTGGGGCGCACACCTCTCCTCCCAGGAAGCCCTCCTCTACACCTTGGCCTTCCATGGAGCACACTGCTCCCCTCAGACCCAGCAGTCGCCAGGCTGCTGCTGCCTGTGGGAGGTGCGGTGGCCCAGCAGGGAGTGCCCACCGGGACGGATTCCTGCCTGGGGGCCAGGAAGGCTGGTTCAGGCTTGTGCTGCTGCCTGGTGGTGTACAGTGTGAGCCGGGCCTCTGCGCTCTGTGCCCCTCTGTCCTCGCTCATCCTGGGGATGGGGAGGGAATCAGAGTGCAGCTGCTGGGGCCTGAGAAACGCTTGGTGAGCCAGCGCTTAGTTACCTGCTGCTCTGTGCTCACCCTCAGAGCCGTGACAACACCCCCGGCCTTGCACGCAGGGGACCCTCAGTGCTCAGCTCCACAGCTGGGGGGGGGGAGGGGGGCACGGGTGCCTCCAGCTGTTCAGATCGTCCTTGTCACTCCTGCGAACTTCCAGGCCATCTGGGACTCCGGGGTCGCAGCTCTCCTAGAAGCACGTGTAAGGGAACACTCCAGGGAGCAGAGAGGGAGGAGGGCTGGGTGCTGGGGGAGCCGAGCTGCTGCTGCCGCCCTGCCCGGAGCTCTGTGGAAGCACGCTGCCGTCTAAGCAGCTGCGTCCGTGTGTCACGCCACGCCGCGTGCAGGGACTGTGACCGTGAGCACCCTGCGTCCTCACTTCGGCTACGCTCTGGGTTTACTCTCCCTCAAGTGTGTTTCCTCACAACGTGAGCCCGAAATGCAAACCCGGTAGCTGAGGCTTCCTTGCCGTCCGGCCCTGTCCACCGTCTGGACGCTGACCTCGGCACGCTCTGTAGGAACTTTGCCTCCAGAGTGCAGAACAGAGTCCCGAGAACAGACAAACAAAAGAAGAGTACACGACTGTGCTTTTAAAACGCTGCACCCCATCTGACAAATTATCAAACTTAAAATGAAAATCTCTGTAGCAAAGTCACTCCACAAAGCAAAAGCCTGCGAATGTTCGGCAGTTCCTGGGCAGAAACCAGCGTGCGGACCCCAAGGGCAGAGGCCTCCTGAAGTCGAGCAGCTGCGAGAACGGAGTCCTGCCCCAGGACCTCAGGGCCCTGTTAGCCAGGGCAGCCCTGGCAACCACGCGCCGCCCTCCGCAGTGGGCCGCCCTGCCCCGGCAGAGGCCAAGATGGCGTTCCCCGCCGGGCTGTGCGCAGCTCGGATCCCGGCTGACTCTGCGTGCGGGCACATCCTGCCGGCTCACGGCTGTCGCCTGCTGCTCTCAGCGATGTCTCAGGAGTCCATCCTGCAGGCCTGCCCGGCCAGGGCTCCCACAGCGCGGCCAAGCCAGTGTCCAGGGAGCGTTCACCACGCGCACAGCAAGGACTCTTCCCGCACGCCAAGGCTGACTGACTGAAGGTTCACTGTGAAGGGCTGGGCCGTGGCCAGCTGGCCCTGCTACAGCTCTGCCCGCTGCGGGCCGGGCAGACGTCTGCGCTGCTGCATTGCTGCCGGGTTTGGAAGACGGAGACAAGCGGCCTCTAACGGATTGAGCAAATGTCACTTTTGAGGAGCTTCTCTCGGAGTGGGTTCTCGTGGTTTCTGGACCATGACGGCAGCGTCACTTGCACTTTGGCAATGTCATGGGGGGCCGCTGTGGACCCTGTGACTGCAGCATGTGAGCTCCTCCCCGATACTGGCTGCAGAGTCCCGCGCATTCGTGGGAGCAACCCCCCCCGGAGAAGTGCGAATTCCTGGGATCTTCAGAGCGAATGGGGTGGCGTGGCCGCTCGCGGGGTGACGTCCCGCCACCGGTGGCCTCTGTGGGAATCCGGCCCAGGTCAGGTCTTAGACGCGGTAGCATGAAGCCCCCGTGACTGTGAAGCGACAGGCGCGGAGAATCGGTGCCTCCCAAAGGGGGACGGTTACACACCAGCTCTCCAGGCCTAGTGCACCACGCAAGTGACCTGGACTGGGCCAGCTCCCACGGCACCGCCTGGGCCCACCCCTGGGCCCTAGACCACATGGCACTAGAGCACGTGGCACTAGACCACGTGGCACTAGACCACATGGCACTAGACCACGTGGCACTAGACCACATGGCACTAGAGCACATGGCACTAGACCACATGGCACTAGACCACGTGGCACTAGACCACGTGGCACTAGACCACATGGCACTAGACCACGTGGCACTAGAGCACTGCTCTGCATGGGAGGGAGCAGGGGCCGCCAACTGAGGTTTCCCTGGACAGGCACAGCCGGGCCCTGGATCTCACCGACCAGCGTTTCCTGAGCCCCCCGCTGTGTCCCCTGCTCTCGCCCCGTCAGTGCTACCTCAGCCCTGATGAGGAATGCAGTCCAGGAGGGCCACGGGCTGCGAGTGACCACCATGTTGGACAGCAGCTCGGATCTGGAGGGGGCTGTGTTGCCAAGAGGGGCCACCCCTATCTGTGACACACAGTGGGGGCTCCGGCGGTGGAGACGCCCTGGGAGTCGCTCCCAGGCCCCGAGCTCCTCCAGGCAGGCCAGCGGCTCGTGTATGGGGCTGTGCTTGTGAGGCAGCCGCTGCCGCTGTGTGCTGTCTAGGCATGGATGTCCACTCGCTCTCACCTGCTCTCCAGGGATCCCACCAGCCTGGAGTCAGCCACGTGGGGATGGGCCTGCTCCAGTCAGCGCAAACCTGGAGTGCAGGCTGCAAAACTGGCAGTTCAGAGTCTGGATTAACCTTTGGCTTAAGACACAATGGAAAAGCATTCTACACCAACCTGACCCAGGCCCGCAAAAGGAAGGGGCAACTCCACCCAGCGGCCTAACCCAGGCCCACCAAGGAGCAACTGCGGTCCCAACTCCACTGCTTCGGCCATTTGTGCCGACCGCGCCCCAGGTGTCCCACACTGACCACCCCGGGCTGCAGGCTCACGCGCCTGCACCTCCTCAGAGGGGAGGAGCGCAGCCCCGGGGAGCAGGCTGCCGCCCTGTGCTCTGGGTGGCCACGTTCTGCACCCTGCAGGCCGGCGGAGGCCAGTGTGCCAGGTGATTGTGGGCTTGTGTTCTTACCTGGATACCTTTGGCTGGCATCCTTCCAAATGCCCTGGGTTGGAGACACACGTTTAGTGTAATTAAAATCCAAATCGCTCAAATTATATAATTAATCACATTCAGCCTCAATCACAATTTCTAATTGATCCCAGTTGGCTGGCTCTGCACCTGGAAGCTGTGGGGGTGCCAGCAACAGGGAGCAGGTGCTTGGCCTCCACGTGTGCGTGTGTGTGTGAGGCTGTGCACATGTGTGTACATATGTGGTGTGTGTATGAGTCTGCATATGTATATGTGTGCATATCTGTGCATGTGTGTGTGAGGCTGTGCACACGTGTGTACATGTGTGGTGTTTGTGTGTGTATGAGTCTGAATATGTATATGTGTGTATATCTGTGTGTGAGGCTGTGCACAGGTGTGCACATGTGTGGTGTGCGTGTATGAGTCTGAATATGTATATATGTGTATATCTGTGTGTGTGTGTGTGAGGCTGTGCACAGGTGTGTACATGTGTGGTGTGTATGAGTCTGCATATGTATATGTGTGTATATTTGTGTGTGTGTGTGTACAAGGATATTTCCAAAGCTAGTGGGAAATGGGATTAAAGGTGGCTTTATTGGTGCATTTATTTGAAATTTGTGTATAATTTTTCATATTGTATAATTTCCATGAACTTTTTGAAGATCTCTCATATGTAGGTATGTGTTATGTGTATGTATGCATGGTGCAGTGTGAACAGGTACATGCATGTGTCTATGTGTCCATGTGTGTGCACACGTACCTCTGTGTGTGTGTCTGTGTATGCACGTGCCTGTGTCTGCATGGGAATCTGTGTGTGTGTATGTGTGTGTACACTGTATAGGCACGGATGCACCTGTGTGTATGTGTACACTGTATAGGCGCGGATGCACCTGTGTGTGTGTGTGTACACTGTATAGGCACGGATGCACCTGTGTGTGTGTGTGTGTACACTGTATAGGTGTGGATGCACCTGTGTGTGTGTGTGTACACTGTATAGGCACGGATGCACCTGTGTGTGTGTGTGTGTACACTGTATAGGTGTGGATGCACCTGTGTGTGTGTGTGTATGTTGTATAGGCGCGGATGCACCTGTGTGTGTGTGTACACTGTATAGGCGCAGATGCACCTGTGTGTATGTGTACACTGTATAGGCACGGATGCACCTGTGTGTGTGTGTGTACACTGTATAGGCGCAGATGCACCTGTGTGTGTGTGTACACTGTATAGGCGCGGATGCACCTGTGTGTGTGTGTACACTGTATAGGCGCAGATGCACCTGTGTGTGTGTGTACACTGTATAGGCGTGGATGCACCTGTGTGTATGTGTGTGTACACTGTATAGGCGCGGATGCACCTGTGTGTATGTGTGTGTGTGTACACTGTATAGGCGCGGATGCACCTGTGTGTATGTGTACACTGTATAGGCACGGATGCACCTGTGTGTATGTGTGTGTGTGTACACTGTATAGGCGTCGATGCACCTGTGTGTATGTGTACACTGTATAGGCACGGATGCACCTGTGTGTATGTGTGTGTGTGTACACTGTATAGGCGTGGATGCACCTGTGTGTGTGTGTGTGTACACTGTATAGGCGCGGATGCACCTGTGTGTATGTGTACACTGTATAGGCACGGATGCACCTGTGTGTATGTGTGTGTGTGTACACTGTATAGGCGCAGATGCACCTGTGTGTGTGTGTACACTGTATAGGCGCGGATGCACCTGTGTGTGTGTGTGTGTATGTTGTATAGGCGCGGATGCACCTGTGTGTGTGTGTGTGTACACTGTATAGGCGCAGATGCACCTGTGTGTATGTGTACACTGTATAGGCGCGGATGCACCTGTGTGTATGTGTACACTGTATAGGCGCGGATGCACCTGTGTGTATGTGTGTGTGTGTACACTGTATAGGCGCGGATGCACCTGTGTGTATGTGTGTGTATGTTGTATAGGCATGGATGCACCTGTGTGTGTGTGTGTGTACACTGTATAGGCGCGGATGCACCTGTGTGTGTGTGTGTGTATGTTGTATAGGCGCGGATGCACCTGTGTGTGTGTGTACACTGTATAGGCGCGGATGCACCTGTGTGTGTGTGTGTACACTGTATAGGCGCGGATGCACCTGTGTGTATGTGTACACTGTATAGGCGCGGATGCACCTGTGTGTATGTGTGTGTACACTGTATAGGCGCAGATGCACCTGTGTGTGTGTGTGTGTACACTGTATAGGCGTCGATGCACCTGTGTGTATGTGTACACTGTATAGGCACGGATGCACCTGTGTGTATGTGTACACTGTATAGGTGCAGATGCACCTGTGTGTGTGTGTGTGTACACTGTATAGGCGTGGATGCACCTGTGTGTGTGTGTACACTGTATAGGCGCAGATGCACCTGTGTGTGTGTGTGTACACTGTATAGGCGCGGATGCACCTGTGTGTGTGTGTACACTGTATAGGCGCGGATGCACCTGTGTGTATGTGTACACTGTATAGGCGCAGATGCACCTGTGTGTATGTGTGTGTACACTGTATAGGCGCGGATGCACCTGTGTGTATGTGTGTGTACACTGTATAGGCGCGGATGCACCTGTGTGTATGTGTGTGTACACTGTATAGGCGCGGATGCACCTGTGTGTATGTGTGTGTACACTGTATAGGCGCGGATGCACCTGTGTGTGTGTGTGTGTGTGTACACTGTATAGGCGCGGATGCACCTGTGTGTGTGTGTGTGTACACTGTATAGGTGTGGATGCACCTGTGTGTGTGTGTGTATGTTGTATAGGCGCGGATGCACCTGTGTGTGTGTGTACACTGTATAGGCGCGGATGCATCTGTGTGTGTGTGTACACTGTATAGGCGCGGATGCACCTGTGTGTGTGTGTGTGTACACTGTATAGGCGCGGATGCATCTGTGTGTGTGTGTACACTGTATAGGCGCGGATGCACCTGTGTGTATGTGTGTGTATGTGGTATAGGCGTGGATGTCCATGTATGTGTGTGTTTGTGCATGCTGTATAAGCATGCCCTACGTGTGGACAGCGGTGTATGTATGTGCGTGTGTATGCTGAATGTGCGTGGATGCCCATGTGTGTATGTCCGTGTTTAGACATTTGGGCCTTTCGAAGGTCAGTACAGCATTAGAGGAATGGCCCATTGACCCTGCTGGAACTGGGCCCGGCCTTCCCGTGGGAGCGTGGGGGCCGTGGCTGTGGGGCAGCAGGTGCAGCGTCCCTGCAGGGCCCCTCGCCCGGAAGTGCACTGCTGAGGCCTGGCCGTATTTCACCCTACTAGAGTTCCAGCTTCGTGCAGCCAGCTGAGGATGCCAGGGAGAGAGGCTCCGCTCGCCTCTTCTGTGGCCTGCGAGGCGGAGCAGGGACCTCCCGATTCACTGATCTGCACGGAGGTGGAATTTACAGAATGTGAACACACAGCTGGACGGAGCTGATGCCACCAGCTGGGAACCACAGTAGCCAGGGGTTCTAGCTGGGGACCGCCTCCCTCCTCCACCGGTACTGGGGAGATGACTAAATAGATAAACGAATTCTTCAACATCTTTAATAGCTACATATTATTCTGCACTTTCAATGTGTGTGTCTTCTTTTTCTTCAGCATTTATTTGGGTCTGTTTCCCCTCGAATCCAATGTCCTTTTACTCAAATTGGTTATTTTTCACAGGATACAGCCTGAGCCTCAGCCGTGGAGTATCTGTAGCAGAGACTGGAGCCGGGCCAGGGAGACCCACGGGACACGCACAGCAGCGCCCAGGCTCCGGGGTTTCCACGCTGTCTACAGCTCTGCAGCTGCAGACTCAGCCCCGACAGGAAGTACAGCAGGGGCTGCAACAGTTTCTGGAGGGAAGCAGGCGGCCTTTGTCTTCAGTGGCTGGAGCTCAGAGCCAGAGTGTCCATTCTGAAGGGTTTACATAAATATCTAAATAAAGTTGACCAAAGATGGGACACTCTCACAGAATTAAATACCCCTTGTGTGCATGCACACACACACACACAGGTATGCACACACAAGAGCACACTCCCATGTGCACACACACACACACACACCATGCTGAGTGCTCTCCATCGCAGCCCCCAGTAGAGGTGGGTGCCTGCCATGGGAGAGCAGAGTAGCCGACAGCTGTTGAAAGGAGCCAGTGAGAGGGAGGGGAGTGTGGATCTGGGGTCAGGCAAGCCTGGGCTGGGCCCTGACTCTTTTTTTTTTTTTTTGAGAGGTAGAATTACAGTGAGAGGGAGAGAGAGAGAGGGAGAGAGAGAGAGAGAGAGAGAGAGGTCTTCCATCTGCCGCTTCACTCCCCAAATGAATGCAATGGCTGGAGCTGAGAGGATCCAAAGCCAGGAGCCAGGAGCTTCTTCCCGGTCTCCCACGTGGGTGCAGGGGCCAAAGGATTTCACCTATCCTTCGCTGCTTTCCCAGGCCATAGCAGAGAGCTGGATTAGAAGAGCAGCCTGGACTACAGCTGGCGCCCATATGGGATGCTGGCACTGCAGGCAGAGGATTAACCTACTGCGCCACGGCGCTGACCCCTGGGGCCTAACTCTTGCCACATGATGGACGTGTGTCCCTGAGCGTCTGCTTCCCTCCGTCAAAGATGGAGCAAGGGGCGGACGCTGGCTCGAGTGGCTCATGCTTGCGGGGGCGTCAAAGCCTGCCTTCACGCCTGGCCCCCGACTCCTTACTGCGAGTATGGGACTGGCCTGAGCGGGCAGGGACTGTCCCAGGGCTCATGGGATTTCCTTGGTTGTAAAACTGACTGTCTGGCACCCTCAGGAGACCCCTTGGTCCATGACTGGGCTGTCCTGTCTCCCTGAGCGCCATCCCCCCTTTTCCTGGGCATTCTAGGAATCTGGTGATGGCATTCCATTGCAATCTTCCAAGAAAACAATTGGAATAAGGGCTCTGGGAACTCAATTTGGTCTATTTCACGGATTGGCTTAAGCTCAGGCATTGTAATGGGTTTTTCCTTATTAAACACTCGGGATTGCTTTAAAGTCCTTTAGAATCTAAAGGAAAAACTGATTCATCAATGTCAAAGGCCCTGGAGAGGTGACAGCACTGTGTCGCGGAAGCTCTTGTTTATCTTCATTCTGTTCTTTATTTGTAGCACACATCCTCAAACCACCTGCACAGCTGTCGAAACAGGTATTTCTTTTTTTTAACTTTTATTTATTTATTTATAATTTTTTTGACAGGCAGAGTGGACAGTGAGAGAGAGAGACAGAGAGAAAGGTCTTCCTTTGCTGTTGGTTCACCCTCCAATGGCCGCCGCGGCCGGCGCACTGCACCCGGCGCACCGCGCTGATCCGATGGCTGGAGCCAGGTACTTCTCCTGGTCTCCCATGGGGTGCAGGGCCCAAGCACCTGGGCCATCCTCCACTGCACTCCCTGGCCACAGCAGAGAGCTGGCCTGGAAGAGGGGCAACCGGGACAGAATCCGGCGCCCTGACTGGGACTAGAACCCGGTGTGCCAGCGCCACAAGGTGGAGGATTAGCCTAGTGAGCCGCGGCGCTGGCACAGGTATTTCTATCTGGATTCGTTTCATTTGTTTTATGGAGGTTGAAGAAGAACCCCTGAGATCCCTGCTGCTGAACCATCAGGTGTGCCCTGCTCGGCCACTGGCTCCCGAGGTTGGTGACTGTGCAGGCTGGGACGACGCCCCCAGCAAGGCTGCCCTGGGCCAGGCTCCAGAGTCTGAGGGAGGCTTTGTGGCACAGGGCACGCGAGTGCCAGATGGGATGTGGAGCCTTAATTACCCGAGGCTGAAGTAGGAAAAGGACCAGGATCGTCCACGGAGCCCAGTGCCATCACGCACAATGGTCCTGCAGTGGGTGGGGCCCTTGGAGAGACACGGCACCTCGGGGCCACGAGCCACACGTTCAGGGTCTCGCAGCCCTGAACAGACAGGAAATTGTCTCCCAACCACCACCCCAGAGCCTGGGCTTGGATCTGCACAGCGCAAGGTCATACACTCTGCTGCGTAGGCCGCCAGGTTGGGGGCAGCTGTCACGGCAGGGACCGAGGGCAGCGTGGAGAGGTCGTCTGCTTTACCACCGGGCACTAACAGTGCAAACAGTGACAAGCGGCAGGCGTTAGTGTTAGCATCGTCCATTTCTAGAAGTCTACACGGAGACCAGGCCATTCCCTCGGGCTGTCCACAGGGCATGGCTTCCCCAAGCCCGTCACCACATGGGAGCCAATTGCGCACAGCAAGGCGCTGTCCTGAGGCCGTGGGAGCCGGCTCCCTCTGAGGTCCCGGACTGCTGGCTTTCACCTGGACCGTGCTGGGGACAGAGTCCTCGGGGGGAGCTGGCTTCCAGGCCTGGGCTAAGTGTGGGTGTGCAGTGGGCCCTGTGGCCCTGCAGGCTGGGGGTGGAGGTTCACTCAGATGCACGGAGGTAGGGCCAGGGCCATTGGCGACCAGGGTGGACACCGCCGGCATCAGGAGCCACACAGAAGAGGGAGTCAGAGGTGAGACAGGTGACAGGGCCATGTGGACAGAGTCCGAGCGAAAGGAGCGTGGAACCTGACCTCCTGGACCAGACACCTGCAGGCCCAGTCCCCGCCCACGTGCAGGCCCTGCGCAGTGAGGGCTGGGTGGAGTCGGGCCTCCAGTGCCTTGTTCCTAAGCCACGTGACAGCCCCTCCAGCGGGCTCTCTCGTGTCCACTCTGCGGAGGGGACACAGGCACAGGAGGCCACCCCTCGCAAGGGCAGAGCCCAGTTCAAGCTCTGCACACCTGCCCCCCCCCCCCCCCCTTGCTGGCCCCCAGCCAGCCTGGGCCATGAGCAGAAAAGGGCAGCAGAGCCAGCCCCGCAGCCCGGGGCTCCCCCCCCCCCCGACTTTCCCCCACGGCCCCCAGCGGGGCTACATCTGAGACCCTGGCATCGGCTGGGTGGGAGGGGGGTCTTTCCCCGTGAGGTCGGCTGAGCCCACTCGCGCGTCTGCGCACTGGCTCCTGCCCGGGGTCCCTGCCTGCCTTCCCCGCAGCCACCGTCCAGGCCACAGCCCACCGGCCTCCCCTCCCAGCGGGGCCAGCCCGCCCGCTCTGGCGCGTCCCGCTCCCTCCCCACCGGGGAGCGCTGAGGGCCAGGGGCGGTGGGGCATTCGGCAATGATGTCGGCGCACAGGGACAGCGTGGGCGGCGTCCACCGCACTTGAGCCCAGAGCAGCTGCTCAAGCAATGGCTCTGAACTCGCGTGGGAAACCAGAATGGCGTCTCAGGGAAGCACGGCCGACCCTGCTGCCTGATGGCGCCGCAGGTGAAAAAGGGCCCTGGGCGCCTCCTTGCTCATCGGCTCCGGCGCGGGGACGCTCCCCTCAGCGCACCGCGGGGAGTCCCGGGAAGAAAATGGCGGAAGCTTTCCCGGCAGGCCTCGCGCGGGCGACGCTCCCCTCAGCGCACCGCGGGGAATCCTGGGAAGAAAATGGCGGAAGCTTTCCCAGCAGGCCTCGCGCGGGCGACGCTGCCCTCAGCGCCGAGCTGCTCCACGGACCGCGGGGCGCCCTGAGGAGGAGAAAATGGCAGAAGCCTTCCCGGGAGGGCTCGCGCGGACGGGAGCCTGCAGCGTCTCTAGGGCGGAAGCACAGCCCTGCGCAGCCCGGAGGAGCAGGGAGCCGCGGAGGAGGTGGGAACCCGGCGAGTGAGGCGGGAGGACGGGCCCTCCGGGCTGCGAGCTCCGCGTGGGGAGGCGGCCGGGCGTCCCTGTGGGAACACCGCGGGCTCTGGGGGCGGCGGGGGCAGGAGGGGCTGGCCTCCCGAGCCTGCCCGAGGAACCCGGAGCGCTCACGCGGTGGAGGCTTCTGGAACGTTCCTCGGCCGCCCACCGGGCAGAGCAGGAGCAGGTGGCGCCCTTCGCTGCGCCGGGGCCGCTTTTGTGGCTTCAGCTTCTGCCTTGCAGGAATCAGGCCCTGAAGGTTTCGCGTGTCTTGTGAATGCACAGACGACGAGGCCATCATGGACTGTTTTATTCTGCTAAACACACTCATTCGTCTGGGTGGCGGGATCAGCTGGTGACTTCGCCGGTCTGCAGCTGGGGCGAGCCGGGCACAGGGCCGGGCGCTGGAGCCGTCTGCTGCCTGCAGGGAGCTGCGCTCGGGAGGGGGCCGGACACAGGGTCGGGGGGCTTAGCACCCGAGCTGACGGGCTAACACCCACCCGGTGCTTTGTTCTTAAAATATGAGTGTTGCGAGACTGAACGGGTGACTGTCAGCACCGTCGTCACTACTGGCCGGGTGTGTGGGGAGCAGCCCGGACTGGACTGAGTTACTGGAATTAAGACTTGTTCTATGCATCTGCTCTCCCACAATATGGCGCTGGGAGAGAAGTAAACAGCTTC
Source organism: Oryctolagus cuniculus (assembly GCF_051225735.1). Lineage (NCBI taxonomy): Eukaryota > Metazoa > Chordata > Mammalia > Lagomorpha > Leporidae > Oryctolagus > Oryctolagus cuniculus. The sequence continues at coordinate 1,241,803 of NC_142881.1, forward strand.
CGCACAGCTGCCTCCAGTTCAACCAATTAACTGTAGGACTTGCTCCTGATTGGAGGAGAGCAGCGTACTCGGCGTGTGGGCAGCCGAGTTAGGATTGGCGGAGGAGGACTATAAAGGAGGAGAGAGACGGCATGCACCAGGAACATCTATGGGGAACATCTAAGGGAACCCGTGCAGCCCCCGAGAAAGCCGGCCGGCGGTGTGCCGCTCCCCTGCGGAAGTGGGGAATGCGGCCAGGGGGAACTGCCCTTCCACGGAGGTGGAAGGGATAGTAGCCAACCCGGGAAGAACCAGCAGCAAACCCGGGGAGGGCCGAGCAGACAAAAGAACAGCGCAGGGTCCTGTGTCGCTCCTCCACGAAGAGGGGGAGCGACACGGGTGGAAGGACAGCGGCAGCGCTTTGCAGCAGGTGGTCTCTGTGGGTCTGTGTCTCTGTCTCCGGTTACCTGCCTGCCTCGCTGTCCCCTGCCTGCCGTCTGTCTGTACCTTCAGGGCTTTTCCGCGTGCCCGGGTTCAGGAGCGCTGGGAGGCCCCGTCTGCGCGTGCCCGGGTTCAGGAGCGCGGGGGAGGCCCCGTCTGCGCGTGCCCGGGTTCAGGAGCGCGGGGAGGCCCCGTCCGCGCGTGCCCGGGTTCAGGAGCTCGGGGAGGCCCGTCTGCGTGTGCCCGGGCTAAGGAGCGCGGGGAGGCCCTGTCTGCGCGTGCCCAGGTTCAGGAGCGCGGGGAGGCCCTGTCTGCGCGTGCCCAGGTTCAGGAGCGCGGGGAGGCCCTGTCTGCGCGTGCCTGGGTTAATGAGTGTGGGGAGGCCCCGTCTGCGCGTGCCCGGGTTCAGGAGCGCGGGGAGGCCCTGTCTGCGCGTGCCTGGGTTCAGGAGCGCGGGGAGGCCCCGTCTACAGCTGCGACCTGGAGCCCCGGGAAGCCGAGAGTGGAAGTTCCAGGCCGAGTCTGGGAGCGGAGGCCGGCGGAGGCTGACCCGCGCCAGGTCAGGGACAGCAGGGAGGGCGAGAGAGAGAGCTGTGGGGAGAAGGTTCTTACTGCCCGCCCACCCTGGCGAGGGCGTCTGTGCTGCTTGGTCTCCTCACTCCAGCGTGGCTGGCACCCGACAGTTCACGGACACACCCAGAACAGCGTCTGACCAACACCGCGGCACTCGGGGCCCAGTCGGGCTGATGCCTGGACCTGGCCGTCCTGCTTCCTCTTCTGGCACTGGGGGACCCCCTGCCTGTGGGCTCGGGTGGGAGTCAGGAGCCTTCTTACCTCCCCCCAGGTTATAGCTGCTGGTTTGGGCACTCACCTTCGGTCCCTCCTGTGTCTGAGTGTGGGCAGGTGGCTGAGTGTGCGGGCGCGTGGCTGAGTGTGCGGGGGTGGCTGAGTGCGGGCGGGTGGCTGAGTGCGGGCGGGTGGATGAGTGTGCAGGGGTGGCTGAGTGTGGACAGGTGGATGATTGTGGACAGGTGGATGAGTGCTGGCAGGTGGCTGAGTGCGGGCGGGTTCCCTGGGCTCAGCTGGACAAAGGGCCTGCCTTGGGCTGTGCCTCGTGTGCTGAAGAGGCCGTAACACTGCGCCTGGCCTGATGAATCTCTGGGCTGGACTGATTCCAGCGTAGTGGGGAAGCTGTTCCCCCGCAGGTGGTCAGGGCCTTTGCATACGTGGTGGCTTCAGGTCCAGCACTCAGCCTGGTGGCAGTGCGTCCCCGTTGGACCACTGTGGCCAGCAGAGCAGGCCCCTGTTCCTGACTGTGCAGGCAACGTTCTGGGAGGGTCCTAGGGTATCCCTAACAAAACCCTCTCCTTACGAAATGACCAAGAGCCCTATAGATGCCCCAGAATCCCTAGCTTTCCCCGGGGCCTGGGTGGGCTGACAGCATTGGCTGCTTCCTGGGATCCTTGCTAACTTGGAAGAGATGAGGAACCCCCACGCGCCTTCCCGGTGTCTCCAGTTAAGACGGAGTCTCAAAGTGGAGCTTCAGGGCCGCCTGTGTCCAAATCTGCCACTGCACTTAGCGGCCCTGACAGACCCATCCCGCGGGGCCACAGGGCTGGTGTGGGCACCTCTGCTCCCTAGTGGAGTGGCAGGCAGGGAGCACGGGTTGTTGGGGCACTGCCCACGCCGGGGCTCTGCTCTCGGCCAGGCCTGTCTGCTGCTTTTCCCCACGGTGCTGCCTCCCAGAGCCGTCCCTGCTGCTCGGCTCCCGCACAGCCCAGGCCCGTGCTCCCAGGGAGCATCTGTTGGCCTCGTCCTAAGCCCGCGTCCTTCCCCTGGCCCATCCGGGACATGCCGAATCAGCCCTTGGTGCTTGGAGAAGGCCCTGTGCTCACACCTGTCTGAAAGCTGCAGGGTTTGTGCTGTGTGGCTGCTCTGATCCACCGTGCAGGCAGCCTGAAAGCAGGGCACCGGGTGGGAGGGGCTGGGGAGGAGAGTGGGAAGCTGAGTGGTCCAGGGCATCTGCCGTGTGTCAGGTGCACACCTGGGTAGGTTCCAGAGAGCTGTGCACAGGAGTCATGAGGACAGGCCTCCAAACAAGCTGACCAGCGTGTCTGGGGTTAAGCTGTTGGCAGCATGGCTGTCTCAGGCTGAACTGCCGCAGCGTCCCCTCAACCCCGTGCCCATGGTGCTGAGCACCAGGTCCCACAGCAGACGGAGCAGCCTCACGTGAGGCTTCTGCCTGAGGTGAAACACAGCCCCATTTGCTTTTAGTGGAGAGACAGAGAGATAAACAGAAGGGAGACAGAGAGCTCGCATCCGCTGGTTTACTCCGCAAAGCCCACAGGGCTGGAGCTGGGCCCGGCTAAAGTTAGAGCCAGGGACGCAGGCTGAGTCTCCCGTGTGGGTGGCAGAGGCCCCGCTGCCTACACCAGCACCTGCTGCTGCGCAGGGTGCACAGAGGCAGGAAGCGGAGGTGGGAGTGGAGCGGGGCCTCGACCCAGCTGCCCTGAGATGGGCTGTGGGCATCCGAAGCAGCGTCTTAACCTCCAGGCTACGCTCCTGCTCCCTCCCTGTCCACTGAAACTCGGGGGGGGGGGGTCTGTTGGCAGTGGCCAGGGGCCTGCTGCACAAGGGGGCCCTCTGGTGATTGACCTCTGGCCAGTCCCGGAAGCACGTCTTCCCTGGCGATGGCTTTAACCACTCTCAGGGCCTTGCTCGGGGAGGGAAGGTCGAAGGTGCCTGCTCCTCTCTGCTAATTCAGTCTCGTGCTCATCCAGGTCTTGGTGATAGCCCAGGCCTGGCCGCCTCTGATGTCTCGGCAGCTCGGGCGGGTGGCCCGCCACAGCCTGGGGCGGAGAGAGCGGGTTGTGCGGGAGTCACGGGGCCGCGAGCGCCGGCACCTGTCCAGCCTGGGTGCTGCTGTCTGCACAGCTCCAGCGGGGGAGCAGGTGTTTCTGGAGCAGAAGCTGAGGCTCAGGCAGCTCTTACCTGAGTGCCTTTGAAGTTGCGGAACCGTGCCGGGTGACGTGTGTCTCCACGTCGGTGCTGGAGACCGTTATTCCAGTCTCCCAGAAGCTGACTCTGGGCTGTGGGGAGCAGGACGCTGCCGTGTTCTGGGCCACCTGCCTCTTAGAATCCACACGCAGAGCGGGGCAGAGGCTTCGGCATCAGGCCTGAGGAGACCACCTGTCTGGGCAAAGGTCAGGGAGAGACCCTCCGGGAAAAGTGGAGCACGTGGGGACACATGTGCCTGTCAGCTGTGACCCGTTCAGGGGCGGGGCGAGGCCAGGAGCTCCTGACACAGTGCTCTTTGGTCACGGTGACTGGTAAGTGGGGTGGCCTCCATCCGAGGGTGGGCAGGCAGATGCCCTCGCAGAAGGACTTCCTGTGTGTGTGTAAAGGGTGTGGGTGGGGGGCTCTGGCAGTGTCTTTGTGACTTTACTCTCAGGGTGCCGAGTGTGAGAGCCCTTCCGTCCTCACCTCCCGGCTTTCTGGGGCAGTCAAAGGCAAGTTCGCTCCCAGGACTAACAGTGGACACTCTGCCATGTCTCGATCCGTGGGAAGTGGCCTTCATGTCACTCCGGTGCCTTCACCTTCTGCTGCGTCTGCCCACTGGTTTGTGGTCCAGGACATACATGGGGCAGACGTGTGATAAACAGGACCCTGGCTCAGAACAAGTCAGGGACACTCTGGGGAGTTCTCCCATATTGGCACCAGTTCAAGAAACAGCTGCTCCACTTCTGACCTAGCTCCTTGCTGATGGACCTGGGAAAGCAGCCCAAGTATTTGGGTCCCTGAACCCATGTCGGAGACCCAGAAGAAGCCCCTAGCTCCTGGCTTCTGCCTGGCCCAGCCCCAGCCAGTGTGGCCATTTGAGGAGTGAATCAGTGGAAGGAAGCTCCCTCTGTCTCTCCCTCTCTCTCTCTAACTCTGCCTATCAAATAACAAAATCTTAAAAAAATTTTTTCTACTGAGAGAAGAAAGATGAGGTTGATATTTTCCCAGAAGCCCCAAATATGAGACACACAAAGCAGCCCCACCTCTGTTTCTCTTGTGTGAAACCCCTGGACCACAGGGTCAAGACTGACCTGCCCCACAGCAGCGGGTCCTCAGTGTCGCCTGCAGCTCCCTGGAGATCGGTCACTCCAGGGCCTGGGCCGTCAGGACCAAAGCCTCCTGCTCAGCACAAGCCCCTCTGTGGAGCTTTGGGAATTTTATTCTGTGTCTCCTTCTTGACCTCTGTCCACCAGGACCTGGGCTGGGACACGCAGACACTTGATGGCAAGGACTCGCCTGAGTGACCTGACATTCCAGTCATAACTTTTGGTGTGGAAATCATCACATGGCAGGACCCAGTGCAGACAAGCACACACGCACACGTGTGCACACACACAGAGCGTGAGCAAACATGCACATCACAGGCGCACACGCACTCTTCCATTCATCTTTAGATAGGAGGTCATGCTCCAGTGTTGTCTTCATCCGGATGCGGTGACTCCTGTGGGTTGATAACCCGTCTTCTCACTCGGGTGCCGTGAATGCGTCTGGCTGCACATCTGTAGCCATGGCTGCTTCCCCCCAGAGCAGCCTGGGAGGAAACAAGGCAGCCGCCGGGTGGCCCTGCAAGGAGCTCACCTTCTGCAAGGGCCCAAGGCCACAGAGATCCCACAGCACCTGGCAGGCCAGTGTGAAAGCTGCATGAAGGAGCTCCGAAGACCACGCCACGGGAGCCCCACCCCAGGAAGACAGGGAAGGCTTGGAGGCACAGCACCCTCAGAGGAAGATCACCAAGCATCAGGGTGGGCAGTGGCGCTGATGGATAAAACGCGGCCTTTCCTGACCCCGATCCATCCCAGCAGTGGGCACCCTCGCAGCACCCTGAGAACAGTGGCCAGAATACAACTAGCATGGAGTTTGTACAGTACGCTTCTGCCTACCACCTCAGGAGACAAGGGGCACCACAGATAGAGAAATCGATGCCTTGTCAGTCACACTTGGTCAAAACTCCCTGGCCCAATCATGGGCGGGAATGACCAGGCCTGGCGGGAAAAGGTCCTGTCTGGGCCAGCCGTGGACTCGGCCCCTCGGAGCTGCTGGGTTTGATGTGGGTCTTTCTGGGCTTCTGCTGCCTCCCATTCGTGCCATGGACAGCCCTGATCTAGGGCCCTGATGTGGACAGCCCTGATCTAGGGCCCTGATGTGGACAGCCCTGATCTAGGGCCCTGATGTGGACAACCCTGATCTAGGGCCCTGATGTGGACAGCACTGATCCTAGGGACCTGATGTGGACAGCCCTGATCTAGGGCCCTGATGTGGACAGCCCTGATGTGGACAGCCCTGATGTGGACAGCCCTGATGTGGACAGCCCTGATGTGGACAGCACTGATATAGGGCCCTGATGTGGACAGCCCTGATCTAGGGCCCTGATGTGGACAGCACTGATCCTAGGGCCCTGATGTGGACAGCACTGATCTAGGGCCCTGATGTGGACAGCCCTGATCTAGGGCCCTGATGTGGACAGCACTGATCCTAGGGCCCTGATGTGGACAGCACTGATCTAGGGCCCTGATGTGGACAGCACTGATATAGGGCCCTGATGTGGACAGCACTGATGTGGACAGCCCTGATCTAGGGCCCTGATGTGGACAGCCCTGATCTAGGGCCCTGATGTGGACAGCCCTGATCTAGGGCCCTGATGTGGACAGCCCTGATGTGGACAGCCCTGATCTAGGGCCCTGATGTGGACAGTAGGGAGGGGCCCTGCTGGAGGGCTGATGAGCGGGGTGAAGCCGCTCGGGGGCTCTGGGAGGTGCAGGGAGGGAGGACCTCCTCCTGCACGCGCACTAGCCCTGCGGGTCAGGAAGGAGCCCTCAGGCGGAGAACAGGTTCTGCATCTGTCATCCTGGAAGCAGAGGCTTCTCGGTGGGTGTGGAGAGTCTCGCCACCAGAGACATCTTAAAAGTTGAAGTATTGCAGAACCCGCTTCAGAACCTAGAGTGACAAGGGCACATGGAGCTGCTGCGGGGGTGGGGAAGGGTCAGCCCAGGTAGCAGAAGGCCTGCAAAGTCATCTGATCCGGCCTTGCCAAGGCAGCCGCAGACGGGACTCGAAATTCAATAAATCTAAAGCAGGCTAAGTTTTTAAAAAAAATATTTAGTTATTATTTGGAAGGCAGGGTTACGGGGTGGAGAAGGTGGAGGGGGGGTAGTTCTTCCACCCACTGGTTCACTCTCCAAATGGCCGCAATGGCTGTAGCTGGGCCAGTCTGGAGCCAGGAGCCTCTTCCGGGTCTCCCTTGTGGGTGCAGGGGCCCAAGCACTTGGGCCATCGTCTACTGCTGTCCTAGGCCACAGCAGAGAGCTGGGTTGGAAGTGGAGCAGCCGGGGCTTGAACTGGTGCCCATATAGAATTCCGGCAGTGCAGGCAGAAGCTTTACCTGCTATGCTACAGTGCTGGTCCCAACAAGCTAACTTTTTAAGTGGATAATTTTGTATGGTCCACAAATGCCCCTTGGTGGAAAAAAGGTTTCCCACTCCCGGACTTCAGCTTGACAGGTGACCCCAGGTAAAGTGTCGTCACTCCAGAGATGATTTCGTGGGCATGAATTCTGTTCTCCCAAGTGGGGAGTGTTCTGCCGCGGGGGCAAGCAGGGCTCCTCAGCTTGGGGGGGCCGGGCTGACCAGAGCGCCCGCAGCACAGCCTCCAGCCTGCACGTCTGTGCCGGCTGGGGAGGGTTTGCCTAGACGACCGTGGGGCAGTGGTAATCACCCTCTCTCTTCAGTTTTTAAAGAAACACATTGTATTTAAAGTTAGGTCATCGATGGAAATTTTGAAGTCAGCTATGGTTTTAAAAGTAATTTCGTTTTATCATTCATAGGCGGTGATCTTGGTGGAGGGTTTAATCAAAATGTCGGGGAATTCAATTATTTAAAAAAAACCCACATTTAGGACTGCTCAAGGGGATAGAAAATCTCATTTAAAATATCCAATGTGATAATGCAAAGTCAGGGTATTACCAGTTCTTCCAGAAGTCGTATTTAGCAACAGTTGGGGGTATTTTCACCTTCATTGTGATGGAACTTATTCTCTCCATTTATGATGCTTTGGGAGAGTGTTTACTGTAGGAAGTGAAACAAATGCTGCTTTTCACCACTGCCTGTGCTAGCGGCCCTGGTTCTGCAGGCTCAGGCAGGCCGGAGGAAGTGGGCCCTCCCGCAGGTGGCCGCCCTCCACCTCCATGACTCCCTGGGACCCAACACAGGGAGCCGGCAGCCTGCTCTGGAGAGCACTCCGTGCAGGAAGGAGGACTCGGTCCTTGTCATGCTCTGACTGATGTTGAAGTGACAGCAAAGCTGCAGATGGACAGTCCTCTGCACACCAGAGCTTGGAGAGATTCGAGATACTGAGTAACAGACGCGGGACCCAAACCCTGCGCCCTCCCCCGATTTCCACCTCCCCCACGACTTCCCCTCCCACCACCTCTCCTGCCCTCACTCCCTTCTCCCACAAGTCCTGGAGTGAAGCAGGGACTGACCCGCAGACAGGTCCCGTCTGTAAGGCTGATTGATCGTAGTGCGGCAGGCACAGGGTGACAAGGTCCTGACCTCTCCTGAGGACACACGGTGAGGCAAGAACTTTCTATAGGAGGTGCCCTGTGCTTTGGCCACACGACAGAATCGTCTGAGATGCCTCGAAAGCCAAGCCCAGATCACACCCAGAACAATCGAGTCAGAATCCTGAGAAGGGACTGAGATGAGGATCTGTCCTCTGACGACTCCGGGTGCACCCCAGGCTGAGAGCCAGGCATGGGGTGATGCTGTGGCTGAGTACTGAAGGAGGCGGCCAGGGCAGCTGGGAAGCGGACATGGGGTGATGGGGTATTCTGGGCAGAGGGACCTGCATGGCAGGTGGGTGGGGGGATGCAGTAGGAACAGGTCCTGCCCAGCCCTCTCAAGAGCTGATAAGCCCTTTGACCCCTTTCCAGGAGCAGTTTATTTGTCCACACCCCTTCTGGGTGTGTGCCTGGAAGCACTGTGGACAGAAGGCCCTGAACGTGCTCACTCCCCTTCAACACTGAGCCAGGAGCCACCCTGGGGACAGTCCTCTCTGCTGGAGACCCCACAGGCACCGTCGTGAGCCCTGGCCGCTCCCACAAGTCCCTGTGTCCTGGGGCACGGACTCCTCCCTGGAGTCGTCCTCAGCCATGCAGGAGCCGCGCACCTGCTGGCTGCAGAGTGCCCACTGCAGGTGCTGTCCTGGCTCTGGGTTCCTGTCATCATTGTGGATATTGTCAAGAAGGGAACAGCAGCTGCACACAGCAGGGAAGCAGCTCAGACCTCTCATGGACTTTTGGGCCCCAACCAGACAGGAGAGACTTGGGGAGACTCACAGATGTTGGTGGGTCTCAGAGACCTGAGCCTCAGAAATAGCTATTCTAGATCTGCTCAAAATCAGGCAAATAATGGGGTGGCCATCACTGGCCTTGCTTGGCCACATGCCCATAAGTCAGCCTCAAACCGAAAATGGAGCAAAGGGGGAAAGGCAGAAAATATAAAGCCTCTAGGAAGAGCGGGACTGGGCAGAAATGGCTTAGTCATAAGACTAAGACATGTGATAAGGTGGCTTCATTTTAAAAATTGGTTATTGTGTCAGAATCATCAGAACATGGGAAGATGATACCTGTAGTACAAGTAACTGTCAGCAGGCAGAGGCTTGTGTCCAGAGCATTGAAGCATAGGTAGTTCTCAAAAGATGGAGCTCAGATAACCATCAGCAGATAGAAGGTACACAACAGGGGCCAGTGCTGTGGTGTAGCAGGTGAAGCTGCTGCCTGCTGTGCTGGCATCCCACATGGGGGCCGGTTCGTGTCCCGGCTGCTCCATTTCCCATCCAGCTCTCTGCTGTGGCCTGGGAAAGCAGTGGAAGATGGCCCAAGTGCTTGGGTCCCTGAACCTACATGGGAGACCTGGAAGAAGCTCCTGGCTGCAGATCGGTGCAGCTCCAGCTGTTGCGGCCAATTGGGGAGTGAACCAGCAGATGGAAGACCTCTCTCTCTCTCTGCCTCTCCTTTCTGTGTAACTTTGACTTTCAGATAAATAAATAAATATTAAAAAAAGATATACAGCAACATGAGTCATCAGGGAAATGAGAATCAAAACCCAGATGAGCAACAACCGTCTGCCTACTGCTTGGACAGAGTGTCTAGTGAATTCCAAGCAAGACGGGAACCTGGCACAACCAGGGCAGGAGAAAGGAACCACACAGCCTGCATGGCCAGTGGTTCCTAAGAGAGCTACACCTGCACTGCCTCGAGACCCAGCCATTCCACACCAGGGCTTCCACCCCAGAGCAGGAAATGCATGTTCCAGAAAAAGGCCTGCACATTACTGTCCACGCAGCTCACTCCAGAGAGTACAGATCCAGAAATGACTGAAATGTTTTTCCACAGAAAGATGGAATTTGGAAAATCCATACTGTGGAATAACAACAACAAAAGTGAGCAGAATACTCGTTCATGATAGTGTGAATGAACCTCAAAACCATTCTCGTCAAAAGAACATCTTGCATAATTCCATTTATATTTCTGTGGAATTCCAGGTCAACAGAACTTCTCTATGGAGCCAGAAAATGGGTGGGGAGGCTGACCAGAAGGGAATTAAGGCCTTTTTAGGGTGTGGAAGCATATATATTGCCAGCACTCATTGAACTGTACACTTAAAAGTGAATTTATGAATATCTAAACTGTATTTCAGTAAACCTCATTTAAAACACACCGTCACACACGATGTACTCAGCAAAATGGCTAAAATGGACACAGCAGGTACTGGCGAGTGTTTGAAGAGATCTGGAGCAACTGGAAGTCGTCCACACTGCCGGCGGGATTGTCAGCTGCGAAAACTGGAAATCAGTATGGCAATGCTGCAGTATACACATGCGCATTTCCTTTCCCACTTAAGCTCCATCGGTGCGGTGCATACGTGTTGGACAGCATGCATATGTGCTGTTTCTGTTCCCCCCTAGGGACCCAGCAATGCCGTGTACACATGTTGGACAGCATGTGTGTGCTGTGAAGCTCAAGGCAGCGTTCCCAGCTCCAGCTGACCTGGAGGCCACCCAGAGGCCCTCGGCATGGAAGGGGTGCAGTAGGACACACCTACAACTACTCGATGACACAGAGATGAATGACTCGGCCTCTGTGGGTCTGGTCACGTGGATCCCAAACCAGATGCACGCCTGCTGTCTACCCATCAGGGTTTGTCCTGAGTAGGTGGAAGTGGGGTGCTAGAGTGGACTCAAGGGGTCCCTGTGGTGCTTGGTGTGCTCCTTGCTCTGACTGCTGCTTGTGCGCAGAGCTCATCTGTGACGTGCGCACGAAGTATTCTGAATGTTCCACCTATTTTTTAACGATTTATTTTATTTATTTGAAAGGCAGTCTTAGAGAGTTAGAGACAGAGAAAGATCTTTTATCTGCTGGTTCACTCCCCAGATGGCCACATTGACCAGGGCTGGGCCAGGTCAAAGCCAGGAGCCAGGAGCTTCTTCCAGGTCTCCAGTTTGGGTGGAGGAGCCCAAGCACTTGGGACATTCTCTGCTGCTTTCTCAGGGACATCAGCAGAGATCTGGATTGGAAATGGAGCAGCCAGGACTCGAACTGGTGTCCATATGGGGTGCTGTGCTGTAGACCGGGGCTTTAACTCAGTGCACCACAGCGCTGGCCCATGTTCCATATATTTAATAAAACATTCATGTAGAATGTAAAAAATATAATAAATGTTCCAATGGGATAATGAGCAAAATATTTGATGAGAATCCAAAGAAATGAAAGGGAGACTGAAGATGTGTCCATATGTGGAGTCAGGAGAGAGCTCCTTGGGCTATGGAGTGGACTGAAGGTGGGGACAGTGCTGACTCCTGGGTGCCCAAGGGGTCTGGCCACTCACTGTTTTCTGTAGGACAGGCTGGGAGTTTTGCACCTGTCTTCTTGATAGGTAGTCATGTTTCTTGACTGTGCTACACCGAAACTCTTGACACGGAGGGATCTTTGAAACAAGAGTGTTGGTTGAGTCATTCCAGGGAGAAGGGCCAGCTCCAGGGCCAGCTGCTGCAGCGTCCAGCCTTGAGGCAGGCAGGTGTCTGTCCATGTGACTCGTGCTGAGAGTGCTCTGTGATGTAAATTTGGAGAGAGAATGTATCCATTGTTTGCACAGACCCTACGCTGGCCGTGAATAAGAGGGGTGGGTGATGTGCAGCGGGGAGGCTTGGGGATAGAAGGTTTTGTGCCTCTGGGTTGCTGGGCTGTGAGCAGGACCTGCTGGTGCCAGGGGATCAGAACGGACATTCAGGGTGTGAGCGCTGTTGTCGCCTTCAGCTGATGGCTGCCTGCTGCTTACCCTGCCTTGTGCCCGCCCTCATAATTAATTCCAGGGCATCTCTCATGGTGACTGCTGCAGAGCCTGGCTGGCGTGCGGGAGGGGCAGGCTTCATTGATCCTTCTCAGATGCTCGCTGTCCCGTGTGTCGTGACTGAGTGAGCTCGGCAGAGGGAGGTGCGGCCACGTCTGCCCGAGTCAGCACTGTAGCTTACTCAGTCACAGGTGAGTTGGTGGAAAGACAGAGAACTCCCGAAGGGGTAAATGGAACAGACAGGGGCTTTGGCAGTGGCCAGCAGGGACAGCTGTGCGTGGACACCAGCAAGGAGGACCCCGACCCGGGATGGGGCTGGCCTCGCCTGTGGCCTCTGGCAGCAGCACCTGCCCATGAGCACAGTGTTCATTGTGCCCTCTCTGGAAAAAGTTTACAGAACCTGTCCTCCAGACTCAGGCTGTGCTACAGGAAGTGATGGCTCATCTACCAGAAAAATTACTCAAAACAAGACATTCCATGAAGAAAAGAGGTTGGTCATGCTTTATTCAAAGTCTGTCATGCTGGGTTCAGTTTGGCGGAAGAAAATAGCGTCCTGTCGACGCGTGCCATGAGAAGAAGCCGTGTGCCGTGGCAAGGTTGTGTGCACGCCTGCGGTTCCTGCAGGGCAGAGGATCTGGCAGGGAGGAGCGTGCACTCCCGATTCTGTGGCGGGCCACACGGGCACCTCCTCCCTTGCCTACAGAGAAGGGCAGGCGCACTCAAGCTGGCGGGAGCGAGGCTGTTTTCCACACGCGGTGTCGTTCCCCGCGTGCGTGGCCACTGCCGCAGAACAGCACCCTGCCCTCGGGCACACCCGCGCTGTGGAGCAGCGACGCCCAGCAGGTGGCCCAGGGGAGGAAGAGAATGAGGTTTGGAACCATCATTCCTGTAACCAAGGAGTAATGTGTGAAGACGTTTTGAGCTCTGTGTGGAACTTTCCTTCATAAAGCAGTGGCTTTGGGAACCACAAGAAAAAAACAGCCGGCTAGAAGTGAAAGTTTAGTTTACACGTCAGGAAAGCTGCCAAGGAACACTGAACAGCTTGAGGACATGGCACTGCCAAGGAGCGCGGCTAAAACATTCAGTGCAGCTTTGCAGAGAAAATATTTCTCTTCTCACTTCTGCAGAGCATAGAGGGAGGCGTAGCAGGATCCCCGGGGATGGGTGTGAATGGTGCCACTCATAGCCTGCTACCTGGCTGCACTTGGGAAGGCACAGGCGTGACAGCAGCTGCTTGTGGGCAGCCCTGGTGGCCACGTCCAGAGTGGGGATTGTTGGTGACTGGCATTGGCTGACTGTGGAGCTGCAGGAAGACTCTGCTTTGTCAGTGGAGTGGAGAGTTCACAGACCAGGGCCGAGAAGAGGTTAGATGGGAGGCTGGTTAGGGGGTGTCCCTCGGTGAGTCTGAGCTGGGCCCACACTGCGATGTCTCCATGGCCCTGGCAGCCAGCAGGTGCTCAACTACCATCCATGACCAAGTGCCCCAGAAAGTGAAGCCGGCAACCGCAAAATGAAAGGGACCCGTGTAGTCCCCAGGTGCCACTTTGTACACCCTGTGTCCCAGGCACTGTGTGAGACCTCTGAGTCCTGGGGAGAGGAAGATGCGCCCATGGGAGGCAGAGCCATGACAGCCAAACGTGGTTGTTGTGTGGACTCCAGGCCTCCTCTCTTTCCAGTGCTCTGAGTGTGAGGGGGACCCCGTGCCTAGAAGATTCTCCTTAGCCGGGCAGTGTGAATGGCTGGCAGGCACAGCACATTCTGGTCCTTCCTCCACCCCTGCACGGGCTCTCAGCTGCCCCGGGCTCACACTCTCCCTTATTCCCCCCCACACATGCTGAGCACCATGGCGTGCCAAGTTCAGATCCCTCTGAGATCGTGCACAGCCCTAACAAGGTCCCGCGTTGGTGAGGGGACATGACCACGAGAAAGGAATGACCTGTGGCATAGCTGTGTTCCACAAACAGAGGAGGCACCTGTTGGCTAGAGGAGCACTTGGCTGGGCCCCCTCTGTTTGGGGCGTGCAGACAGTCCCAGAAAGTGCATCTGTCCTAGAACCTAAAGAGGCAGCACACTGGTGACCAAAGGAGACAGATGGGAGGGGAGTCAGGGGTGGGATCCATGGACTGGGGCAGGGTTGGGGAGCAGAGGGTGGATACTGTGGGGCTGCCGTGTGACGCGTGCAGTGTCAGCTCTGCAGCGAGCTCTGGAAGTCATGCAGGAGACGCTGCACAGGGCAGAGCAAGCAGGGAGAACTGAGCATGTTTTCTCGCTCTTCACCCCCGGGCAGTGAGACAGCCGGGACGGGCACCTGAGATCTGAGGGGTCACAGGGTGGAGCTGCCGGTAGGAGTGGATAGGAACGTGCATGGGTGGCCAGCATGTCCACGTGGGCATGTGGGAGGCTGGACATCCAGGCCCTGCTAGGAAAGTGGGGTGGGGGCTGTTGAGGGGTCTCAGGAGAAGGTAGTGAGCTGAGAGTGCCCGTCTGCAGCTGGAGTCCAGCCCAGCCTGGGTTGGAGGCCAAGGGAGTCAGGACCGGGGCTGCTGTGGGTGAGGTTGCTCAGAGAAGGCTCTGAGGGAAAGAGGCTGCCAAGGTTGATGATCTGAGAACCGACCATGGCTCCCTCTGGGGCTGAAGAGGGGCCTACAGGGGCTGGGTGGCGGGGTCCCTGCAGAGAAGAACCAGGAAAATGGGTCCCAAGCAAGGAGAGGATCAAAGTGGGGCTCAGCTGGGCAGGTGTGGGATGGAACTGAGTGGGGGGGGGGGTGGCCATTGCTGGTTCAGGCTGGCAGTCACCACAGTTCGCGCTTGCCTGGAATTAGTGTGTCTGGTGTTCGAGAAAAAAATGCTTTCCCTGGTGGACCAAGATGTCAATCACAGACTGCGATGGTCCTTATAGTGTGCCCGGTACAGGCTGCACCTATACGTCCTCAACTCTAGTATCTCTCACTTGGTTCAGTTGGCAGGCGGTTGATTTGACAGCAAGCACCGTTAAATCTCTAACACTTCTTCTGCCTCAGGTCATTAACAGCTCAGGAGCTGGCCACGCCCAGGATTCCCTGAACACGGCGCCCTGGCCGTCCAGCAAAGGCCTGGTGTTTTGGGGTCTGTGTCCTTCAGTGCTGTGGCCACTGGTAGCTTGCAGGGCGCAAGGGCTGCTATTGTGCTTCCCAGTGGGCGACACCCCCTCTTCGCCCATGTGGTCCTGGGACCCTCAGGACAGCTCCTCCTCCCTTGGGAAGTGGGTCCCAGGCTCTAGCAGTCACCTTGCTCTGGGCGGAGAGTTGTGCCTCCGGTAGCATCTGGGGTGTGACTGCCACCTGGCAGCAGGACTTCCAGCAGCTCCTTTCTCCTGCAAGAATGTCTTTGGGGTGAAACCAAGAGTCCGCAGACCACCTTGTCCAGATATCACTGATGGGATGGAATCAAGAGGGGAGAAGCAGACTCCTTTGCACACACACCTGTCTCATTTCCTCTTTAGGGCAGGTGAGCCTGAATTTTTGCAAGTTCTCCCCACTGCCCTGGAAGCTGGACACTGGTGTTTGAGGCTGTCCAGGCTGGCTTTGCACCAACAACAAGGCAGAGGAGCCCTTGGCATGGCAGAAGGAGCCTCTAGGAAACATTGGGTACCCTCAGCCGCATAAAAACCGCCTCTGCCCATACGTCTGTCTGGGTGACCTGAGTTCCGGGGCTCTGTCCCACGGTTCTGCGCCTCTGCGCTCCCCATGGCACTGCACCGCTGCAGGAGTGTCCATGACCACCGCTCTCCATTTCCAGTGTTTCCTCCTCCCCTACATGGGAGGGTGGCTCACCCCTGCATGCTGCCGCCCAGCAGCTGTGGAAAGCTAAGTGTGCAGGTGGAGCTCCTTCCAGCAGGCCCAGCCTATGCCCCTGAGGACTGAGTCTCATCAAGGAAGTGGCTCTAGGGAACCCCTAGACCCCTTGTGGACTTTGCAGGAGTGAGAAATCCAAATTGGTCTCCAAAGTTCTGCGTGCTGGGAGACCTTGTCACTGTGCAAAGCCTCACCCGCGCTGGCAGGTGCACCTGCTTGGCCAGGGTCAGCTCATGCACCTGCTCTGCCTCCTGCCTCTTTCCTCACCCACGGCTGCTCCGCCTGCCTCCCACCCTCCCTGGGCTCCTGCTCTTCATGCAGCCTGGCTGCCGCTGTGCCATTCCAGTGACTCCGCTGTACCCCATCTGTCTCCCATGTTGCTGCGGCCTCACGACGCACCAGGAACACTTGTGGAGCAGGTGATTGAATAAAAACTTCACAGAGCAGAAAAGTGCAGAGTACCAGTGGCTACTCACTAATTCACTGTCTCTGTGAATTAGGAGGATCTTGTGTTGGGTCTGTTATAAGTGGGGCACACATGTTCTACCACTGCTAGGGTTTAATTTGAATTAAATAGACACTTCTGCTGCAGTCGATTTGGGTCCCAGCCTTTAATGTCTGCGTTGTTCATGAACAATTCTGCTTGATGTTTTCTCCCGGCAATGAGCGCTCAGCAGCCAGCCAGACTTCCAAGAACAAGTCTGTGTCGACCTCAGATCGCAGTTCGCTCAGCGATGAGCGGGCATCTTTCCAGACAGGGCTCCTGTGTGGGGGTCCTGGTTGGTGGTCTTCCTCTCAGCGCATCGGATGGCCGGGAGGGCTGGAGCTGCGGGTGGGGAGGCTCCCTTGAGAACAGCCCCGTGTAGCCATCACGTGGGAGGACCTGCTCTGGGTTCATCAGCCACGCCCTCACCCTTTCTGCTGTCAGCTGAGTGCTCACACACACCAGCCTTGGCAGTGCTTCGTGCACAAACCACAGCTGTGGTGTTGGGGGCTGGAATCTCCTCTCTGGTCCATCTATTGAAGAGCCTTGTTCGGGCGCACTGGCACACACACATGCATACACACATAGCAAGTGTGTGCACGCACAGCTCCTCCCACTCAGAGCTTGGCAGTTGGCGGCTGTCCTCCAGGTACCCGTGCCAGTGCCTGTGCCAGTGCCACGCAGTCCTGTCAGGCAGCGGAGTGTGCGTGGTCCCTGTGATTGCCTTGACGGCTGCTCAGCGGAAGCCGTGGTGCTGTTTGATGGTGGGGTGTTGACGGGTTTCCTGAGCGCGGATAGTGCAGGCGCCATGTGGTAGAAGGGACGTTTTCTGCTTCTAGGATTTTCACAAGTGCTTTTCCTTATCAACTTCAAAAGAAAATGCAGGCGGTGCAGCCCCTGAGAGGAGATAATGAGCCGCCTTGGAGAAGCGCAGCTGCCGGCCTGCGCGGGACTCAGCTCAGCTGGGGATTGCACGTGGCCCATCTGCCGTCGTCCTGCTGGCCTGCATCCGTGTAGTTAAGGGACAGTGATGTTTCTGAGCACTTAGCAGGCGCCGCCTTGGCCGCTCCTTTCTCGCTACGGCGCCGTCTCACGGGAGCATGTCCCTGGGCCCCTTCCCTCGCCTCTGTAGGGGACGATGAACGAGCTGGTCGGCTCCTTTTGCCAGGATGTGCTCTCTCATTTCTGCAGCCTGGGCGTCATTTGGGAGCAGGATGGGCCTGCCCGAGCACAGGGAGAGGGGCAGAGGCTGTGTTTGCAAAATGCTAGAGCCACATCGTGGGTGACGTGACTGGTTTCCAGATGACTGGCACATTGTAAGCAGAGAGAACAGCTCTGTGTGTGCAGCATGTCCACAGGACGCAGGGGCTGCCGTGCTGCACCTCTGGAGTCCCTGGGGCCAAGCCTGGAAGGATCTGGGCGGCTCAGGACACACACTGCCCCCTGTGATTTGACCGAGCCTCAGGGGTGATCTGGGCCTATCTGAGACTTCTCCTATGAGATGTGCCCAGCTGTGATTTCCCCAGAAGTGTGTATGTGACGGCAGTGTGAGTGTGCTGTCATCGTTGTCATCATTGGCTGTGGGGGAGCAGTCAAGCTAACACGGCAGTGGCTGGGATGCCCAAGGTCCAGCTGGCACGTGGCAGCCATGCAGCCCTCACGTGGAGCACCAAGCTTTCCATAGCATATCAGCTGCAGACATGGTTTCCTCTGAATGCAAAAACCCCAGGAGTGGTGTTTTCACCAAAGGGAGATGCTACGTCGCATTGAAATTGAGCGTGCCTGTCTTAAATCCTCCCTACCGCAGGAACATTAGCGCTGTGGGGGCTTTGACCTGCTGTGGATCTAGATGGGCCATTTGCACACTGGCAGGGTGGCGGGCAGTTGCCAGTCTTGGACTCTGCTTGCTGGGACTTCCTGGGCACCATGTGCCTGGTCTCCTCTCTCCTGGCCTCCTTGGTGTCAGAACCTGAGTGAGCAGGAGGCAGAGGCTGCAGTGTGGAGTGGGAGGGGTTATCAAGCTCTGGGGATCAGGAGCACAGCGCATTTTCTATCCACACCTGGTTGCGTTGGGGCGAGGATGTGGAGGTCTGAAGTCAAGTCGTAACTTGTCCATGAACTTGTCCCAGAGCAAACCTGCAGGGCCCACAGACACAGAGAGAAGGGAGCAGTGGTGTGAGCCGCAGGGGGAAGCTCGGCCCACAGGGCTGCGGTCATCACAGGGAGAGCCCCGCCCCCAGTCCCCAGCACCCAGAGGTGCTGTGGTGGAGAGAGGTGACGTCTGGAGCCCAACACCTGTGTCCTGGTGGGGACTGCCTGCCCTGCTGGCTGTCATTCTCAACTCAGTGCTGGGACACATTCCAGAGAAGGGCAGCTTTGCCTGACATGGAGCTATCAGCTCCCGCGGCCCGAGATAAACCAATTTGGAAGGAGGAATCTTATCCCACTACATGGCAAAGGGGAGAAGAGCAGCTGTTGGCTCACGCTGGAGAAAAGCCTCAATAAATGGGAAATTCACTGTACTTGGCATTGCTTCAAAGCATTTTCAGCTTCTGTTTTAATAAGGTCACATTGAAAATAACTCCAAACTTTTTTTTTTTTAACTCAGAAAATAAAAACTCCCTTCAGAGATTCCCTACCATAAATATAAGTCCACATGTTAGGTGAATGCATTCTGAATTGTAAGCCAAGTGCTCCCTGGGTTACCCTGTGCCTCTGAGCCCAAACCGAGGTAGTGGACAGGATCAGTTCTCTCTGTGGTGCACAGCAGGGGAGTAGAGAAGGGAGTCTCACCTATTGCAGGTCCCTCCCCCCTTTTTTTGACAGGCAGAGTGGATAGTGAGAGAGACAGAGAGAAAGGTCTTCCTTTGCCGTTGGTTCACCCTCCAATGGCCGCCGCGGCCAGTCCACTGCGGCCGGTGCACCGCGCTGATCCGATGGCAGGAGCCAGGTACTTCTCCTGGTCTCCCATGGGGTGCAGGGCCCAAGCACTTGGGCCATCCTCCACTGCACTCCCTGGCCACAGCAGAGAGCTGGCCTGGAAGAGGGGCAACCAGGACAGAATCCGGTGCCCCGACCAGGACTAGAACCCGGTATGCTGGCGCCGCTAGGTGGAGGATTAGCCTGTTGAGCCCCGGTGCCAGCCCGCAGGTCCCCTTAATGTCCTTGTCATTAAGTGCTAAGTCATCTGGCCCATATTTGGGGAATGCCAAAAACTGAGTTAGAATGAAAAGAAAGCTTACCTTGAAGTTCGGGATGTGGACTGAGATTCCTACACATTGTCCAGGGCCAGAGCTGTGGCATAGCAGGTAGTGCCGCTGCCTGCAGTGCCGATATTCATATGGGCACTGGTTCAAGTCCCGGCTGCTCCATTTCTGATCCAGCTCCCTGCCATGGCCTGGAAAGCAGTGGAGGATAATCCTTGGGCCCTTGCACCTGCCTAGGGGACCTGGAAGAAGCTCCTGGCTCCAGGCATTGTGGCCATTTGGGGAGTCAACCAGGGGATGAAAGACCTCTTTCTCTCTCTGCCTCTATGTGACTGCCTTTCAAATAAATAAGTAAATCTTAAAAAAAAAAAAAAAAAAAAAAAAAAAGGAAGCCCATTGACCACAGCTGGCCTCCCTTGAGCTGTCCGCGGTGCTGAAGTCATCAACCACCTGTCTTTCAGGAATGAGTCCCGCCCACTGCGGCCAAGATTGCCTGGGTGCTGAATCCTGTGCTTGCCTGTGGGCACAGGAGCTGAACCATGCACAGTGTTTTAGACAAAATCAGCAAAAAGAGCCTCTGTCCTCATGGAGCTGACACTGACCTTCTGTGTACAAGCACACCCAGCAATGCGGCACATTCGGTGATGTGCACTATGGAGGGGACCAAACAGGCCTGAAGTGAGTGAGCCCGGGGTTTCGGGAGAGAGGGCCCAGCAGGGGCACCGCCTCGGGCGAGTGTGCGGCCGGCGAGGGTCGGGGCAGCAGGGAGGCCTGAGGCTGAGACTGAGCCCGTGCACGGGAGCATGGTTTGGTGAGGTGTGGACAGGCACACAGGTGGGCCACATGGGACATGGCCAGCCAGTGTGGAGACCGTGGCTTTTGATCTGGACGGACAGATGCCGCTGGAGGGTTCTGATGCAGATAGCATGTTGATGTGTCAGGACCAGCAGACAGGCCCACTCCTGTGAGGATGGAGTGAAGAGTGGCTGGGATGGGTGGAGACGGAAGAAGGAAGCTAGCCGGGCAGGAGAGAGCCGTGAGCTGCAGGGAATGGAGGGCTCAGCTGTGGCTTTGGCGGAGGAGGGGAGTCGTGAGACCACTGAGGTCACGGCCTGGGCTTTGAAAGGACAGTGATGTCCCGAGGGGCCACAGCAGAGGAGCAGGGAGATGTGGAAGAGTTACTGAGCGGCACCCCGCCCACTGCGCAGGCAGGCCATGAGTCTCAGGTGAGGCCGTGGGGCTCAGTGTCTCCAGCTACACTCAGCTGAGCAGGTGCAGCGATTAGAAGGGAGATTTGGGTTTTAGTGAGGCTTGTGGGTTTATCAAAGAGGGGCCAAGAACAGAGGGCGCAGAGAGAGCTGCGCGAGTGCTCTGTGGAAAACAAGCTTGGCAGGATGGAGGTGAGGGTGGGGAGGAGGCAGTGGGGAACCCGAGGGTGATCTGTGTTGGGGGTCAGTGGCGGGTGGTGTTCAGAGAGTAACATCTGGTGCTGTGATTGGACGAGGTCCAGGGAGTGAACATGGAAGGGAGAGGGTGGGAGGGTGGGAGAGGGGGTCCTGGGGGAAGATTCTGTGCTGAGAGGTTCACTCCAGAAGCAGTCACAGGTGGACAGAGTGAAGCTGAAGCAGGTGTGAGAGTGGCTGTGAGGTTATTAGGAACTTCACAGCCATGGTCTGAGGGGTGTTCTTGGGGGTCCAACACTCACATCATTGATGAACCTGAAGGCCTTGGGTGGTGGCGGCTGGAAGGCCTAGTGGTCAGACCAGGAGCCCTCGCTGGTGGACAGCCAGCCACGAGCTGCACCCTGGCAGAGGCGGAGGCTAGGAGACCAAGAGCTCAGGTTGTGAATGGTGGTGGGGTGGTGGGGTGGGAGTTCAGCTACCGTGGAGGGATCTACTGCTTATTTGGTCTTCTCTGTTGAGCCGTTTGGGCCAGCAGTTGCTGATTCTGGTTTTCAGATAAGAACACTGAAGCTCAGAGTTTGTTAACATGCAAGGGGCCGTGTGGTGGGAGCCAGCCTGGGCCTTCTCCTGGCTTCTGTCAGGCAAGTCGGGGAGCACCGGGCAGTGCCTTGGCTGCGCAGTTTAGAGAAGAGCCTGGGCAGCCTGGGCCCCCAAGCTCCCTGCCCTGCAGGGTCAGATACGCCTGCCCCACGTCCTTCACCTTCTTACAATCAAGTCCCTCCATCTCTCTCTCTCTCTCTCTCTCTTTCACACACACACACACACCCACGCACACACCCGCTCTCTGGCTGTTTCTTTAGCAACCCTGATTGATATAATTAGTCAAAACAAAATGTAAACATAATCCAATATTTTCTTGCCAAACCTCTGTGCAGATGGGAGACGTGAATTTCACTGGGGCTGGGACGCGGGGAGACCTGTCGCCTGTCTCACACATGACCACGTGACCCCAGATCCCCTCCTCGTGTGGGACAAGTGTACATTGAATTATGAATTCTGAGAGTAAAATCTCCAGTCCACAGATTGTTTGAGCATTGTTGCGTCTGATCCACTCACTACTCACTTTAGTCCCCGGAAGCTGCCTCTGGGGGATTTTTTTGAGCTGAAATCAAATCATTTAATTTTACACCAGGCTACTCTGCAATTGAAAATTCAAATTTTACAGTAAAGCAAACATTTATTTAATTTCTGAATTTCTGTTGTATGGCTCTACTACAAAGTTCCTTTTTTTTTTTTTTTCACAAAGAGAAACAAAACCATTTCTCCTTTATCAGCATCTGGGCCCATGCTGGGTCATTGGTCCCTCCAGGCCACCAGTTGCCTTTTACAGCCAGCATTTGGGGCTGACCACGTGGTGCCTGTTACAGCTGGGGCTTTGTTGCAGGTCAGTGGCTCTGCCCCAGAGCTCTTGTTGGCCTTGCCCAAGGGCCACTGCCCACGTGGAAGTCCAGCTTGTCTAGGCAGCATTTCCACTGACCCAGCGCCTGGAGGCTCCTTCCTCCCTCCCCTCTCTGCACCAGCCCAGCTGCCCTTCTGTGTGGTGTGGCGCTCCCCACCCTGCCCTCGCTGGGCTCCCCTGGCAGCAGGTGGTCCTGGCCACACGTGTTCCCCTGTGGTGGGCAGGGAAGGGCGGTGCTGCACACGTGTTCCCCTGTGGTGGGCAGGGAAGGGCGGTGCTCCACACGTGTTCCCCTGTGGTGGGCAGGGAAGGGTGGTGCTGCACACGTGTTCCCCTGTGGTGGGCAGGGAAGGGCGGTGCTCCACACGTGTTCCCCTGTGGTGGGCAGGGAAGGGCGGTGCTGCACACGTGTTCCCCTGTGGTGCACAGGGAAGGGCCGTGTTCCATACGTGTTCCCCTGTGGTGGGCAGGGAAGGGCGGTGCTCCACACGTGTTCCCCTGTGGTGGGCAGGGAAGGGCGGTGCTCCACACGTGTTCCCCTGTGGTGCATGGGGAAGGGCGGTGCTGCACACGTGTTCCTCAGGAAACGGCTTCATTTTCAAGGGTCTACACTCCTGGGCGGTAGGAGCGGCCCTGCCTCTGCCTGTGCTGTAAGCTCAGGGAGTGAGGGGTGGCCCCTAGCCTGGGGGGGATCCTCGCCCCAGAACCTGGGGAGCAGAGCTGGCTCCACGTCTGCACCCGCCGAAGGAGTGAGGCTGAGGAAGGGAAGCGGCGGAGGGGAGGATGTGGGGACTGATTCCACAGTGGGACCCGCTTTCCTGGGGAGAAGCAGGCCACGCCCCCGCCTGGGAGGCCCGGTGCTCGCTCTGCCCCGGGCCCTGTCTCAGACGGTTTCCTACCCTGGAGGCTCCAGCCGCACGTCTGCTGCTGTGGTCTGGGTGTGACCTGAGCACCTGCACCCTTACAGGCTCCCGGGTGGTTCCCCTGCTGGGCCTGGGGGGGGGGGGGCTTGGGGAGCCGCTGCTGCTGCCCTGGGCTCTGCGGGCTCTGCGGGCTCTGGGGGTGGGCGGGAGAAACTGCAGGTGGAGGGGCTGGGGCTGGCCTGAGGCAGGGTCTGTGGTTTGGAGACGCACAGGTTCTACTCGCAGGTTTGCTCAGCTGCTCCAAGTTCTGGAGGCTTCTGGCAGAGGCACAGGAAGGCCGTTGGGTTGGCCCTGGGCTCTGTCCACCCAGACGCAGGGGACGTGGTCACACCGCCAGGTGCAGCACCTTCACATTTAAGCCGCCGGGTGACAAGGTCATCTGCCCTCTTTCAGTCTTTCGTGCCTGACACATTCCAGCCAGCGCAGTGGTCACACAGCCAAGTCCAGGGAGCCTGTCGGTCACTCGCCACCTGCCTGGGCGGGGCGGGTGCACTGAGAACTGCGGTCCTGAAAAGCTCCAAGAACAGAGCGGCTTCGCCTGGCCCCGCTGTCCTCTCCTGCTTGCTTGGCTTTGTCTCCCGGCACTGCAGGCCCCAGGGAAGGCAGGAGGCCCAGAGTGAAGGCCGGGGAGGTGTCTGCCGCGTGTGTGGCCAGGTCTGAGCTCCTCCAGGCCTTGCTCTGAGAGTCGGACACAGGCTCCAGCAGGAGCTCAGCGAACAGCTGCTGTGAACCACCACGCTCAGCAAGTGCCCCCAACGAGCCGCTCTCCCGCGGCGCTCACCCCTCTGCCTCGGGCTGCTCGTTGCCCAAGATTCTGCCAGCTGCGTGCACACGGGTTGAGCCCCTGCAGACATGGCTGAGGCCGTGGCCAGGAGGGCGGAGAAGGTGGCGGCTTCCAGTGAGACGCCCTCCCGGCAGCACCATCTCTGACCCACCCACAGCGCAGGGCCAGAGGCCACCGCTGCCTGGGGACGTGTCACTGCTTTCTCGAGGATGCCTTGACTCCAACAGTGACAACACGTGTGACATTTGCCTGCTGTACGCACACATGCATGACACATGTGTGCATTTGTGTGTCAGTTTCCATGTGTTACGAGGGGCCTAAAAAGCAGGACTCACAACTGCGTGTAGAAAGAACGAGAGGACTACGGACCTCGCACAGTCAGCTCAAGGTCACACGGCTCACAGCCACATGGAAAGTGAGCAGCTGTGAATCCAAGGGCATTTCCTGCAGTGCTGGTGGCTGTGCCGCTGGCCAAACAGGCTGGGCACAGTGACGCTGAGACCACGCACACGCCCTGGCACAAGGCTGGGCACAGCGTACCTGAGACCATGCACAGAGGTGGGCTCCTTGCCCAGCCTCAGCAGTACCAGGCCAAGTCCAGCTGTCGGGGGAGGATGTCTTTAGGACAGTCCGCCATCCTCAGCTGGACAGAATGCTGCTGTGACAGATTTCAGAGTGGCCTGTTTATCGTCCCTCCCCATGGTGACCTCCCTCTGACCTCAGACTCAGCTGATGACGTGTGTGCTGATAGTGGGGTGGGAGCAGACGTTACCCAGTGGAGGGTTGTGAAGCTGTGGCCAGCTGGGCTCTGTGAGCTGCCCTGCCTTGACTGGCGGCTCCTCCAGCCGGCTGCCCGAGGACCAGATGCAGAGACCCTCCTCCGGTGTCCCTCCAAGGGTCTGAGACCCCTGGAGGCCACCCTCTTCCAGGCTGAGCCAGGGTTCCCGAGCTTGGAGCCGCTGGCAGTGGGGTGGTCTGTCAGACAGCAGTCAGGGAACCTCCGACAGTGGCGACCTCAGGCCCAGGGGCCAGATGGCCACACTGGTGTGAGATACCTGCTGTGGGTTCTAGGCAGCCGTCTGCCCCTGCCTGCACGGGCTCCTGGGATCTGCTTTTCAGAGAAGGAAAGAGAAAAGCGTGACCAGCCCCTCCTGCTGTGGACTCACCCGTCGGCCCGAGAGCGCTGTCCCCTGGTGTGTGGCCTGAGTGCTGCCGTCAGCTGCTCTGTGGGGAGGGAGCGGCTGCAGGAGTGGCCTGTCTCCTTTCCAGAAGCAGGCGTGGTGCCTCCCTGGGGGCAGTTGTGCCCCAGGGAGAGGACAGACAGGGTCCGCAGGCGTCGGCTCATCTCACCAGACCCGGCTCCGTGGCCCAAGTGACCCTCGAGGCCCAGGGCTGCAGTGACCACGCCAGATGGATGCACTGATGCCCCGGGACCGTGATGCGCCGAGGCGCAGGATTGGTGGCCTTTGATTAAACAAACCCAAACCAGAAGGAGACACGGACTTCCCATCATTTGAGCTGTAGAAAAATTCATTTCTGTAAATATTTTTTATAAAGATTCCATCCAGTTTTTTCAGAATCTCAATTACTCTTGAAAATGAGACAAGCTGGCAATTTAAAACAGCTTCTTTTAACTATTCGGTGCCACAGGAAAACATGAAAATGCCTTTATCTTAACGAGTGAAATTTACATCCACCATTGACCTTGTGTGAAGCCCTCTGTCACTGGCCTGCCTCTCTCTCCTGCAGACAGCTGGTGTTTCAGAATCAAGAAGAGCATCACATTAAACTGACTTTCTGTGGCCTGCAGGAAGGAGAGAAAGCAGATTTCTCATGGACGGGGCGAAGAATCAAAGTCCCCTAGAAGCAGACCCCGGAGGACGTGGGTCCCACAGGGAGCTCCGAGGAGGAGGGAGAGGTGCGCTGGAACCCAATGAATGCAGCCCCGGGGACTGGGTTCTCAGGGTGGGGGCACCCTGTTCCCCGGGGGCTGGGCTCTCAGGGTGGGGTTGCCCCTGTTCCCCGGGGGCTGGGCTCTCAGGGTGGGGGCGCCCCTGTTCCCTGGGGACTGGGCTCTCAGGGTGGGGGCACCCCTGTTCCCTGGGGACTGGGCTCTCAGGGTGGGGGCACCCCTGTTCCCCGGGGGCTGGGCTGTCAGGGTGGGGGCACCCTGTTCCCTGGGGGCTGGGCTCTCAGGGTGGGGGTGCCCCTGTTCCCCGGGGGCTGGGCTCTCAGTGTGGGGGCACCCTGTTCCCCGGGGGCTGGGCTCTCAGGGTAGGGGTGCCCCTGTTCCCTGGGGGCTGGGCTCTCAGGGTAGGGGCGCCCCTGTTCCCTGGGAACTGGGTTCTCATGGAAGACCCGTGCCTGTTCCCCGGGGTGGAGACATGATCCTGTGGTCTCTGCAGGCAGAGCCGGCATCAGGGAAGGGTGGCTGTCCCCTGGGATGATGAACCAGGGGTGTGGTCCCGTCCCCCACAGCAGAGACGGCCACTACTGCACGGAGTCCATGTGCTTGACCCTGTGTGGCTTGCAGTGAGGGAAAGGTTCATCCCAGAGTCGGAGTCTCCAGTGCTCACCCCAGACACGGAGGAGCCTTATGCGTGCGTTATGGTGCGGCTGAGAAAATCAGGTTCATGAAATGTTTGATGACGTGGAGAGTCGTGATGCGTGAATAAAAATTCCCGTGGGAGACGCATGCGCTCGGTGCCGTGGCTGCGCAGGAGGTGGGTGCTGGGCTCCCTGCTTGCAGGTGTGGTGCCAGCGCGTGACCCAGTGTGGCTTGCATGGCTGTGTCGCGTGAGGTATTGAGCATAAGTGGCCCAAAAGCCGAGACACAGGGAACTTGGCTGCCATGACCCTGCCACGCTCCTCTGCCATCCTCATCCTCACTGCCTAAGCCCTGGCCTCCGGCTGGGATCCAGAATTGATCTCTCAGATGGTGTCAGCCCTGGCTCCCACAGCCGTGTCACCTCCCTCACCAAGAATCGGCTGCTTAGTTTTAGAGAGAGAGTTCCTATCTGCTGCTTCACTCCCTGGTACCCACAAAACAGCCAGGGCTGGTTCAGGCAGAAACCGGAAATGGGACCTCCGTCCAGGTGGCAGGACTCGAGCCATTGCTGCCTCCCAGGGTCTGCATTAGCAGGGTCCCCATGCAGCAGTGCTGAGAGGTGCTGGAGCTCAGTCCCCATGCAGCAGTGGTGAGAGGTGCTGGGAACTCAGTCCCCATGCAGCAGTGATGAGAGGTGCTGGGAGCTCAGTCCCCATGCAGCAGTGCTGAGAGGTGCTGGGAGCTCAGTCCCCATGCAGCAGTGCTGAGAGGTGCTGGGAGCCCAGTCCCCATGCAGCAGTGCTGAGAGGTGCTGGGAACTCAGTCCCCATGCAGCAGTGATGAGAGGTGCTCGGAACTCAGTCCCCATGCAGCAGTGCTGAGAGGTGCTGGGAGCCCAGTCCCCATGCAGCAGTGCTGAGAGGTGCTGGGAGCCCAGTCCCCATGCAGCAGTGATGAGAGGTGCTCGGAACTCAGTCCCCATGCAGCAGTGCTGAGAGGTGCTGGGAGCTCAGTCCCCATGTAGAAGAATTGAGAGGTACTAGGAGCTCCGTTTCTGGTGCAGCAGTGTTGTGAGGTGCTGAGAACTCAGTCCCAGAATAGTGTTAAGGTGGGCCTTTGGGGGCTGACTGGACATGAGGGCTCTGTCCTCACCAATGGGTGCCTCCTGCAGTGGATGAATGTACAGACAAGGGAGTGGCTTTGTCACAGCAGCTATGTCTCTGGTGCACTGACCTCTGCTGAGGGGTCAGGAGCAGGCAGCCCCCGGCGGACAGCAGCCCAGCCCTGCTGGTCTCCCTGGCGCCCGGAGCCCCAAGTCTGTGAACTTCCCTCTGTATTGGCTGCTGGGTTGTAAGCACTTGGTTGCGGCAACAAGAAATGGACCAAAGTGCTGCATCCGACACGGTGTGGCCTCCCAGTACTTGAACAAGGTTGCAGGATTCTGGTGAGATCCTGGTGACAAAAATCCACCCATGGGGCATGATCAGCGGGAACGCGTTCTGCAGACGAGGCTGTGGGTCCAGGCTGGGAGAGTGGGTGCCTGCATGTCTGCCAGGCCCCCTGCCTTGCAGACGTGGCTTCTCCGCGCATCCTCACCTGGTCTCCCTCCGTGTCCTTCCCTCCTCCCCTAGGATGGACAGTCGTCACAGTGAATGGGGCCCCTCCCTGACAGCACGCCTCACGCACCTGGGGACAGCCCTACCTCCGACCCGTCACAGGGGGCGTTCAGGGCTGCAGCCGAGGCATCTGGGGGACACAACGCCTTCCACAGCAAAAGCCAGGAACTTTAAAGAGAGGCAAATGACTCCTGTGTGGACCACAAGTAGTTTTCGTTAATATACTTCAAGTAAAGATTAAAACGCTCCAAGGACTTAGCAGTCATTATCTCCAGGCTGCTGCAGCATGAGCACTGGGCTCTGCAGAGCAGGCAGGAAGGAGGGGGCAGGGAGGGGTGGGGAGAAGCAGGGGGGAGGGAGAAGCAGGGAGAGATGGGGAGAAGCAGAGGGGGGAGGGAGAACCAGGGAGAGGTGGGGAGAAGCAGGGAGAGGAGGGGAGAAGCAGGGAGGGGAGGGGAGAAGCAGGGAGAGGTGGGGAGAAGCAGGGAGGGGAGAAGCAGGGAGAGGTGGGGAGAAGCAGGGAGGGGAGAAGCAGGGAGAGGTGGGGAGAAGCAGGGAGGGGAGAAGCAGGGAGAGGTGGGGAGAAGCAGGGAGGGGAGGGGAGAAGCAGGGAGAGGAGGGGAGAAGCAGGGAGGGGAGGGGAGAAGCAGGGAGGGGAGAAGCAGGGAGAGGTGGGGAGAAGCAGGGAGGGGAGGGGAGAAGCAGGGAGGGGAGGGGAGAAGCAGGGAGAGGTGGGGAGAAGCAGGGAGGGGAGAAGCAGGGAGAGGTGGGGAGAAGCAGGGAGGGGGGGAGAAGCAGGGAGAGGTGGGGAGAAGCAGGGAGGGGAGGGGAGAAGCAGGGAGGGGAGGGGAGAAGCAGGGAGGGGAGGGGAGAAGCAGGGAGGGGAGGGGGAAAGCAGGAGGTAGGAAGAAGCAGGGTGCTTTTGCAGGTCCCGGTCATGTAAGTGCCTGGCTGTCAGGCCACACACACAGAATGCAGGACTTCACTAAAGTGATGAGTACCGGCCGTGTGATAGAAAGAGCAGTCCCCAGAGCTCGGGCAGAGCTGAGGACATTGGGTTCTGCACAGCCAGCCAAAGGAGGGCATTTGCCAAAAGCCAGAGAAAGCTGAATTAAAGAAAAAAGAAAAGTCCTGTGTCCTTTGTAACGCGCCCAGGAGTGCAAAGTGTGTGGTCCCAGGAGGAGTGAAAGGGAGTGCAGGACACTCGGTGAGTCTCCTGTGTGTCCCATGAAAGAGCGGATTGTCAGGATCAGAGCCAGAACGCAGGCGTAGTTTACATTAAAAATCAGTGGGTTTAATTCACCCTATTGAAATAATGGAGAGGAAGTGCCCTTAATCCATGTGGAAAATGCGTTGGACATAATCTGAGTATCTGTGGTGAGAGTGGCCACAGCCTGCAGGGACAGGGACCCTCGACCTGCTCCGGGCACCCGGAGAGCCCTCGGCCGCTGCTCTGTGACCTCACCAAGCTCACACACAAATTCTCCAGTGTTGTTCAAATTGTTTTGTAGATATCTTTAATTTTCATCTGATCAGACTCAGGTTTTAAGACTTAGGATAAAGCTTCCTTAGTCAAGAAAACGTGCAGTTTGCATCTGCATGGACAGGTGGGTGGGATGAGCAGTGTGTGGAGTCTACGGGAGGCTCTTCCAGGACCTCCAGAAACCCCCAGAAAGGCAGGGAGGACGCCGTGAAGACGGACAGAATCGATGTCCTCAGGACTCAGTGAATTAACCAGCAGCTCACAGTAATGTTAGGGGCACTTATTCAAGAAAAATGGCTGAATCTTAGAATTGTATCCAAACCATATAAATAACTCACGTGGCTTGGTAGGAAAATCGGCAATCCCCTGAGGAAGGTCCAGAGGTGTTGCCCAGCCCTCAGTGGAGCGCTGAGCTGTGCACCCTGGGCTCTGTGCACCCTGGGCTCTGCGCACCCTGGGCTCTGCGCACCCTGAGCTCTGCACACCCTGGGCTCTGCACACCCTGGGCTCTGCGCACCCTGGACTCTGCACAACATGGGCTCTGCGCACCCTGGGCTCTGCACATCCTGGGCTCTGCACACCCTGGGCTCTGCACTTGCAGATTGAACCCGGTGCATCTGGTTCTGTGTGGGCCAGATTTCAGTGACACTGATTTTAGGTGTTCTGAAAGCCAAGCAAAGTACATGAGGAGACCTTGCAGGGCGCTGGGACCCTGCTCAGGGCTGCGGTGGGGGTGGTATGGGGCCTGCACAGGCAGGACTCGGCTTGGTTCACACGCTCCTGGCTTCTCCCCTCCTGGCTGTTCTCTGGGCTGGAGCTCCACCTGGGACGTCTGCACTGTTTGCTCCGTCACAGGCAGCGGTGCCTGTGGCTGCCTTGGCCATGCAGTCGCCCACTGCAGCCTCACTGTCGGGTGCCAGTGCACTGGGGCAGAGAAGACACAGAAGGGAAGCGCAGGGCGCCCTGCAGAACGGGAGGAGGCAGGGAACCAGGAGCCCCAGGTCCCGGGCCCCTGACCACCACGGCAGGGCACGCTCCTGAGAGCGGACACTGCCCTGGTTGTCCTCGCACCAGGAGGTGACCGTGCTCCCCTGCCCTGGGAGAAGGACAAGTGGCAGGTGCTGGGCTCCTGCAGGGGGCTGGGCCAGGTTTGAAGCCTCAGGTGGCCTCCAAAGTACAAGTTGTCCAGGGAGGCCCCAGCCTTGGAGCCCAGCAGGTCACTGATGATGGAGAGGAGAATGACAGCAGCGAGCGATGAAGGGTGAAAAATGTGCACACCAGAACACGGTGAAATCAGAGACCGCATGGACGGGCACGCTCGCTGGAGAGGAGGAACTGCTCAGAACACAGCAGTCAAACTCCCGGAACTCAGCAGCAACAACAAACAGCCCCATTAAGCATGGCAAAGGACTTGAGTAAGCATTTCCCCAAAGCTGATGTACACACGGCCGGTGAGCACACGGGAAGGCGCTCAGTGTCACAGCCATTAGGGACTACAGATGAAAGCCATAATGACATCACCTCATGGCCACTGGTGTGACTGTTTAAAACTACAACAGGCTGGTGCTGTGTCCTAGCAGGTGAAGCTGCCGCCTGCAGTGCCGCATCCCACTTGGGGGCCAGTTTGTGTCCTGACTGATCTCTTCTGATCCAGCTCTCTGCTATGTCCTGGGAAAGCAGTAGAAGATGGTCCAAGTGCTTGGGCCCTGCACCCACGTGGGAGACCCAGAAGAAGGCCCAGTTCTAGCCGCTGCAGCCATTTGGGAAGTGAACCAGCAGATGGAAGACTTCTCTTTCTCTCTCTGTAACTCTTTCAAGTAAATAAATAAATCTTTAAAACAACAACAACAATAAAAAACAGAGCCAGTGTTGTTGCACAGTGGGTTAAGGCCCTGCTTGCAATGTCAGCATCTGTATCAGATGGCGGCGTGAGTCCTGGCTGCTCTACTACCAATCCAGCTCCCTGCTCTAATGCACCTGGGGAAGCAGCAGAAGATGGTCAAAGTTCTTGGGCCCCTACTGTCCACGTGGGAGACCTGGATGGGACTCTGGGCTCCTGGCTTTGGCTTAGACCAGTTCCAGCCATTGGGACCATTTGGTACATAAGCCAGCAGAAAGAAGATTCCTAACCCACCCTACCCCCCAAATCTACTACCTTTCAAATAAATAATCAAATCTTAAAGAAAAAGAAAAGGATGGGGAGGATGTGCGCGGCTGGTGAGGCGCACGGCGGTACAGTGCTGTGGGAGAGTGCGGCAGCTCTCAGAAACGCTAGAGCAGGACCGTCAGTTAGCAGCCAGCTAGTCGTTCTGTGTGTATACTCGCAGAATCAAAAGGATTTCCGGATCTATTTGAACCCCTGTGTGCATAAGGGCATTATTCACCACAGTGAGCAGGTGGATGCAGGCCAGACGTCCATTAGCCAGCAGATGGATAAACAAAATGTGGTCCATATACCATGACTGGGGTGTGGGCTGCCGTGTACAGGGAGGGAACTCGGAGTTGGGCTGAACCTTGGGAGAGGGCTGAGGGCATTCACACGCTCGCTGATACCTGCCAGCCATGGAAACACCAGCACGTAGGGGTCCACATTCACCAGCGGTCAGTGGGGGTGCCTGGCGGTGGGGCAGTGACGGGGGCCTCTGCTTGACGAGCATGCATTTCGGTTTCGAAAGACAGGGAGTTGTGCACACGGTGGTAGCCACAGCTGCACAAGGACAGGGATGCACTTAGCACCCTGAGCTGCACCCGGGAGACAGGACGTGCAGTGTTTCCTCCTGGTTGAAAACAATTTTAAAAGCTGGATAAATGGAGTGGGTGGGGGCATTGGACCCAGCGTTTCTCCCATGGAGAGAAGCGGGGAGGAAAGGAAAGGGGGGAAGGGAGAGGTACAGGGGGAGATGTGGGTTCTGGGTCTTATGGGTGCTTGCGAGCCAGGGTTGGTTGGTGAGTGTCAGGAGTGACTGGGAGACAAGCTGGACACTGGGTACTTGGCATTGTTCCACGTCTTCTGCGTCCCACTGCTGCCCCCACGAAAGGTTCTTAGTAACTTGGGGGATTTGCACCACCGTGTCCTGGCTGGACGCTGGGGATCGTGCCTGTCCTGGGCACAGGGCATCAGTGGGGAGGGTGCTGGGGGCACTGCTGGGGTGGCCGGGGTGGGGCCACGCTGTCTCTGCCTGGACACCCCCTCTGTCGCCGGAGCAGCCAGGAACAGTGTTTGCTTCTGACCCTGCGCCTGCCTGGGTCCCGCGCTTGCTGGACAAGGCTCGCTTGCCTGTGGTGCAGAGGACTTTCCCTACAGAGGGATGAGGAAGGCGCCGTTTCACCCCTCTGTTGAAGGGTTTTTCTCAAGGGTATTTTGCATTTCCAGTTTGCTTTCTGTTTACGTAGATGTGTGTGTGTGTGTATAGAACAGAACATGTTTAAAGTGGCCGGGGTGGTCTTCAGCAGGCTGGTTGCATTACAGCCCATCCGTTGCACTCGTTATGTTGGCAGCGTGAAGTTGTCCCGTCTGTTTAGTCATCACATGTTTGTCCTTGGGTCTGGCACTCGTTGACAGGTCGCCTGCTGCCTCAGCACAGCACGGGTCCTGGAGGTCACAGCTCTCGCAGTCGTGGGGGCGTGGCCCTCATGCCACGTGTGCTCAGCTGAGCAGCTGCTAAGTGAGCAGAAGCCAGGGGTCAGCACCGCCTGGAAGCACCAGGTCCGCAGGAAGTGGCTTCCGGGTTCGCTTGCAGAAGAGCGTTTCCACGTGTGGGAGAGACGTGCGGCAGGAGTGGCACATTCTAGGTGATTCTAGGTGATGAGGACAGCAGAGGCCAAAGCCAAGCCCAGTAGTGGCCTGTCTGGGGCGTGGCCAGTTTTCCTGGATAGAGGTTTTCCCCTGGGCCGTCCCTGTGCCCACCCCATTTCTCCTGCCCTGGCCAGAGCTGTCCACCTCCTTGCTTCCCCTCCCTGAGCCTCTGTAGCCTCCTTTGCCGAGGCTCCCCCTCTGCTGACCACTCACAGACGGCCCCTGTCCATCCATCCATCCTGGTTCCTGCGGGAAGAAGCTCTTGCCCCAGGGAGGAAGCCCGAGTCGGCCAGGGTTGCCGTGAGGAAGCTCCACGGGCCGTGGCTTCCAGCAGTGCTGGGTTCTGGGGCAGTTTACAAGTGGGGGCACTTGTTTGCATCCTCGCCTGGTGCAGAGTGAGCGAACTCTGCTCTCTCTTCCTCTTAGAAGTGCACCTGTTCCGTGCTGGGGGCTTCCCCTCACTGTCCCACCCCACCCTAATCAGGCCCTGACTTTTCCTGGGGCGAAGGCGCAGCTGTGCCAGTTCTGAGACCCACAGAAAAGCCTTGGAAAGCAGAGTAGAGGAGGAAACTTGGGGTCCAGGAACCCACGGAGGCGGTGCAGGTGCAGCATGGTGCAGCTGTGATGCCTGGGGCAGGCCTGCACGTGCACCGCGGGCACACCCCGTGCTCCCCACCCGAGCGTCTCATGGCCACTGTGTGCCCACTGGTGTCCCCTGACCAGGCCGTGTGCCCCAGGAGTCGGGGCTGAGGCATCCCTACACCAGAAGGGCATGGCCTGGGGCCGGCCTTCCGTCCACAGTGAGGGGCCGGCCAGGCACCTCTCACAGCCAGACTCCTCTCTGGGCATGGGCTTGGGCGTGGCCGGGCCATTGCTGGTGTGGGAAGGGGCCCAGGCCTCTGTGGGAGCCACACTTCACCCTTCGCAGCTCCCCAGCGTCTGCAGGGCCCAGGAAGACCTGGCCGCTTCTGCGTCTCACGTGTGGGCCCTTCACAGACCAGGCTGCGGCGCATGAGCCCCGGCTTGCGGGTGTCCTCCTGAAGCATCTTCCCCTTGGGCC
Organism: Oryctolagus cuniculus; assembly: GCF_051225735.1. Taxonomy (NCBI): domain Eukaryota; kingdom Metazoa; phylum Chordata; class Mammalia; order Lagomorpha; family Leporidae; genus Oryctolagus; species Oryctolagus cuniculus. Next base: position 1,276,223 of record NC_142881.1, read on the forward strand.
CGGGAAACGGCATCGCTTCTGGAGAGCAGCCGCTCCATCCCCAGGTTCGGCTTTTCCAAGCCTTTTGCCGCAGAAGGTCAAGTGTGAGTGACGCGTCAGGAGCGGCCTCGCATTCCCTGTTCTGCCGCGAGGGGGCTGAGTGGGGGATCCTCCGTTCTGGAAGTCGTCAGTGGGGGACACTTCTGTGGCAGTAGGAACGGGAGCTGCGGGACCCCGGGGCCGCCAGGAGCCCTGACCAGGCCTGCTTCAGGGCAGGATGCTTTCACGAGCGGGGACGGCGTCCTCTCCGCGGCCACTCAGTCGCCTCAGCGAGCTGTCCAGGTCCCGGCCTCCGTCCGCGACTCCACCTGGTGCCTGGGGAGTGGGCAGAGAGTAGGCGTCCTGGGAGTGACAGGGGTGTCTTTGTGGGGTAGGACAGCCCCCATGGCCCACGCTGCTGTAGGTCACGCTGGGGGCCTGCAGGTGGGAGCTCCTGTAGCACCTCGGCCCCGCCTCTGTGGCCGCCGTGGTGGTGGGGCCAGCGGGGTGGGCCCAAGGCTCTTCTGTTTTCTCTCACTTCCTCGGTGCCCCCGCCCTCAGCGTGTGCTCTGCGGGGACCTGGTGCCGTGTGCGGGATGCGGTTGATGAGCATGGCCTGTGGGAAGGGCTGCAACTGGTGTCCAGTGGCTGGAGGATGGAAACATCCCACAGTGGCCCCCCCACAGGGCCGTGCAAGATGTACGGAACCTGCCCCTCACGCCTGGGTGCCAACACCATCCAGCTAGCCCCCGCAGAAGGGCGGAAGTTAGCACAAACGCTTCTCGGAGATTCCGCTTGGCGCTTTCCCCATGCCTTAGGGCAGGGCAGCCTTACCCCCACAGAGAGAAGCCACGCCCGGGGGTGTCTGTGGCCATGGAAGTGATGTTGCCGCCGCTGACGGTGCTCGTCCGCTGTTTGCATGTGCACGCATCACACTAAGGGCCACGCACAAATTACACCACTTAGGTTTTACAGCAGCCTTGCGAGGTAAAGTTTAATTAGCCATTTTATAGATACGATAATCGAGAACAGAAGAGAGGAGGTATCCGCCCCAAACATGGACGCGAGGCTGTGACGGCCCAGACGCTGCGCCGAGGCCAGCCCGTTCCGATTCATGACCACCTTTCAAGGTGGCTCTAGGCGACCTGCAGTCCACAGAGGAGCAGCTGCAGGTGTGCGGGCGCTGAGTGGGCGCCCACAGGGACAGGCAGGCAGGGGTGGGCCTGGCCCTTCTGCAGCCCAGCTGCTCTCCGCTCTTCCCCAGGCCTCGGCTCCCGAGGGAGCTGGGGCTCCCCCACCTCAGGTCCCTCAACCTGGCCCTGCACGGGCAGCGTAAGGGTCCCTGCTCACGTCTCTGGGAGGGCGATGCCCTCATCCCTCAGGTGTCCCTGCCTGAGCACTCTGGGGTGCACCCAGCCTGGCCTGCACCCATCTTGGCCCTGGCAGTGGGAACTGGATGAACCCAGAGCCCACCTGCACCGAGCTGCTGAGTGCTTGTGGTGGGCAGAGACCCACGGGGGAAGCACTCAGCTCTGTTGAGGTGGCCACACAGAGCCGAAGGCATTGACTGCAGACAGAGGACATGTGGCAGAGGTTGTGCCCGAGCTGGAGACTCCCTCCACATTGCCAAGAGCCCTGGCGCCAACCTGAGCTGAGGGAGCGGTGCTGACGTGGCCGGGGCCAGGCAAGGCAGCCCGGGAGGAGGTTAAGACAGACTTTTTCTTCAGGTCTGTTGGGCTGAGTCTCACATTCTCACCATTGGAAAGAGCAGCTGCAGAGAGGATGCAGTCAACACCACTGACATTGCTGGTGGCCCGTGGCCCGTGGCCTGTGGCTCTGTGGCCCGTGGCCCTGTGGCTCTGTGGCCCTGTGGCCATGTGGCCCTGTGGCCCTGTGGCTCTGTGGCTCTGTGTCCTGCGGCCCTGTGGCCCTGTGGCCCTGTGGCTCTGTGGCCCGTGGCTCTGTGGCCCATGGCCCTGTGACTCTGTGGCTCTGTGGCCCGTGGCCCTGTGGCCCGTGGCCCTGTGGCCCTGTGGCCTGTGGCCCTGTGCCGGTGCAGCCCGCCTGCCTGCTCAGGGTAACAGTTGTCTCAGCTTTTCCATTTGACCTCTGGCTTTTCTCCACATTTTCCCACACACCCGCAGATTTTGTACGTGTTCCTGTGCTGTGTTTTTCTGCAGCGGCTGCGTTTGTGTAGACATCACACGGGGGCGGCGGCTGGGGGTCAGTGTTTCCGGCTGTGCCCTGTTCCACCGCACAGCTCTGCCGTGAGTGGACATTTGCGGTGCTTGCTGTCTGAGCTGTCTGCCATAGCAGGTTAACCCTCCTCCCGCCACGCGCGGTGTTTCCTCAGGGTGCACCCAGAGGAGACTCCCTAAGACACGAACAAGGCACCTCGTGGACAGTGAGGGTTGTTTGCCAGAGTTGCCGTCTGTTTTCCGGCCTCTGGCGTTTTGTCCCAAGTGTGCCCCAGATGTGGTTCTAAATGGGCGTAGTAGTGGCAGGAATAATCAGGATGGTTACATTTGAACAAGAGAAAAGGAAGGGATCCAGAGGGAGGTGATGTCTTTAAATTTATCTGAATTGGTAAAAGGAAACACTGGTGGGCAGTGGTAAGGTGTGCATATGAACTGTAACACCTAGAGCGGCCAGTTAAAAAGCTGTACAAAGATAAGACTTAAAACTCAATCAAGGCCAGCGCTGCGGCTCACAAGGCTAATCTTCCGCCTTGTGGTGCCGGCATACCGGGTTCTAGTTCCGGTCGGGGCGCCGGATTCTGTCCCGGTTGCCCCTCTTCCAGGCCAGCTCTCTGCTGTGGCCAGGGAGTGCAGTGGAGGATGGCCCAAGTGCTTGGGCCCTGCACCCCATGGGAGACCAGGAGAAGCACCTGGCTCCTGCCATCGGATCAGCGCAGTGTGCTGGGCGAGGCAGCCATTGGAGGGTGAACCAACGGCAAAGGAAGACCTTTCTCTCTGTCTCTCTCTCTCACTGTCCACTCTGCCTGTCAAAAAAAAAAAAATTCCTAAAAAAAAAAAAACCACCTCAATCAAAATGGAATTCTAAAACATTATTAAGTAACACAAAGGCAGGGGAAAGGAACCAAAGATAAAACAGAAAACAAACATAAAATGCCAGATGCAAGCCCTACCCTATCAGCAGTTACAGTGACTGTAAATGGTTTAGGTGTGTAAACACTCCCTGCACCGGAGGCAAAGGCTAAAGAGAAATCTTGAAAGATGCACTGAATTGAACAATCAGGAAGATACAATGTATCAAAATGTATCGAAATCTGAGGCATGGGTAAAGCAGTGATGAGAGGAAAATCTGTAGCAATCAAGACACAAATTGAAAAAGAAAAATCCCCAATGAATAATAAAAGCTTCCATCTAAAGAACCTAGAAGAGGAATAGTAAAATAAACTCAAATTCACCAGCAGGAAGGCAGTAACAAAGGAAAATGCAGAAATCCATGGAATTACAAACAGAAAACACAGGGGAAGTAAATGAAACCAAAAGCTTGGAGGAGGGCCATAGTACAGAAGAGCTACTAGCAAATTGATGACGACAACACAGGCAAGAGCAGACACAAAATCCAACACCAGGAACAAAAACTGGGCTCTCAGCGCGGCCCTGCAGAAGTCAAAGCAGTTAAGGGTACCAAGAAGAGCAACATAGGCACTGAGGTGGCGACTTAGCTCAGCCGGGCCGTGTCCTTGAAAAACACAGACTCCCACAGTTCACCTAAATGAACTCGCTGGTAACCCTATAGCCGGGCGGGAGGCTGAACTGCCAACTTTAAATCTACTCCCAACATGCAGCGCCGCGTTGAGATGTTTTCACTGGTGTGGACGCCGAATCTGCAAATCTGCACAGAGCGCAGCAGAGGAGGGCACGCTCCCGACTCGTGTCCCACAGCGGTGTCCCCTCACGCCAGCGCTGGTGGTGAAGATGTCGTGTCAACACCCTGTGGGAAGCAGATGCAGAACCCTGCAGGACGAGACCAGCAGGCCGGAATCATGAGTATGAGAACTGTGTATCTGGACGACTGGGGTCCGTTCCAGAGATGTGGGGTGACTGCATCGACCTGTGTCATGTGCTGTATTAACAAGCCAGAGGGAAGGTGACACGATGCTCTCACTGGAAAAAAGGCATTTGACAGGATTCGTCACCCACCGAAATTGTACAGAAGAACCAGCAGAGGGCTCCTGCTTACCCACAGCTCACGTGGTGCGGCTGTGGAGGGCGGGTCAGGAGGGGCTGCGGGTGTCCACTCTGCACTCCCACTGGACCTCGTGCCGCAGGTTCTGACCTGTGCGGGTGAGAAGAGAAGGGAAGAAAAGTAAACAGGAGCCTGCAGACCACAGAGGGAGATGTTTCTAGGAGGCGTGACTGTCTCCGTGAAGGGTCTCAAGGAGTCGTGCGGCAGATGCCCAAGACCCTCAGAGCCGGGGAGCGGGTTCTGCCCGGCTGCCAGGTGCGTGAAGACAGAGAGGAGGCGCATCCTCTGTACAGCCGTGAACCCGCAGATTCTGTTCCATCTGCAGTCGCTCGGGAGAGGAGGAGCAGCCGTGGCCCGACCAGAGCACGTTCAGTGCTCGTACGGTGACAGCTACGGTGACGATAGCAGAAACCCAAGCGTGCTCAGTGTTGGAGGACTGAACTCCCCTCACGCTGACGTACGGGCTTAATGCAGTCCCTGTCAAAACCGCAGAGTGATTTTTGCAGAAACACAGGAGGTAAGTCTGAAATTTATATTGAAACACAAAGAAACCAGAACAGCCAGAACAACTTTCAGAAAGAAAAGTGGAGGGTCAGTGCTGCGAGGCTGTGACTGCAATGCTGGCATCCGCATACCGGATGGCACCAGTCCAGCTCCTGCCTGCCCCACTTCTGATCCAGCTCCCTGCCGGTGCACCTGGGAAAGCGGCAGAGGATGGCCAGAGTGCTTGGGCCCTGCACCCGCAGGGGAGACCTGGATGTAGCTCCTGGCTCCTGGCTTCCATATGGCACAGCTTTGGCTGTTGTGGCCACTTGGGGAGTGAACCAGCAGAAGGAAGACTTTCATATTCCCCGCCCCCTCCCCCACCGCCCTCCTCCCTCCCTCCCTTCCTCTCTCTCTCTTTTACATAAAATAAGGAAATCTTAAAAAAAGAAAGTCTGCCTGATTTTGAGGCTCACTATCGCAATGTGGTGCTAGAACAGTGGGCCTGAAGAGTCCAGAGCTAGACCCTCACACATTTGTCCAGTGGACTGACTTTCAGCAGCCACAGTGAGATGCACCCCACAAGTCATCCACTTAGAGACACAGATCAGCAGTTTCTAGTATTTTCACAGATAACGTGAAATTGTTGCTAGGACCAGTTGAGGAGCACTTCTGTCGTTTCGACAAGATAGACCCCACGGTGTAGCTATGAGCCGCACCACCACACCCCTGCAGCCCCCAGTCACTGCAGGCTTGCTTGGACACGTCAAGTAAATGGACTATGTGGCCTTTGGTGGCCGGCCGGCCTCTCCCCTTAGTGCAGTGCTTTCTAGTGCTTCTGTGATGAGAGGTCCCAGTGCTGTCAGAGGTCACGGCTGAGCACCACTACCGGTATGGATGAGCCCTGCGCCATTTACCACACATCTGCTAATGGACATTTGGCTGTTTCCTCTCACCTAACTGATTTTGACAGAAGCACAAAAAACATTTGATGGAGGAAAGATAGCATTTTTTTTTTTGACAGGCAGAGTGGACAGTGAGAGAGACAGAGAGAAAGGTCTTCCTTTTTGCTGTTGGTTCACCCTCCAATGGCCGCCACTGCTGGCGGGCTGCGGCCGGTGCACCGCGCTGATCCGATGGCAGGAGCCAGGTACTTATCCTGGTCTCCCATGGGGTGCAGGGCCCAAGCACTTGGGCCATCCTCCACTGCACTCCCGGACCACAGCGGAGAGCTGGCCTGAAAGAGGGGCAACCGGGACAGAATCCGGCACCCCGACCGGGACTAGAACCCGGTGTGCCGGTGCCGCAAGGTGGAGGATTAGCCCAGTGAGCCGCGGCGCTGGCGAAAGGTAGCATTTGTAACAAACAGTGCAGTGATTATACATCTACAGGCAAAACACAGCCCACCCCTCGCAGGTGAGTGCCCCCTCACCCGGGAAGTTCCTTTTGTCCTCTTCTCCATCAGCCTCTAACCCACCCCAAGCCAACGCCCCCGTCCAGTGCCCTGCTAATGGCCTAGGGGGACAGCAGAAGGTGGCCCAGGTGCGTGGGTTTCTGCCACCTCATGGGAGACCCAGGTGGAGCTCCTGGCCCAGAACTGAAGCAGCAGATGGAAGATGTGTCTCCTCATCTCTGTAACTCTGCCTTTGCAGTAAATACAATAAATTAAAAAAAAGAAGAAGACAAGTTTAGGAGGCCGAGGGATGCCCTGAGGACACAGGGAGAAGGTGGCTGCGAGGAAGACGGAGGCTCGGGCAGGGCCCTGCCGACGCCGCAGCCCTGGGCGCGCAGTCAGAGAGCTGAGGGAAGGCACCTCCATTCCTCGAGACTCCTAGGATGGGCGAAGACGGGTGAGGACGGGCGAGGACGGGCGAGGACGGGTGAGGATGCGTGAGGACGTGTGAGGACGGGCGAGGATGTGTGAGGACGGGTGAGGATGTGTGAGGACGGGTGAGGACGCGTGAGGACGCGTGAGGACGGGTGAGGACGCGTGAGGACGCGTGAGGACGGGTGAGGATGCGTGAGGATGGGTGAGGACGCGTGAGGACGGGCGAGGACGGGTGAGGACGGGTGAGGATGCGTGAGGATGGGTGAGGACGCGTGAGGACGGGCGAGGACGCGTGAGGACGCGTGAGGACGCATGAGGATGCGTGAGGACGCGTGAGGACGGGCGAGGATGGGTGAGGATGCACGAGGATGTGTGAGGACGCGTGAGGACGGGCGAGGACGGGCGAGGACGGGCGAGGACGGGTGCTCGTAGGCGTTCCAGCCTGGAGCCGTTTGCCTGACGACACCAGGAGGCTTCGCACCAGGCTCAGGCAGATGCTGGTTCTCACTGATCCCAGGCCGCCACCCCAGGGGCAAGGTGCTGATGGTGGTGCACGTCCAGCATTGCAGGAAAGCGCAGGTGCAGATTTCCAGAGCGGGCCAGCAAGGCGTCCTCCGCTGGGCGTCCGAGCTGGGCGCCGCCTCCCCGCTGCGGTGCAGGTGCTTCCTGCCTGGTGGCTCGGCTCCGCACACCTGGGCCTGGCTCGGATGCTGCCGTGAGCGGCCTCCGTGCTCCGGGCTCCGCACACCTGGGCCTGGCTCGGACGCTGCCGTGAGCGGCCTCCGTGCTCCGGGCTCCTGGCAGAGTCTGACGACAGCGCGTGCCGATTGGAGACCTGTTTGCGCCGAAACAGACTTTCAGTTCCGTTTCCCAGCCTTCCTGAAGTGCCGAGAGAGCCCGTGCCTGGCAGATGTTCACGTTTCGCGGTTTTCTCCTGGTTAGTGAATTCCTTTCTTACGTTCACAGCGACGGCTTCCGAAGGACGCAGTGTGGATGGGGCTCATTTAGCCATTGCTGCTTTCAGGGTCTGCGTTTCCGCATCCTGTGAACTTCTCTCTGTCCAGGGCTGGGAAGATTTTCAAACTTGCTTTCCTCCAGACACTTTGCTTGAGCTCCGTGACGTGCCCTGCTTTGCGTTCTGTGTGGTGTGAGGCTGTGGTCCAGGCTTGGCTTTTTTTTTTTTTTAAGATTTATTTATTTTATTTGAAAGGCAGAATTACAGAGAAGCAGAGGCAGAGAGAGAAAGAGAGAGAGAGAGAGAGAGAGAGAGGTCTACCATCCTCTGGTTCACTCCCCAAATGGCCACAGTGGCTGGAGCAGGGCTGATCCGAAGCCAGGAGCCAGGAACTTCTGGGTAACCCATGTGGGTGCAGGGACCAAGGACTTGGGCCATCTTCTGCTGCTTTTCCCAAGCCATAGCAGAGAGCAGCTAGGACTTGAACCGGTGCCCATATGGGCTGAGGGCACTGCAGGTGGTGGCTTTACCTGCTACGCCACAGCGCCGGCTCCATGCTTTGGTTTAGTCCAGCGTTCCAGTGCTGTTCACGGAAAGACTCGTCTTTCCTCGTCAGATGGTCTGTCAGTGGTCATCATGTCTGCCACGTCTTTCCTCGTCAGATGGTCTGTCAGTGGTCATCATGTCTGCCATTTGTAGTTGGATATTGTATTTTAGAATCAGCTTAGCAAGTCTCACTTAACAACATTTTGGTTAATAAATTGCATTAAAGTTCTGCGTATGCAGTAGGCATTGCTACTGTGGTTAAGACGCCCGCATCCCGTATCAGTGTGTCTGGGTCAAGTCCTGGCGTCCCCTCTTCCACTGCAGCATCCTGGTAGTGTGCGCCTTGGGAGGCAGTGATGGCTCAAGTGCTTGGGCCCTGCTGCCCACGTGGGAGACCTGGAAGGAGTCCGAACTCATGGCTTCAGCCTGGCCCAGCCCTGGCTGTGACGGCCTTTAGGGAGTAAGCCAGTTGGTGGAAAATCTCTCTCAAGATAAAAATAAAAAATTTTAAAATTCTACATAAAATCGATATTTGTTCATTTAAAAATACTGTCTCCCTGTTCAAAAATAGTCTCTAGCTCCACTTCTCAATAAAGTTATTCAATGTTAGCTGTAAAGAAATTTTAGAATTTTTTCTTCATTTATTTTTAAGGAACTCATCTCTTTTGTTGCTATTATAAATATTATATTTTTAAATTACATGCTCTGTTATTGCATGCACTATGGAAATGCAAATAACTTTTATATATTGATTTAAAAAAACTTGACAAACTCTATTTTTATTCTTTCAGTATTTGCTGTAGAAATTCTAACGTGCATATTTAATTTGACAAAGTTAAAATTTAATAAGTGTCTCTAAGTCTCCTGGCGTCCATGCGCTGTCTGTGCCGCGCTGGTTGCTGACTCTGGACGGGGCGGTCTCCCCGTCATCGCTGGGCCGCGCCCCGCCCCCGCCCCGCCCCCGCCCCGCCCCCGCTGCTGCCCTCCCCTTGCTCTGGCGCCCACTTCCTGTTGGCGGGAGCGTCCTTCCTCCTGCGCCCTCGGGGCCTCTGCTGGGGGCACTCCCGGTTCCCAGGGCCTCCCAGCCTGGCGCTCACAAGCATGACGAAGGTGGATTCTTTGTCATCTTGCTCTTTCCCTACATGCCTGCCGACTTCTGCACTCCTCTGGCTGCGCTGTCAGTTACTAGGAAGGGTGCTGAGCTGGTGCTCTGGCGTGTAAGGTTGCGCCACAGCCTGCAGTGCCAGCACTCGTTCCAGTCCCGGCTGCTCCACTTCCCGTCCAGCTCCCTGCTGTGGCCTGGGAAGGCAGTGGAAGACGGCCAAGTGCTTGAGCCCCTGCACCCGCGTGGGAGCCCAGGAGGAAGCTCTTGGCCCCGGCTTCGGCCTGGCCCTGCCTGGCTGTTGTGGCCATTTGGGGAGTGAACCAGTGGATGGAAGACCTTTTCTATCTTCCTCTGCCTTTTCAAATAAATAAATAACCTTTAAAAAGAAGGGTGTATTAAAAATCTCCCATTATGATTATTAATGTGTCTACTATTAAGCAACATCTGTTAATTGTGTATTTTACGGCTGTATGATTAAGTGCACGTGTGTTTAAAACTGTCTTAACTGCCAGGTGTGGTCAGGTGCACACATGTTTATAACTGGCACACACATTTAGAACTGTCACATGTGAGGTGCATGCACATTTGGAAATGTCATGTATGATGAGGTCCATGTACATTTAGAGCTCTCACGTGTGATCAGGTGCACACACGTGTTTAGACGTGTCAAGTGTGATCAGGTGTCCATGCGCTGCTTGCCAGCTCCTCGTGCACTGTTGCTTTCTCGTCTCTGACGATGGCTCTCGCTTAGCCGGGGTGATGTGGGGCTGTTGGAGTGCTAGCAGGATCCGGGCAGCCGTTCCGCAGGAGGCTCCGCCTGTGATCTGAGGAGTGAGTCGATGTTCAAGTGCATTAGGGAATCCCTGGGTGTCCCTGAAGCATGGAGATCACCCCTGGCGGTTTGGTGCGGCGGGAAGGGACCGTCTGTCCCGGGAGATCCCCCATGCGGTGCCCATGGATCCTTGGCAGTGTTCTGAGCTGCTTCCTCATCGGGCCAGATGTTCTTGGTCACCAAACGCACCGCGACTGGCCAACCTCACCTGTGCAGCGCGAGAGGAGCAGGGGGGCACTGCTGGGACCCCAGGGGCTGCTTGGGACCTGAGGGGGCAGTGTGAGTTCCAGCCTGAGCTCAATGCCACATGAGCCCAGCCACCCCCTCCCTCCCCTCCTCTCTTCCCTCCCCTCCTCTCCCCTCCCCTCCTCTCCCTCCCCTCCCTCCCCTCCCTCCCCTCCTCTCTTCCCTCCCTCCCCTCCCCTCCTCTCCCTCCCCTCCCTCCCCTCCTCTCTTCCCTCCCCTCCCCTTCCCTCCTCTCTTCCCTCCCCTTCTCTCCCTCTCCTCCCCTCCTCTCTCTCCCCTCCCCTCCCCTCCTCTCCCCTCCCTCCTCTCCCCTCCCCTCCTCTCCCCTCCCCTCCCCTCCTCTCCCCCCTCTCCATCTCCTCCCCTCCTCTTCCTCTCCTCCCCTCCTTTCCCTCCCCTCCCCTCTTCTCCCTCTCCTCCCCTCCTCTCTTCCCTCCCTTCCCTCCCCTCCTCTCTTCCTCCCTTCCTCTCCCCTCCTCTCCCCTCCTCTCCCTCTCCTCCCCTCCTCTCCCTCCTCTCCCTCCCCTCCCCTCCTCTCCCTCCCCTCCCTCCCTTCCTCTCTTCCCTCCCTCCCCTCCTCTCCCTCCCCTCCCTCCCCTCCTCTCTTCCCTCCCCTCCCCTTCCCTCCTCTCTTCCCTCCCCTTCTCTCCCTCTCCTCCCCTCCTCTCTCTCCCCTTCCCTCCTCTCTTCCCTCCCATTCTCTCCCTCTCCTCCCCTCCTCTCTCTCCCCTCCCCTCCTCTCTTCCCTCCTCTCCTCTCCCTCCTCTCCCCTCCCCTCCTCTCCCCTCCCCTCCTCTCTTCCCTCCTCTCCATCTCCTCCCCTCCTCTCCCTCCTCTCCCCTCCCCTCCTCTCCCCTCCCCTCCTCTCCCCCCCTCCATCTCCTCCCCTCCTCTCCCTCCCCTCCTCTCCCTCCCTCTCCATCCCCTCCCCTCCTCTCCCTCCCCTCCTCTCCCTCCCTCTCCATCCCCTCCCCTCCTCTACCTCCCCTCCTCTCCCTCCCCTCCTCTCCCTCCTCTCCCTCCCCTCCCCTCCTCTCCCTCTCCTCCCCTCCTCTCCCTCCCCTCCCCTCCTCTCCATCTCCTCCCCTCCTCTCTCTTCCCTCCCCTCCCTCCCCTCCCCTCCTCTCCCTCCTCTCCCTGCCCTCCCTCCCCTCCCCTTCCCTCCTCTCTTCCCTCCCCTTCTCTCCCTCTCCTCCCCTCCTCTCTCTCCCCTCCCCTCCCCTCCTCTCTTCCCTCCCCTTCTCTCCCTCTTCTCCCCTCCTCTCCCCTCCCCTCCCCTCCTCTCTTCCCTCCCCTCCCCTCCTCTCTTCCCTCCCCTCCCCTCCCCTCCCCTCCTCTCCATCTCCTCCCCTCCTCTCCCTCCCCTCCCCTCCTCTCCTTCCCCTCCCCTCTTTCTAGAACTGTCCCTGTTAGCTCTTTCTAGCTGTGAATGGAAGGATAGAAAAAAGCCACCTCTTCCTCTCCTGGTCCCAAGAGTCCACGCGGGGATGGTGACAGGGACAGTTCAAGCCCACTTGCAGCTGCAGGCCTGGGCCAGCTCACTTGGCTTGCCCTCACCAGTCAGGTGGTGCCCTGGGATGGCCACATGCGGTCATGTTTGGTGCCTGGAGCCTGGTGGTACACACGTGTCTTAAACATCAGCTCAAAGGGCAGGTCCTCACAGCTACCCGAGGGTTAAGGACCTCAGTCCTGCACCCCCACCCATACACACTTCCTCCCTCTGTGTCCTCATTGTCATGGTGTGGGAGAGGAGTCGGAGTCACGAAGGGTAGACCAAATGTCCAGCCCCCAGTGGACGGCCTTGCCCTGTGCGGTTGCTGTCACTCTGGAAGGGAGGGAAAGCAGGAGGGGAGCCAGTGCCTGCTCCCCGCCCCACCCTGCACCAGTGGTTCCTCGTGGACCTGGATCTGTGGGTGGGACTGGCCCTTCTGTGAGCCTGGCCCATGGCAGCCCCCCTCCCCAAACCAGTGTCCCCCGAGCAGTGGGCTGATAGGAGAAGGCACTGGGCAAGTGCACTTCACTGCCCCTCGTGGGAGCAGAGGAACAGACTGCTGGGTGCTCAGACCGTTCCTTGGCCTGGTCAGGGCTGTCCCCTGGGAAATCCTCCTGCTTCTCTTACGCTCGCCCCCCCCCCCCCCCGCAATCAAATGACGAAGACGCAGCGGCGCGGGGACAAGCAGTCCTCCTTAGTCACCCTCGGCCTGTTCCTGGGGGGCATCTGCATTTAAAGACTGGGGCTGCTGAGCCCCTGGGGAGTGGCCTGCTGATCAAGGGCTGCCGGCCTGGGACAGCTGCAAGGAGGCACCGTGGCAGGTGGGTGAGGCCCGGGAGGTCCGCGTCCCCGCCCAGGGTCCCCGTCTGCTCAGTCGCGTCCTGGGCTCGCCCTCCTTCCCCAGAGAGCCTCGCTGTGGGATGTCTGGCACGGTGGCTGATTTGCCACTGGGGACACCACATCCCATGTCGGGGTGCCTGGGCCCACGTCCTGCCTCCGCCCTCATCCGGCTTCCTGCTGCTGTGCAGCCTGGGGAGCAGCTGGGACTGCGCGAGGACGTGGGTCTCTGCTGCCCCAGGGGAGCCTGGGATTGAGTTCCAGACTCAACTTTCCTGTGGCCCAGCCTCTGCTGTTGTGGGCATTTGGGAACAAACAAGTGGCTGGATGACTCTCTCTCTCTCTCTCTCTCTCTCTCTCTCTCCTCCTTTCAAATAAATAAAACTAGATAAAAAACCAGTAGCAAAAAGAAAGCCTGGCTCTGAGGTCAGACTGCCTGGGTCTCACTTGCAGCTCTGGGGCCTTGGGCGAGTTGCTGACTTCCTGTTGGTCCCAGGAGGCATGGACACACACCTTGTCCGTGGAACTGGTACGTGTTCTCTCAGGACGAGGCCGACTCTGGGCTGGAGGGAACTGACCATGCACTGTGCGGTTACCCATTGGCACAGAGACCCCCATCCCAGCCAGGAGCGTCCACGGCAGCTGGGTCTGGGCTGGGGCTCTGGTGTGCAGTGCACGCACTGGGCTCAGTCTCCGTTTGACAGCCACGTTTCGCAGCTGCCTGTGTGGTGGCACCATCCCGGTGCTGTCTGCTGGGTGCACAGGCAGTGGGAGGCGGAGGGGAATCATCAGGACTTGGTGGGCTCCGGCACAACCTGGCGGAGGCCGAGGAACCCAGGGTGGTCCAGACCGCTCTGTCCTCGGACACCGTCCTCCTGGCCTCTGACGGAAGCTGCCCTGGGCAAGGCTGTGACTTCAGACCCTGGGCCTTGGCGTTGGTTGGACACATGCAGCCCCTTCTCTGTGGGGGGGCAGGAAAGCCCCCCTGCCACCCGCACACCACAGCGCCCGCTGCTTCCTCTCGTGAGGCTGGGGCGCTGTCAGTGGAGGTGCGCGGTGTCCCCCTCCCATGCGAGTCCCTTCTGGGGTCTCCGGGCTTCCTGCTTCCTGGGGCCCATGCTGGGGTGAGCGCCCTGAGCGCCTGGGGCCCATGCTGGGGTGAGCGCCCTGAGCACCTGGGGTCGATGCTGGGGTGAGCGCCCTGAGCACCTGGGGCCCATGCTGGGGTGAGCGCCCTGAGCGCCTGCGCTGCCCCCCCCCCAGCTTCCGCTCTCCAGGGCGGCTCAGGGGCAGCGTCAGCGCCAGCCCTACCTAAGTGTCTGCAACTCGGTGGAGCTCACCCTGAGAGACAAAGACGCTGCTCACTGTCACTGTTCTCTTCCGTTTTCCATGGTCTTTCTGAGACGCCTGCATACACAGCAGGGCGCTGACAAACACAGGGCGCACTGCACCCACAGTCACACCACATACCATAGCCATACCACAGTCGCACCACATACACAGCCACACCACACACAGCCACACACACAGCCACACCACACGCAGCCACACACACAGTCGTACACACAACCATATCACATACACACAGCCACACCACACAGTCGCACTACACACACAATCACACCACACAGTCACACCACAGTCACATCACACAGTCACACCACAGTCACAGACATAGCCACACCACACAGTTGTACACACAATCATACCACATACACACAGCCACATCAGTCACACCATATAGTCACACACAGAGACACAATACATGCAGTCACACAATCACACCATGCACACAGCCACACATACACAGTCATACCAGTCACACACATAGCACACACACACAGTCACAGCCACACACAGCCACACACAGCCACACACAGCCATATGCACACAGTCACACTGCACGGAAGGAGAGGACACAGGGCCGTTGCTTTTCTCTGGCTGGGCCTCATGCACTCTCCGTGTTTTCCAGATACCCAGGGCCACACGATGATAACAACAGTGCCCTTTATCAGCAGCCTGCGTGGCTGTCGCGCCATGCAGTGTGTCCTGTGTCCCCCTCTGTTCCATGGGGGCCTCATTCCCCATCCTCTGACCCCTGCCATGGCCTCCTGTCTTCCCTGGTTGATCCCAGCTACCCCCGAGCTCTCCGTGGCCAGGGAGGTCCCCGTGCTGATTCAGTTCTGCAGCTCCATCCAAGACCGCGCCCCTGCATCCAGGCCGCAGTTTCCAGCTGTGACGAAGGCGGATCTGCCCAGGGGTTCCCCCTTCCCCTCGGCCCTGCCCTCTGGGCTGGCTGCCCAGCGGCACAGACTCCCTGCTGTCAGCCCCGCCCTGGACCAGGTGTCACTGCCAGTCCCCTGATGGCTGCTCCTGTGGCTTTCACCCCAGCTCTCGGAAGAGGAGGACCTGCGGGGGGGACAGGGTGGGGCACTGCTGGGGTGGCTTCTGGATCCTCGGCCTCCCTCGGCGCCTCCTGTTTATTTGAGTTCCGTGGGCCGGAAGGAAGTATTTTTATCTTCCTCTTCTTTTAGATCCTATTTGATTTTGCTGATAAAATGCAATGAATTTTAAAAGCGCAAAAACCTTCCACAAGCTGGCAGATCTCGCCGCGCTGCTCTCTTGCTAACAGCTAACATCTGCCATCCTTCCTTCTTGCGTGGAGGTGAGCTTCAGAGCTCACCTGCGTGCGTGGTGACCCGCACGGCGCTCCCCGAGCCAGGCGGCGTCCCCGCCCCGAGGCTGTGCTCTCTGCCTGAGGATCCCGACCGCGGCTCCTGCTGCTGGCAGAGCTTCTGGCTCCGTGGCTTGTAAAACCCTTTGCAACACGAATTTCCCACTGACTTTGACAGGGGAATAAAGAGCCTGTGTTTGCAGGGTGCCACCCCCAGGGGGCGCTGGCAGGGAAGCCATGGAGCAGGCCCACAGCACAGCTCCCCGAAGGAAGGTCCTCAGCTGGTTTCTGGGCTCAGGGAGACCCTGGCCTCGGTCATCTCTGTGCCTGTCGACCTGGCACACGGCGGGCCCTCCGGGGCACCACTGCAGTGAGGGCACCCGTGAGGGGCCTGTCCTGTCCTGAGGGTCTCGGGCTGCTCCCATGTTGAGCAGGGGCGAGGGGCAAACCCTGAGATGCAGCGGCTGGAGAGGGGTTGTGCCCGCCTCCTGGTGCCTGTCACGGCGGCGCGCTGGAGTGGGACTCCTGGTGCCAGTCATGGCGGTGCGCTGGTGGACGCTGCTGTGTGTTCTCCGAGACCCCAGCACAGGGCAGGGTCCAGACCTGCGGCACAGTGAAGCCTGCGGCAGGAAGCAGTGGGAGGCCTGGGCTGCTGTGGGATCCCATAGTGCAGAGCAAGGCGTGGTTTGTCCAGCTCCCGTCTGGAGTCCAGTAAAGGCTCTGTGGGCTCGGGGTACTGAATGCCCAGGGAGGGACCGCCGCCTGCCGGCTGGAGCTGACCAGCTCACGGCTCCCGGGACAGGGCCTCATAGCGGGGTGAGGCTCCCCCCACCTCTGGGACTGCTGGAACTCCACGGGCTTCCCCAGGCACGGCCCAAGCAGGTACAGCTTTGCTCCTGCCCCGGCCACTGTGTCCCCGGGTGCCGTCCATGGAGAAGCACCAGCCACTCGTGTCACAGCAGCCCAGCTGCAGACACCTGCCCGCTGCCCCAGGGCGGGAGAACACACGGGTGCTGGTGCGGTGACCGGGATTCCGCAGGCCAGGCCTTCTAATCCGCAGAGCTTTCTGATTTTAGGTGAGACAGAAGCTCCCGCCAGTACTTCTGCATCAAGGAGTGAGATAAACTTGCTAATTGAAAACTGGTTTGCACGGAGGAAAAAGGCGACGCCAGCTATGTAAATCTGCATATGCCCAGATTTAAAGGAAACCACGCAGGCCAGGAGCAGACCGAGCCAATGCGGAGAACGAGAATCCTGGGTGCTGCCTGGAAGCGCTCAGGTGCTCCGTCACCCAGGTGAGTCTGCGGTGCAGGTGCGTGCCCCCTCCCCCCAACCTCCTGGTCAGGCGGGCGTTCCTGGCGGCCCTCAAGTGCACGGATCTGCAGCCGGCCTGATGCGGGCTTTCGCGGAGGTTGGGCCTGCAGTTCGAGCTGCTCGGGCTGGGCTGGGTCTCGGCGCTGGCGCCGCTGGCTGACGCGGGGATCAGAAAGAGGCCGGGCGTCCCCCGGGACCAGGCAGCCGCACGTGGGAGGACGCCCGCGCGGCCGGTCCGGGCGCCGCCTGGCGGTGACCAGGAGCGGCCGGCGCGGACTCCGCGGGCGCCCCGGCAAGGCGCGGCTTCCCGGAGAAGGAAGGGTCTGTGCTGGGCCCGCGGCGGGTTGGAGCGCGGCGGCAGAGGCTGCGGGGCGGAGGAGCAGGAGCTCACGCCGTGCCTGGGAGACCCAGGAGGGATTCGCAGAGGGCGGAGGAGGCGTCCTGGGCAAAGGCTCCCAGGCCACCGGCTCCGTGCGTGGCGGGCATGGGCGCAGGCGGCCGCCGGAATCTGGGATGCGGGACTTCACACCACGCACCAGCGACTTGATTCCCAAACCGCGGGGATCCGCTGGGGGCTTGGGGAAATGTCTGGCACATTTGTCCGAGCGAGCGAGATATGTCTGCTCTTGCCCAGTTGTGCCCTGGTGCCCGCCTGGAGTCGGGGTCCCGAGCCCCAGGCTCAATGCAGTCAGGCGGAGAGCGGCCAGGGGGCTTCGTCGGCGCCCCCGGCACCGGGACTTGTGAGGCAGGAACCCGGCCCGACCGTGCGCACCGTCCGCAGGCACCAGAGGCCTCCGGCGGCGGCACCGGAGCCGGGGTGCGGGACCGGCGGAACCGGGCGGGCGCGCCCTCCGCCCTCGCCTCCCGCACCCTCGGCGCCCCGCGCCCCCCACCTTTGCCTCCCGCACCCTTGACGTCCGCGCCCACCTCCCTCGCGCGCCCGCCGCAGCCGCCAGGTCCAGGGGCGCGGGCGGACGGGCGGGGATTGGGCCGGCGCGGCCCGGCCCGGGGGGCGGTGGCGGCGCTCGGAGGGGAGGGCGCGGGCGGGAGGAGGGGCTCCCGGCGCGGGGCGGGGCGGAGCGAGCGGCCGCGCCGCGGAACCAAGTGAGTTCGCTCCGGAGCCCGCGCCGCCGCCGGCCCGCACCTCGGGCGCCCGCCGCCAGCGCCCCGCGCCGGCCCACGGGATGTAGGATGCTGGCGGGCGCCAGGCTCCCGCGGCGGCGGCGGCCGCTGCAGCAGCAGCAGCCCCGGCGGCGGCCGCCCCTGCTCTGGCCGATGAACGCGGACCCGCCGCCGCCGCCGCCGCCGCCCTGGCTATGGATGGTGCCCGGCGCGGCCGGGCTGCTCCGGCTCGGCGCGGGGGTCGCGCCCCCGCCGTGGCTATTCTCGGCCCCTGCGCCCGCGGCGCCGCTGCTGCCCGCGCTGCCCGGCTGGCAGGCCCCCGGCGAGCCCCTGCTGCCGCTGCTGCCCGCGCTGCCCTCTGCGTCCGACCACGCCGCCGCCGCCGCCGCCGCCGCCGCGCACCACCCCCTGCTCGGCGCTCAGGTAACGGCCCCGCCGGCTCGGCCGCCCCCGCCCGGCCCCGGCCCCGGCCCCAGGACGCAGCCTGGCCGCCATGCCTCGGCGCCAAAGTTACCGCTCCGCGTCCCTCTCGGCGGGGCTCGCGGGATTCCTTGCAGGTCTCCCCGGGCGCGGCTTGCAGACCCGCACCCCGGGCCGCGCGGGGACTGGCGGGCGCAACTTTGGCCGGCCCGGGGCGCTGTCCGGAGCGTGGTGCTGAAGTGTCCGCGGCGCGGGGAAGTTGGCGCTCAGGCGTCCTGCGAGGTGGGACCCCAGAGCCATTTCTGATCCTGGTCTGGTTCGGGGTCCCTCCTTTTCACTAGGAACCGGGCCCCGGGCGGGGCTCAGAGAATTCAAGCCGGTGCGGTGCGAGCCGGCGGGTGGGGCGCCCGGCCCCGGTGCTGGAGAGAGGGCCGGCGCCCCCCTGCTCTGGCCTGCCCTGAGGCCACAGGCTCCTGACGGGGACCGCACTTGGCCAGTTCTGTGTTGAAAGCCCGGGGTTGGAAAGGGAGAGCGACCCTGCCTTTGCGTGATGGGGCAGGGCGGGCGGGTCTTGGCCAGGTCCAGTGCGGGCCGCCCAGCCTCGGACACGCGTTTAGATCCGGAGAATGGCCAGGGACAGGTCTTACTGGCACATTCCGGTGAGCGTCCAGCTCCAATGCGCCTGTTAATTGAGGCAACCCCAGCATTGCCCTGGGAGCTGCCCCTTCCCCGGGGTCTGCAGACTTCTGTCCATCTCAGGGTACCCGGAGGGCCAGTGTGTGCGAGTCACAGTCGCTGTCAGGTTGAAAGAATAAACCCTGGGAGCTTTCGCTGTTATTTCCTGGGAGCTGTTATGTCCGAGGCCACCACTAGAGGTGTATAGCGCCCAAGAACTGCATGTCTCCCCTTTCCGAATAGAAAACTGCATTTTTTATTTTTTGCTGGTAAAAATTTTGAAAAGGGAAATCCAGAAGAACTTTGTGTTAATCTCTCAAGTGTTCTTGTGCTGCCTGTGTTCTGTGAAGGCATGATCTTGAGGACATTTCCACACTACAGGAAAATAAAAAGCGCTCATCAGAGTTTAAAGCCCTGGTGCCACCGAGCAGTGCCTGGTGCCTGTGCCCCACGGGCAGGCGGGGTGCCGTGGTTAGGGAGGGGGCTCCTCCGCTGTTTTCCCTCCCCGCCCGCTGTCTCAGCTGTGCCGGGAGCCTTGGGTGTGTGACAGCTGCCCTGAAACCCTTTAGCGCTGACAAACCTGGGGACCTGGGTCTGTCTCCTTGGCCGTCTTCCTTCCGCGAACATCAGCCAAGTGCTTCTCAGGTGGCGGAGGTGATTCTCACACAACGTCTGGTGGAAAGGAAGGCCGACCCGCAGCCCCGTGCCGGCTGGAATTGCCGGAGTCCTGTAGGGAGCCCCAGCACGGAGCCCTCCGCGGCGCAGGCTCCCCGTCCCGGGGCTCGGCCCCGTTTCTTACCTTGCTCTCACGGCTTGGAGCTCGGAAGTTCTTTCTCAGTATTGGAAGGGCAGCGCTGGCCCCGGCCTGCGATGCTTCCGATGGGAGCACGGCTGCACTCCTTCCTGCATCTGCAGATATTTATGATTTCGCTTGACTGGGGCAAGAGGGCTTTTTTGTTTTAGTCAGTTATGTCCGTCCTAGAGTTCCCCATTCTGAGCAGCTGCCCCACCTCTGGGCGCAAGGCGGAGCCGGCTGCTCAGGCTAACGAGCTCGCCCTCGCTCCCTGTGCTTGCAGTGGCTGTCTGGTGGCCCTTCTCCGGCGCTGGGACTGCCGCCTTCCGCCACGGTGGAGCTGGTGCCCGTTTTCCCGCACGTCTGCCCTTCTGCCCCCCCACCTGCTGTGGGGAGGAGTTGGATGGATAAAAGGATTCCTAACTATAAGGTAAACACGTGGGTACTTACGCTTAATAAGTGGGCTTTCGGTACATGACAGTCGGACACTGCCATGACCCCAGAAAACCCTGTGTATTTGTTAAGTACAATAGGTTGTGGAGGAGTAGAGAAATCATTTCAGAATTGGGTTGGTCTGTTCAGAAACACCAGCAAGGGTGTGTGTGAGGGGGTGGGGGTTTTTCAGCTTAAAATACGTGAATTCCTTAGGACCATATAAAACTTCCAATTTCTGAACCAGAATGTTCTTTTTAAATTTTTCAGTTCTAAAATATGTGACCATTAAAATCGTGCCTTAAACATCATATAGTATAAGTTTAAATTTTAAAAGTGAGGATTTCTTTCTTACTATTAGTGCCTTCGGCTTTCATCTTTCTGATGGTTTCTTTGGCTTTTGCATTCACATTTATGGACCAGAGTTTACTGTCTTGAAAACTACAGAAACAGTGCTGTGTTGACTTGTTCTACAACACTCTGAGGACCTCGATGGGGCGGTGATTCAGTCGTGAACTGGACAGGTCCCGGGGGCTTTAAGTAGAGGAAGATTGGTTTTGGAGTCTGAGGGTCTTCCTTTAGCTTTGAAAGTGATGCGGTGTGAGACAACACGGATATTTTCAGGGTAGGGCTGGTCCTGTATCCCATGCCTTGCCTCAAGTTTATGCTTGCATTATTTTTGGACAGATCTTTTTTAATAACTCCTTTGCTCTGGACTCAACGTGGATACACCCTGAGGACTCCAGATTGTACCACGGGCACGAAAAGCCTCACCTGCTGGCAAACCAAGTAGCCGTGTCTCTGTCCAGGCCGCTTCCCACCGTGGTGTTAGCCCCCCAGCCCGTGCCAGGTTGGTGCCCACAGAACGGTGACAATGTGCCTTTTCTTTGTCCTTACTCATAAGTTAGCGTTAAGTACGGAAACTGCATTTGTCATTGGAATGAAACAATTCTCTTAGCAAAATGTACTTCTCTTCAGGGGCATGAATATTTTTCCAAAAAAAAAAAAATGAGTCTTGGGTAGCTCACGTGCTACCTTGTTCTTCTGCAGTGTCGGGGTGTTGTTCAGATGAGAGTCACACATGCTTTCTGCTGATAGCTCCTAATCGGGCGCCGAGTTGCCAGTCGGCCGTTAGACGCGTTCTGTTTCTGGGGTGTGGGGTGTGCGAGCGAGCTCGCCGTTCTGTAGGGCGCAGGCGCATGCTTGGTGGCTCCCACCTTCTGGCTGGGGGCAATGGTGGACGTGGGTTATACAATGTCCTGTTTGGAAGAACATTGTCCTGGAATAGCCCCCCAAGACGCGCTCTCCGGATGAAGCCTCAGGGAACAGCCCGGTGTAGTGACAGGAGGATAGCCTCCGGCGATGGGTGACATCATCCAAGCCAATGCTGCGGTGCCGACATTGTCCCGCAGCTCCTTCCGTTATGGAATGGTTTATGCCCACGCAATTATCTCCCCGTGATTTCCTACCTGCGGAGCTGCCTCTACGTGTGTCTCTGAAATCTGGCACGGAGACGTCCGTGGGGTGATGTGTGCTGCTCGGGCCATGCTTGCTTCCTGCCCTGTTTCTGCATGTTTGTTCCGTGAATGTCTTTGGTGATAAGGAAGAGCAGTTCTCACCGGCCTGACGGGTGCCTGCCGACAGCTCGCCGCCTTTCCCTGTAATTGCGCACTGCTGGTTAAGGGGGCTCTGATGAGCTCTGAACACACACACGCTTAGAACTGTGCTACACGCAGGTGTCATGTTTCCTGTTTAATTGAATGGCGATAACAGGTGACTCCATGGCTCATATGACGGCTCTGGACGGCTCTGTTAGCATTTGAAAGGGAAACTTTAATTTCCTAATGCACTGGCAATGACTGTCACCTAAACCATCGGCAGATGTAGCTGTAAAAGCTGATGAAATTGGTTCCCTTGTTTCAACTCAAGTCTTGGGTAAACTTTCCTGTTCTCAGCTCATCCCTGAGTTCAGAGGTGCCTTCCTGCGGTCCGGGCCCTCCGGGAACTCGGCTGTGCACACGCCAGTCACTGCTGAGTTGCAGAAGCTCCTGATGACTGCCCAGGTTCTCAGCAGGTGTGTGTGTTAGGGGTGGGGGTTATTCAGCTTAAAATGCTTGGATGTGGACCTCGTTGGCTTACCCTGGTGTGACAAATCGTCAATACTTCATTCGAAGCACACGTCTATCAGTCTCGCCTCTTTTTACTTAATATATTTTAACATGATCATGTTGGAATGGCCTTTCATGGCCAGCGCCGCAGCTCACTAGGCTAATCCTCCACCTGTGGCACTGGCACACCGGGTTCTAGTCCCGGTTGGGGCGCCGGATTCTGTCCCGGTTGCTCCTCTTCCAGGCCAGCTCTCTGCTGTGGCCAGGGAGTGCAGTGGAGGATGGCCCAGGTGCTTGGACCCTGCACCCCATGGGAGACCAGGAGAAGCACCTGGCTCCTGGCTTCAGATCGGCACAGCGCGCTGGCCACAGCGTGCCTGCCGTAGTGGCCATTTGGGGAGTGAACCAATGGAAGGAAGACCTTTCTCTCTGTCTCTCTCACTGTCTAAATCTGCCCGTCAACAAGAACAACAAAGGAATAGCCGTTTGTTGTAACCACGCCCACCGTTTGTCAAGGCTTTGATTTTTCCCTTTCCTTTTCCCCCAACTTACGGAGCTTAACTGAATAGAACACAGTTTACTGATCATTCGGGGGAGTACACCTGTCCCCAAGAGGATTCAAGGACAATAAAATGCATGGTTTTGAGACAGGAATATCTAAGCTGCTTCCTGAAAAGCTAGGTTATTTTCCATAAAATTCAGAGTTCTTAGAAATTACCCACTTTGGAAAGCATAAATATTCAGTCCAAAGAAGGCAGGAAGGCATTCTCGTGTTCCAGCTGCTACTCAGAGCTCTGGGGTGGCAGGTGAGGTGGGAGGTCGGGTCAAGCCAGGCCAGGTGAGTAAGAAGCTGCGTCCTTTGAGCTTCACCGCAGTTAGCTGGGAGCCAGCTTCATGGAGACACGCGGAGGTGGATTTCAGGTATGTCGTCAATGAAATGTTCTATATTTTATATACAATTTCAAATTAGTCTATAGTTGATCACTTATATTATACAAACTTGTACACTTGTAAGCATATAATTACATGACAATTATAGTATGCGCAAAATACATGATGCATGTACCACTCTGTGACTGATGAATTACACCACCAGTCTTGTTCTACATTTCTGTGGAGTGGCCTTCGCATCAGCTCCGTTCTATTGATCCTGTGTGCATGATCAAAGCTCCTGAGGCTGGGAACACGAGTCCAACACCTGTTTACCCGGGGCAGGCGAGCGAAGCGATTTTGCTGTCCTGAAAGGTAGCAATTTGAGTGCCACGAGCACTCAGCGCTGTCTCGGTGTGCGCTGTTGTTTCCAGGATAATGCCAGCCTGCGCCGTGAACGCCTGTCCCGACGTGGTGGGCGGTGTTGTGAGCAGCTGTGGAGGAGCCGAGTGGGGTCGCTGTGGCGGTCGTGCGGGCGGGAACAACCTCTGAGACGCCTGTCAGCCGTGGCACCGCCTCCCTGACAGCACCTCGGGGGCTCAGACGGAGGGAGCAGCTGAGGGACGCCGGGGAAGGCGTGGGAGCGGCACGGGCGCCGCGGAGTTCCCTTTCCCTGTGCACTGAGCCCACATGGATGACGGCAGTGACTGAGCCCTGGCACCAAAGCCGTTGGCCACTTGCAGCGTGCGTGCTGTCCTCCTGTTGGTCGGGCAAACTGCCTTCGTCTCCTTCTCTGAGGGCCCAGCACTGGGACAGGGGCTGCAGGAGCTGAGCCTCTTCCCCTGGACAGCTTAGGCTGAATGAATGAATGAATGAATTTCCAAGCCATCGACGGGTGGCTCAGCAGCAGAAGCCTCCTCCCCACAGTTCTGGCTGAGGAAGTGTGGGCTCGGGGTGCCGGGGCTGAGCTCACGGTGGGGTCCCCACAGTGGTCATGGGATCATCTCAGTCCCTGAGAGAAGACGACGTGGACAAACCCCGGATGCACAGACGTGACCAATGTGGACAAACCCCGGATGCACAGGTGTGGCTGACGTGGACAAACCCCGGATGCACAGACGTGACCAATGTGGACAAACCCCGGATGCACAGGCGTGGCCGATGTGACAAACCCCGGATGCACAGGCGTGGCCGACGTGGACAAACCCTGGATGCACAGGCGTGGCCAACGTGGACAAACCCCAGATGCACAGGCGTGACCGTGAGATAAGTACTTGGTCCCCGGCCACACAGCGCCACGGGCATGGGGAAGGCGGCAAAGCAGCGGGCTTCCCGCCCCCTGCACCCCGGGACGTGGGGCGGCTCGGGCACGACCTGTGGGCACTCGGCTGCTGCGGACGGTCTACACGCCTGCAGGGCTGGGAAGCTTCGCTCTGCCCAGGGCCACGTGGATATTTATGGCATCATTTGAAAGCCATATAAAATGATCAGCTTAAAAGTTCGCCTGCTGGGGTTTTACTGAACTTCCAGGCCCACCTGGCAGCGCCAGACGCCATGACCTCCTGGGCCTCACACGGCCCGTGGGCTGGCCGTTCCCACCCCAGTCCGCCGCGAGGTGGTGTCGGTTCAGGGGAAAGGGGCAGAGATCACGAGGAGCAAGTGTGCCCTGAGGAAGTGTTTGTCCTGTGAGAAAACCACGCCGCTGTGTGGGGAGGAAAGACTCCACAGGCCGTGGCTGACTTCCACGTCCCAGGTCTTCCCCTCAGATCTACTCTGGCGAAAGCTGGTTTTCCCATCGCTCTACCTGCATCTTGTATTTCATGTTTCATGTAAGTTTTTGCATTTTTTGTTGTGTTTTAAGGTCAGGTCAGTTTTTAAAAGCACAGTTTTAATCTTTGCCTTTCGAAATGCTGTTTAGCACATTTATACCTGTGCTTGATTTACTGCTTTTATATTTATCTGTCGTTATTATATCCTAATTTTTAAGTTTGTATTTTTATTCCTTTCCTTTGTGTTTTTATTTTGGGGCTGGCAGGATGTTTTGCATGATTTTGCTTATTTCCATTGATAGGGTTATTTGGAGTGTCTTCCTATTGATCCTATTTTCTTTAGCGATTACCAGTGAGCTTTATTTATTTATTTATTTGAAAGGCAGAGTAACAGAGAGAGGGAGAAACAGAGGTCTTCCGTCTGCTGGTCACTCCCCAAATGGCCACGTGGCCAGGGCTGGGGCAGGCTGAAGCCAGGCGTCCAGAACTCCGTGTGGGTCTCGCAGGTGGGTGCAGGGCCCAAGCACGGGAGCCGTCTTCCGCTGCCTTCCCAGGCCATCAGCAGGGAGCTGTGCTGGAAATGGAGCAGCTGGGACATGAACCGGGCCCATACGGGGTGCTGGAGTCACAGGCAGCAGCCTTGCCCACTATGCCGGCCCTGAGTATGGACTTTTTTAAAAAAAGATTTATTTTATTTATTTGAAAGACAGAGTTATAGAGAGAAGTAGAGACAGAGAGAGAGAGAGAGGTCTTCCATCCACTGGTTCACTCCCCAGATAGCCACAACAGCCGGAGCTGAGCCGATCCAAAGCCAGGAGCCAGGAGCTTCTTCAGGGTCTCCCATGTGAGTGTAGGGGCCCAAGGACTTGGGCCATCTTCCATTGCTTCCCCAGGCCACAGCAGAGAACTGGATCAGAAGAGGAGCAGCCGGGGCTAGAACCGGCACCCACATGGAATGCCGTTGCTTCAGGCCAGGGCTTTAACCCGCAGCGCCACAGTGCCAGCCCCCCAAGTATGAACTTTAAAAAACATATTCGAGTCATGTTTTCTCACTTTCACTTCATGGCAAGAACATTTTATTTTCTAATCTTTATTAAACATGAGAAGTTTGGTAAAAAAGTCGCATCATACAATTTTACTTCTTTCTTTTTGATCTCAGTTAACTTAGAAATGCATCTAACCAGCGGCGAAAGGGAAGGTGGGTTTCAAAGTGTCCGTCCTCGTCGGAGCTTGTGTTGGCCCTGCAGGGCACATGGGGCCGTGTGCTGTCCGGTTATGGGGGAGTGGAAAGTTCAGAGAAATGTTCTTGATGGAGAAGAGATTATAATCATTTTACTCTGAATGCACAAACTCTAATTATGTTGGCAAAGTTGAGGAGAGGTTGAGAGAGGCGGTGACACTATAAACACTTTGCAAATCTGTTTGTTAGGAGAAGCAGAAGCAGTCAGAAAACCCCACGCTTAAAGCCACCGCGACAGGGGCACCTGGGACTGAGCCAGATCTGGGTGCAAGAGTGGAGTGAAATCCCGTGACCCACCTCTGGGAGGAGAGTTGGAGCCTGGCGCGCCTGCTTTCTGGGGTGCAGGAAGCAAAGATGACTGAGCCCGTGGTGGGGATCCAGCCCTGAGAGACCGGCGCACTCCGCTCTTCCTCCAGGCAGAAGGCATTGCTGGAGGAAGCTCAGGCCGGTGGGGCGTGGAAGGCAGCCAAGCCCAGCGCAGGTCAGGCAGCGCCGGCAGCCAAGCCCAGTGCAGGCCGGCTCCTGGTTACACGCGCGACCTCGCTCCCGGGGCTCCACACTGGAAGGATGCGCTCTCCCCAGGAGTGAGTCCCGTTTGTCTTCTCTGCCGTTCCAACCACAGGGTCTAGCATTTGATAAGAGAACCTACAAGGGCAACAAACCAAGTAAGAAGTGGTAAACTGGCCGGCGCCGCGGCTCACTAGGCTAATCCTCCGCCTAGCGGCGCCGGCACACCGGGTTCTAGTCCCGGTCGGGGCGCCGGATTCTGTCCCGGTTGCCCCCTCTTCCAGGCCAGCTCTCTGCTATGGCCAGGGAGTGCAGTGGAGGATGGCCCAAGTGCTTGGGCCCTGCACCCCATGGGAGACCAGGAGAAGCACCTGGCTCCTGGCTCCTGCCATCGGATCAGCGCGGTGCGCCGGCCGCAGCGCGCCAGCCGCGGCGGCCATTGGAGGGTGAACCAACGGCAAAGGAAGACCTTTCTCTCTGTCTCTCTCTCTCACTGTCCACTCTGCCTGTCAAAAAAAAAAAAAAAAAAAAAAAAAAGAAGTGGGAAACTGTTGTCAGGCTACAGAACAATCAACAGAAGCAGGCTGTGGGATGATACGCGGAACGTATCAGACAGGAGCTTAGAAGCCACTGTGGTTAATGATTCGATTGTCTCACAGACGGAGGGTGACATGGATGAACAGACATGAGATAGTTAAGAAAGTCAAATTGAAATATTAGAAAAAAGAAGATCTGGTATCATGAACTGAAAATCACCTTGATGGAGATGTGATAGAGCCAGGAAGAAATGGGTGAAGTCAGCGGTCAGTGAGCCGTAGTGCACAGAGACACGTGAAGAAGGGCTCCTCCCCAGAGCTGTGAGGGACCCGCTGTTCCCACACTCCAGGGAGAGAGAAAGGCCGGGCTCATGCGTGTTGCCAAGTCATGCACCCAAGAAACTCAACAAACCTCCAAGCTGAAAACAGCAAATAAAATAAAAAAACCTGAAAATGAAAGGTAGACAAATTCAAACTTCTTATTCAAAGATGAAAAAGCCAATCTTGAAGACAAAGACAGATGGGGATGAAGCTTAAAATTGCCTGGGTTTTATTGTAAGAACCCACATGAGCCTGAAGCCAGCGTAGCAGCCTATCAAAGTCCTGGATACAGCCTCTCAGTGCAGGATTTACATGAAGAAAAAGCTGTCATAGAGACCAAAGTGGAATTCAGAGTTTCCTAAGCAAACTGAAGCTGAAAATAACTCATTGTCTGGTGACCTGACGTTCCAAGAAATTACAAAGAAGCTGACCAGGCAGAAATACTGCAGTAGCAGAGAGACTTACCTTACACACACACACACACGCACACACGCACACCCACACAGTGCTGGGATGAAATGCATTGAAGAACGTATTTTCCTCATTTTTAGTTGCTCTAATAGATAACAAAGAGTAGCCAGTGTAAGTGTGCATCATGTACATTAAAATGCATATCAACAATTTCACATGGATTTGAGGGGGAACTGGAAGTGTGGAAAAACAAGGCCATTACACTGTGCACTAAGGAGTAAGTATTTGAAGGTATACTCTGAGAAATTAAAGATATGCATTATATCCACGTCTAACTATTTCTCCATATCTGATTTATATATGTGTGTGTATAAAAATTCACAGAGCAAGTACATAAAAACTGTTGAGAAAGTTCTAGCCCCCATGGAGATAAAGTGGCTCAACTCAGGGCGGGCAGAGAAGAGCAAGAGACCAGCGTCCAGGTGGAACAGATGCATATTACAGATCTGTAAAATGCTAGATATAAAGGGCCAAGCTTCTCACTTAATAGACAGATGTTTTCAGATTTTCGTCCTCAAATGTATGAAGCCTCACTTTTAACATAAACTCAGAGAGAGGACAAGGGTCAAAGCAAGGAAAAGATAGACCACGCAAAACAAATCAAAAGGCCGCTGACGCTGCTAGCGCAGTCCTAGGCAGCTGAGAATTCAGAACCAGACAACTGCACCAAGGAGCACCGCCCAGCTGGAAATCCAGAGGAAACACCTGCCAAGGAGGCACAACTGTGCTAGCACACGGGCTTCAGATCGAGCAAGAAGTGGACAAAGTCCCAGTCATCTGGGCTTCAACCCTCTTCTCTCAGAATCGGCCGACAGGCAGGGTGGGCACCCACTCCTGGGAAACAGGAGCTGCTCATGGGGGACTCCAGACCTCATCTGACGCAGAAGCAGGAGGAGCTGGTAGATGCGGCGACACTGAGCCCCAGACAGAGCCCAGAAGCCAGCACTTACAACCTGGATTCCGCTTCTGTGCCACCTAGGAAGCGCGGGCGGAAGAACAGAAAGTGGCTGGGATGGGAGGAGGCAGGAAGAGTGCGGGGAGGGCCGAGCATCTGGCGCTGCTGCGGTCACATCTGTGTGCAGAGCGCGCCCGGTACGGAGGAGGATTGTGCACCCGGCAGTGAGCGTGCTCCGTGTGAGTGCAGCCGACTTGCAGACAGAGATGTGAAATGCAAGGCAAAAAGTGCAGGTCTGGCTCAAACAAACCAAGCAAACCAAACAGAGGCAGCTGGAGGAATCCGGCTGTTGACAATGTGTTCAGTATCTCAAGGAAGTATTGTGGCACTTGGGGGAGTTATGATGGCTTGATACCGTGTTTTAAAAATAACTCTTTTTAAAATTTTCATGAACATAAAGAAGACAGATTTCATGTGTTTCACAGGTAAAATTCTAAGAAGATAACTACACTTCATTCCCTCCTCTCGCTCTCAGTTCCCCTCCTTACTTCTTTGCTTTTTTTTTTTATATTTTAGCAAAAACACAATTTCAGTCCACTCTATCGTCACAGGCTTAATGCACCACTAAGCACAATATTCCCCAGAGAGAAAGACCACAGCTCCACAAGGGCTCGAAGCAAGATCATCTCCCAGGAAGTCCATTTCATTCCTATACATTTTTTGTATTCTATATTAACTGTCACATATCAGAGAAAACACAAATATTTGTCTTTGTGGACTGGCCTGTTTCACCAAGCATAATGGTTTCCAGTTGCATCCGTTTTGTTGCAAGAGACAGGATCTCATTCTTCTTTCATGGCGGAGCAGTATTCCAGGGCGCGTGTGCAGCCAGCGGGTGGACTTCCGGGTGATGCCAGAGATTGGCCGTTGTGAGCGGAGCTGCAGTGAACATGGGGTGCGGAACACTTTCCTACGCGGGTTCCATTTCCTCCGGGTGACGTCCTGGGAGGAGGATGCTGGCTGCTGGGCAGAGCTGTTTTCAGCTTTCTGAGGGATCTCAATGCCGTCTTCCTCAGCGGTTGTCCTAGTTTACGTCGAGTTACTGGAGGGAAACATCAGGGACACTCGCAGGACCTTGGCTTGGGGGCCGGTGCTGAGCCGGTAGAGCTGCCCCCTGTGATGCCGGCATCCCATATGGGTGTCAGTTCACGTCCTGGCCGCTCTGCTTCCGATCCAGCTCTCTGCTGTGGCCTGGGAAAGCAGTAGAAGATGGCCCAAGTCCTTGGGCCCCTGCTCCCACGTGAGAGACCTGGAGGAAGCTCCTGGCTCCTGGCTTTGGATTGGCCCAGCCCCAACCATTGCAGCCATCTGGGGAGTCCACCATCAGATGGAAGACCTCCCTACCTCTGTCTCTCTGTAACTCTGCCTTTCAAATAAATAATTGAATGAATCTTAAAAGACCTTGGCCTAGGCAAAGACTTCTTGGAGAAGAGCCCAGAAGCACAGGCAATCAAATCAAACACAGAGGAACGCGGAGTGCCTGTAGCAGAATTGGTAGGGTGTGGGCGGACCTGCTGAGCAGCGCTGTGGCCTGAGGTGACGGTGATGTTCGGTGTAACAGCCGGGCCCAGCCAAGCCGCTGTGGACCCAGGAGCTGCGTGCAGGGGACAAGGAGACTGTGAGGAAGTGCGCCCCAGGGCGGGCACGCACTGCTCGCTAGAGCAGTCATTACGTTAGTGGTGAGCGGATACAGTGCCTCGGACACGACGGGGCACATCAGATAAAGATGTCTCTGCTGAGTAGTATGATTGTTTATTTCAACAGATGCACCAAGTCGTACATGTGTGGAGTGTCATGTGATGTTCCTGGCAGGGGAAGCACAGCCGTCAGCTCCTCAAACATGTCCATTCCTCACGGTGAAAACGCCCAAACTCCTGGCGTCCAGTGTTCCGAGACCTGGAATACGCATCGTATCCACAGTTACCCACTGTGAGTGCAACGCCACGTGCTTCTCTTAGCAATGTTGGTGCATTTTTTTAAAGGATTTATTTATTTGAGAGGCAGCATTGCAGACAGAGAGGTCTTCGGTCTGCTGGTTCACTCCTCAAATGGCCACAAAGGCCAGAGCTGGGACGATCTAAAGCCAGGAGCCGGGAGCTCCTTCCAGGTCTCCCATGCGGGCGACAGGAGACTAAGCACTTGGGCCGGCAGCGGGAGCTGGATCAGGTGAAGGAGCTGGGACATGGACTGACACCCAAATAGGGCGCCGGCGCCACAGGCAGGGGTGTGGCCCACTGCTGAGTTCCACGCCCGGCCTTAGCCAAGAGGCTGAGAAGCGATCGCCTGGGCATTTCTTCCACTTGGTGACCTGTTCTGGGACCCGAGGGGCGATTTTGCTTGGACCACAATGGGCAGCTGCGTGCATGCCCACAGGTGAGCTGGCTCCGCCTAGCCGCACCTGTGCCTGGTGACCGCCTGCCTCTCGCCCCCTGCGGCCTGGTGTCCCAGCTGCACCTGGGTTAACAGCAGGGGTGGAGTCGCTCCACAGGTGTTCCCGGCGCCGCCCCACACCCCAGGGAGGCGCTCGGGATGCAGAGCTTGACGTCCGCGATAGGAAGTGTTCCCCAGTGCTGCCACTTTTTTCAGAAGTAGAAGTGAATTATACAGACAAGTCGCATTGTAAGGACGGCTGCAGAAACCCGAAGGGCACTAAGGAACTGTTGGTGTGACAGTGACGGTGACGGTGACAGTGACGGTGACAGTGACAGTGACGATGACAGTGACAGTGACGATGACAGTGACGGTGACAGTGACGATGACGGTGACAGTGACGGTGACGGTGACAGTGACAGTGACGATGACGGTGATGATGACGGTGACGGTGATGGTGACAGTGACGGTGACAGTGATGATGACGGTGACGGTGACAGTGACAGTGACGGTGACGGTGACAGTGACGATGACAGTGACGATGACGGTGACAGTGACAGTGACGGTGACAGCGGCTGAGATCAAGTGCGGTCATCTCAGCACTGCAGACTGTGATAGTGACGTCATTTCTGGGAGCTGAAGGATAAAAATATTTGCATGGTTTGGCAAAATGCAGGTGCGACAGCCACTTAAAAAGCCAGAAAGTAGAAGGGTGGGGTGTGGCGTGACCACCGGCGGCGGCAGTGCTGGGCCTGGCTGGGGTCCCCGGAGGAGCGCTTTGTGACTTCACGGAACTTTTCGGGACGTTGCGGGCGACAGTGAGAAATGAGGCAGGAAGGGGAATGCTGCTTCCGTACCCGGGAAACTCAGCTCAGCCTCAGAGCCCTTACAGTGAAGGGAGGAGCCAAACCGGCCGAGGAAGACAGCCCTGCCGCCGCCGCGTCGGCGTGCACCTCGGCTGGGGACCTTGGCGAGGAACTGCGAGTTTTGAGTGGAGAGACTCTTGGGCTGGCAGTGTGGGCAGTGGGCTAAGCCTCTGCCTGTGATGACAGCTTTCCATGTGGGCGCCGGTTCGAGTCCCGGCTGCTCCTCTTCCAATCCAGCTCCCTGCTGTGGCCTGGGAAAGCAGTGGAAGATGCCCGAGTGCTGGGCCCCTGCACCCACGTGGGAGACCTGGAGGAAGCTCCTGGCTTCGGATCAGCCCAGTTCTGGTCATTGTGGTCATTTGGGGAGTGAGCCAGCAGATGGAAGACCTCTCTTCCTGTCTCTCCGCCCCGTCTGTAGCTCTGCCTTTCAAGTCAGTAAATAAAAGTCTTCAAAAAAAGCGGAGAGACTTGTCATGATCTCGGAAGGGAACGTGGCACGGTGTTGGGGTGCGAATCCTTGAGTTAATTCATGGATAGAATCCTAACTGCGTCACTTCTTGGAAATGTGAGAAAGCCGCCTGGAAGTATTTGCCAATGGAATATGCACATGAGATTCAGAATGGTCTCGAAATTGCATATATTTCTGTATATATGTATGTGGGATTTAACTTATTCCAAAGTTACATTAGTATTTTATGTGCTACTGATATTTTTATCTACATATAGACAATCTAATAAGTGTTGAGTTGTTATATATCACATTTTATTCTAATACCATAACAAACATAGACATGAGCAGATGACTCTAGAATAATTATAAGTGGGAGCTGACGCTGTGGTGTGGCAAGTGAAGCCTGTGCTGCCGGCGTCCCATGTGGGTGCCGGTTCAAGTCCTGCTGCTCCAGTTCTGATCCAGCTCCCTGCTGTTGTGCCTGGAAAGCAGTGGAAGGTGGCCAGAGTACTTGGGCCCTGGCACCCACTGGGAGACCCAAAGGAAGCTCCTGGCTCCTGGCTTCAGATCAGCCATTTCCAGCCGTTGTGGCCATCTGGGGAGTGAACCAGCAGATGGAAGGCCTCTCTGTCTCTCCCTCTCTCTCTGTAAGTCTGCCTTTCAAGTAAATGACTAAGTCTTAACAAAAGATTGATTACAAGTAATCTAGCTAACATGTGCCTTGCACGTCACTGAAGGGATGAGAATTTGACGCCCCCTTGCCATGGCCTCCTGTTGAAGTGTGCATCAGGTTCTGCTCGCGTTTGCAACACCACGACAGGACTCGGTTCATTCTCACACGCCACAAGCGGGGGGTAGTGGGGCGTGCGGCTGGACTTTAGAGCCTCTAAAAAATTACATGCAATTTCGGTGAGTGATTCTGCTTCTATGGCAGATGACAGAATGCGAGTGCGTAGGAAATGATACATTATTCATAATACCAGAGGAACAGTAAAATCTCAGCCACCATAACTAGATAATTGACTAAGTGAATTATGATACATCAATATTAAAAAATAGTCTTCAACTATTAATAAAATCACATTGAGAAGATTATTTAATGAGAAAAGAAAATCCTCGTGTTAGTGTTGAGTCTTTAGAAGTAGCTCATTGGGCCAGTGCTGTGGCGTAGTGAGTAAAGCCACCGCTTGCAGTGCCGGCATCCCATATGGGCGCTGGTTCGAGTCCCGGCTGCTCCACTTCTGATCCAGCTCCCCGCTGTGGCCTGGGAGAGCAGTGGAGGACGGTCCAGGTCCTTGGGCCCCTGCACCCACGTGGGAGACCCGGAGGCAGCTCCTGGCTTCTGATTGGCACAGCTCCAGCTGTTGTGGCCATCTGGGAAGTGAACCAGCACATGGAAGACCTCTCTCTGCCTCTCCTCTCTCTGTGCAACTCTGACTTTCAAATAAATAAGTAAATCTTTAAAAAGAAAAAAAGAAGTAGCTTATGAGCTGTATGAGCAGTAGGATCCAGATTTTGAGAGCATTGTGCACACTGCACACACATGCACCAATGCACAGGAGGCACATGGGCACGCATGCACACATGTGTACAAACACATGTACCCAGCCCCAGACCCTGATGCAGACACTGTGACATGCACAGATGCACACGGACACACACACACGAACACATGGACCCACACATGCACAGACACACATACATTGACATGCAGTTGCTTAACCACTGACACGTGTGTGTAGGTGAATGATGGATGGTCACGCGTGTAGGTGAATGATGATGGTCATGCGTGTAGGGGAATGATGGATGGTCACACGTGTAGGGGAATGATGATGGTCACGTGTGTAGGGGAATGATGGATGCTCACGCGTGTAGGGGAATGATGGATGGTTGAATGATGGATGGTCACACGTGTAGGTGAATGATGATGGTCACGCGTGTAGGGGAATGATGGATGGTCACGCGTGCAGGTGAATGATGATGTCACGTGTGCAGGTGAATGATGATGGTCACGTGTGTAGGTGAATGATGGATGGTCACGCATGTAGGTGAATGATGATGTCACGCGTGTAGGGGAATGATGGATGGTCACCCACTGCAGGATAGGTAGGAGTGGTTGTTTCTGGGTGCTGGGATGACAGGGTACTTGGGTTTCCAATGATATTTCTTTGATTTTTCATTTTTAATGAATTTCTTTTTAAACATAATTTTAGTGATTACTTTTATAATCAGAAAAGCAGCATAAAAACATGAAACTTGGGGGCCTGCGTGGTGGTGCAATGAGTAAAGCTGCCCCCTGCCGTGCTGGTGTCCCATGGCCCCGAGCTGCTCCACGTCCAGTCCAGCTCCCTGCTGTGGCCTGGGCAAGCAGAAGATGCCCAAGTGCTTGGGCCCTGCACGCATGTGGGAGACCCGGATGCAGCTCCTGGCTTTGGCCTGGCCCCGCCCTGGCTGTCGCAGCCATGTGGGGAGTGGACCAGCAGCTGGACGATCTCTCTCTACCTCTCTCTCTCTAACGCTGCCTTTCAAATAAACTAAATCTTTAAAAACTCATGAGACTTCTTATTTTTTGTAGTTGGCATTGAACATGAGACGTCAGCTGGTGCTGGAGACCTCACGGCTGCGTCCCTCACAGGTGAGGGCCGCGGGTCCTGGCCATCAGCCCCACACGGACGTGGCTGCACTCACGCAGCATTCCACTGATTGACGGGTGCAGGGCGTCTGGTTTTCGTTCCTGTCTTGTCCCAGGAAACAGGAGAAGTGGTTCACAGTTCTGACCCCTGAGGTTTTTTTTTTTGGACAGTCAGAGTTAGATAGTGAGAGAGAGAGAGAGAGAGAGAGAAAGGTCTTCCTTCCATTGGTTTACCCCCCAAGTGGCCGCTGTGGCCGGCACGTTGCAGCAAGCGCGCTGTGCTGATCCAAAGCCAGGTGCTTCCTCCTGGTCTCCCATGGGGTGCAGGGACCGAGGACCTGGGCCATCCTCCACTGCACCCCTGGGCCACAGCAAAGCTGGACTGAAGAGGAGCAACCGGGACAGAATCTGGCACCCCAACTGGGTCTAGAACCCGGTGTGCTGGTGCTGCAGGCGGAGGATTAGCCTAGAGAGCCACGGCACCGGCCAGACCCCCCTATGTTTTGAAAGTTTGCCTCATACGGGATCAAAAGAGATTGAATTAAAAAGTGCCACAAAATAAGGGGCTCAGGGCCACAGCCCTGGAGGCTGAGGCGGTAGTAGGGGCTCTGGGGGGGGCAGGGCGAGCCTCTGGGTCCTCAGCCCCTCCCCACCCGCCCGGAGCCACGGCACTCCCCGCCCTTCTCCCTGCACCCACAGCCACCCTCTGGTGGCCTGTTTCCTCAGAGGACACCAGTCTGGGCTTTTTCCTCCACCCCCCAACCCAGCATGCCCTTGTCTTTGTGGATGTCACCCGCCAAGGCCCTCCCTCTGGTGTCCTGTCCTGAGGAGGAGCTCAGAGTCACCAGGAGGTCGCAATGGCCTTGGGGTCGCCGGGGATGCTTCCAAAGGCACCAGACAGCGGAGAGAGCTTCCTGGATCCCACCTGACCCAGGGAGCTGGGGGCGGGGCACGCACTGTGTCTTAGGAGACGAGGCGGTCTGACTTCACGGCTGCCAGTTCTCCGGCTGGTGGTGGTCGGTTAGGCTCTGCCCTGCACCGCGCTGGGATGGTCACACTTCTCTCCAATTCCAGAGAAAACCGTGAGAAGACAAATCCCAGCTGTGACCTGTGCCCTCTGGGGGAAGTCAGAGGAATACGTGTGTGTTCCCCACGGTGCACGGCTGAGGATGGAGTTTGGGAAAGTGGTCTCCAGGGTGACTGAGTGCAGACTGACCACAGAATGACCTCTGGCACCAGCTGGTGGCCTGTCCATGGGGAAGGTGCATAACCCCCAGGCCTCCGTTTTCCCACCTGTAAACTGGGATTATTGCAAGAATGAAGCACATTCTTAATTTTTTAAAAAGATTTATTTTATTTACTTGAAAGTCAGGGTTAGAGAGAGAGAGAGAGAGAGAGAGGTCTTCCATCTGTGGGTTCACTCCCCAAATGACCGCCACAGCCAGAGCTGAGCTGATCCAAAGCCAGGAGCCAGGAGCTTCCTCTGGATCTCCCACATGGGTGCAGGGGCCCAAGCACTTGGGCCATCTTCTACTGCTTTCCCAGGCCACAGCAGAGAGCTGGATCAGAAGTGGAGCAGCCGGGACTCTAACGGGTCCCCATGTGGGATGCTGGTGCTGCAGGCCGTGGCTTTAACCTGCTGCGCTACATCGCCAGCCCCAGTATGAAGCACATTCTTATGACAGGAGGAGTTGATATGATTGGCTGCTGCCTGCGGGGAGGCCATGATATTGGCACTGTCCGGCTGCTGGCCCCTAATCAAGTGCGTGTAGGTGGCCAGAAGCAGGTGCCACCTTGCAAGTCCTCCAAACGCCAGTGGCTCCTCTCGGTCTGGACTGGACTTCCAGGTGCCGTAGGCATGAATATTGACTCTCAGTCCACCAAGGGCTCAGACGTCGCCTTACACGGAAGGGCTGCGGAGACCGGAAATCAGACGAGACTGCGCCCAGCCTGTGAAATGATGGGCCAGCCTGTGAAACAGCGAGGTTTCTGCCTCTCGGTGACCTCTGGCCGTGTTAGTGCTGAGTGGCCAGAGCGTGTCCGTGACAGCCGTGGCCTCGGTATCTGAGCGGGAGGTGAGCAGCCCCTCCTCTCCTCCTGGACGTCACAGACCCAGTGCCCTTCTAAAGCGGCCGTTTTGCATGGAAGTATCCTGCACTCTGGTGGTGGGATCTCACATTTCTGACACCTTGACAGCGTGATGCGGCAGGCGGAGCCTGAGCAGGTGTTTGTTCTAGACGGAGCCCCCAGAACGCGACCGCTCCAGTGCGGGGTCCATCTCCAAGGTGGGGGCGGGACACCTGCCTTTGTGTTCGCCTTGTCTGTGCCATCGAGTGTGCATTTTGCACTCAGCACGGGTCCCTCAGTTCACGCGCTCAGCAGCGGCGTGCGTGGTCTCCCCTAACTGGGCAGGGCGGGGAGCGATGGTCAGCGCTCTCTGGGAGTTTGCACACTGTTCAGTGAAAGAGATTGATGCATCGCTCGTTCTGCGAGCTAGCAGGACCGAGCCTCAGCTCCCTGGGTCTGTGATCTGGGAGAGCGGAAGGGGCTCGCTTTGTGCGGCGTTTACGGGGAGCAGCTGGTGTGGTGCTTCCATGCACAAATGGTCTGCGTTTCATTTGGATGCATTTTACTTTCTCCAATGTAAGAATGACCCCCAGTTGTTGGACATAAAAATCTGGAGACCACTGAAATGTGGAGGAAAGGAGACGCCCAGCTGCCAGGAGCGTTTACGAGCGGCCAGCATCTGGACGAGTGACCGCAACCCAGTTGTGCAGGCTTTGCCTTGATATCCAGCTCGTCTGTCTCTGTGACGCTTCACACTCGTTTATGGCATCCTCGGTGAATTCTGCAAGTCCAGCTGGCGGATCAGAGCTTCGCCGAAACACACCGGAGACGGCGCCCAGGCCTTCACTGTGCAAACACCTGCCGGACACCGAGCCTCAAGTCTTTCCAGAGACTTCTTCTTTTTTTTTCTTTTCTTTTTTTGACAGCGTTAGAGAGAGAGAGGCAGAGAGAAAGGTCTTCCTTCTGTTGGTTCACCCCACAGATGGCTGCTATGGCTGGAGCTACACCGATCTGAAGCCAGGAGCCAGGTGCCTCCTCCTGGTCTCCCAGGTGGGTGCAGGGCCCAAGCACCTGGGCCATCCTCCACTGCCTTCCCGGGCCACAGCAGAGAGCTGGACTGGAGAAGGAGCAGCTGGGACTAGAACCGGCGCCCATATGGGATGCTGGTGGCGCAGGCGGAGGGTTAACCTAGTGAGCCACAGCGCCGACCCCAGAGATTCTAAACCACCTTGTCCAACCATTTCTCCTGCTTCAAGGACATGAGGACAGCCAGGCAGGAGCCACCGAGGTGCTTGTGTCCAGGGAAGAGTTGTGTGTCTGTCCATTCCTGGGTGTTTTTCACGGGAATGTTTAAGTTCTGGTTTTCATCGACTGCCTGGGGCCGTGAGCTCAGGGCCTGATGCGGGCGTGGCAGAGGCCCGGGCTGCTGGCACTCCATACACTCGTGACGCTCTCGGTCAGCACGGGCGTCCAGTGCGGGCTGGGCTGGGGCCCTTGGCCTGGCTCAGGTCGCCTGTGCTTCCTGCCTGCCTGATGGCCTTGTCGTTTTCAGTTAGGAGGATCACGTTTCTCTTCTTTCAGGCTGGTCCTGGTGCTGGGTGCCAGTGTGGAGCTTGGTCTTGCTCTGCGTGGGGCCTCGTGGCACACTGTCCCGTGGAGGTGCCTGCCTGCCGTGTCTCCTGCCGCACTCTGCTGGTCTTAGTGGGAAGGTGTGTGGCCTCCTGGTGTTGGCTGTGGGGCGGCCCCTCCTTGTTAATTCTTTGGGAGAGTTCAGGAGAGTGTAATGGACATTCCTTAAATAACAATGTGTAAGATGACAGGAAGGCCGGTGCCGTGGCTCACTAGGCTAATCCTCCACCTTGCGGCGCCGGCACACCGGGTTCTAGTCCCGGTCGGGGCGCCGGATTCTGTCCCGGTTGCTCCTCTTCCAGGCCAGCTCTCTGCTGTGGCCTGGGAGTGCAGTGGAGGATGGCCCAAGTGCTTGGGCCCTGCACCTGCATGGGAGACCAGGAGAAGCACCTGGCTCCCGGCTTCGGATCAGCGCGGTGTGCCGGCTGCAGCGGCCATTGGAGGGTGAACCAATGGAAGGAAGACCTTTCTCTCTGTCTCTGTCTCTCACTGTCAAAAAAAAAAAAAAAAAAAAAAAAAAAAGACAGGAAAGCGTAAGAACCTGGTGTTGACTTGTGCAGACTCAACTGCTTCAGGCCTTTAATGGTTGCGTGGCTCCTCACCTAATTGTGTTCTGGTGGACTGACGATTGCATTTAAATTTTCTAGAATTCATGCTTGCACTAAATTTCTAAATTTACTTTCGTATAAGATTTTTCAGTGTTTACCTTTTAATATGTTCTATCATAGTTAACTACTTCTTAGTGTGTGCTGCTTATACCTTGTCATTTAGAAAAAGCAACTTCTTTAGCTACACTAGGAGTTTGTTCATTTTATTAGTTCCTCAAAAAAGGCCTCAAATATTTCCCGTGCACATCCAGATGTTTTTCTGATTTCTGATTCTGCTGATTTCTGTTCTCATCTCCATTTTCTCCCTTTTTGGGTTTATTCTTTATTTTTTTCCTTTTCTTAAATCCTTACGGTGTGTATGTGCAAGTCCATTCTGTCTTGTAGTAAAGGATTTGGGACAGTAAAGTGCCTTCCTCTCTACACACCATTTTCCTTTGGTAAAGATTTATTTATTTATTTATTTGTAAGAGAGAGAGCTTCCACCTGCTGGTTCACTCCCCAGATGGCTGCAATGGCCAAGGCTGGGCCAGGAGCTCCATCCAGGTCTCCCACGTAGGTGCAGGGCCCATCAGCAGGGAGCTGGATTGGAAGTGGAGCGGCCGGGACAGGAACCAGCACTCACAGGGATGCCAGCATTGCTGGTGGCAGCTTAACCCGAGATGCCGCAACACTGACCCCTTTTATATCATTTTTACTGCTTTCCATGAATATTTAAGTGTAGTATTTTTATTATCACTTCATTAAACATATTGTAAATTTTCAGTGTAATTTTTAAATTGTGATTTCTTTTGGGTAATTTTTAAATTTTCTATCTATGGATATCTGTAATTTTATTTTTGGTCTTCATTTGTCATTTTGAGAAGTGTGGCTGTGTGGCCCATGTGCCGAGTTCATTTGTCATTTGTGGAGGTTGGCCTTGTGGGTCTTCCTGACGGTCCCGCTCCTGCCTGGTGACGGACAGGTGTCTGCTGAGGGCAGCAGCGCCGTCTCTGACGGCCCATGGAGCAGCCTGAGGTCCGTGGTTTACTCAGATTCTCACTCTGCGGCCGTGAGGACACTTCAGGGAGTTCAGGGGAAATGGAGTTAGAAGATAATCTCTTATTTTGGTGCAAGAAGCTGAAGCCCGAGCGTGGTTTTCCGGGGAGACACCTCCCTGTGCGTTTTGGAGACATGCGTGGATTTCCCAGTCCCCTCTGCAGAAGGAACGTGCTTCTAATTCCGTTTTCTGTGAACTTCTTGAAGAGCCCTCGTGCCAGCCACAGGTGCGCCTGACTGCGCTGTGGTGACGATTGCTCACGGGGACCTTGGCGTGTCGCCCGCGTGGGCGGTGTCTCCGGTGGCATCCGTGTTTGCACTCCCTCCCTGGTGAGTTTCACTTTCTGCCCTGTGGCACGGTGTCCTCCCACCGCCCAGGCTGCGTCCAGGCCCCTCCGCCGGCGCAGGCTGGGTCTGCAGCTTCGCTGTGCTCATCCTGTGCGTGCCGTGTCTCTGGACCTAAGCGAGTCCCTTTCCGACTTTCGGCTTAGGGGTCCGCTCCACCCGGTGAGTCCGTTCAGCTTTATCGTGGCCGTTGATCTCTCTGGACCTGGCGTCTCCTCCTCGGGTTTGTATGGCAGTTTCTCTCTGTTCTCCTTTCTTGTGTGTGTGTGTGTGTGTGTTGTGTGTGTTGTGTTTTTGCAGTTCACTTAACTTTCTCATTCTACGATATTGTTTTTGTTTATTGTTTGTGACGTATTCACTCGATTTCTTTTTACGCTTGTGCCACGCAGGTTTAAACCCAAAGCCTGAGCCAAGTGTCCCCCTGGGCCAGGAGGGGGCAGCGCGGCCCGGGCTGCGTCCCCTCCACCCAGACGCGAGGTGCTAGTGCTGCTCCCTACTTGGTTCTTCGAGAACCATTATCGAGGTTGGATAGTGGTTAAATGCTTGGTATTTTCAAATAATC
Source organism: Oryctolagus cuniculus (assembly GCF_051225735.1). Classification (NCBI taxonomy): domain Eukaryota; kingdom Metazoa; phylum Chordata; class Mammalia; order Lagomorpha; family Leporidae; genus Oryctolagus; species Oryctolagus cuniculus. The sequence continues at coordinate 1,317,555 of NC_142881.1, forward strand.
CTTCCAAGATAACTTTCCCTCTATTTTATTAGACGCTGTTGAATTTATTTCAATGAAAGTTAGCGGGTAGGAAATTCCGTCAGTTTTTTCTCACCTGAAAATGCTCATTGATTCTTCCCTCGTCCTGAAGGACAGGTTCTCCGGGTGGCGGTGACTTTGTCCTCCACTCTGTGGGAAATGCCCGGCGTCTCACGCCCTCCGCTGAGTTACGCGGGTCTCTCTGTCCGTCCAAATGATGTTCCCGGGAGGATCCCCCTCGTTCTCTCTGAGTGCTCTCAGGATTTTAGTTTCTGGGCCAGGATCCTGTTGGTGGGGCAAAGCCGCCACCTGGGCACCAGCATCCCGTGCGGACGCTGGTTCCTGTCCCGGCTGCTCCCTTTCCGTCCAGCTCCCTGCTGTGGCCTGGGAGACGGCAGAAGATGGCCTAGGTGCTTGGGCCCTGCGTCCATGCGGGAGACCTGGAGGAGGCTCCTGGCTCCTGCTGTGGCCTGGCCACTGTGGCCATGTGGGGAACGAACCAGTGAGTGAATCTCTTTCTCCCTCTCTGTAACTCTGACTTTCAGAAGTAAGTAAGCGAGATATTTTGTTTTTAACTTTGGAATTTAGTTTCATTACCACCTCTCTAGGTGTAGTTCTCTCAGAAACCCACCTGCCTCCTGCAGGGTGTGTGCTGATTTCACTCCCTGGGGGCCTCCTTGTCCCCATTCACCTTTGCTTCCCCCTGGAGATGTTGACTAAGAGCCGAGTGACCTTGGTCATTCTGGACTCCTTGTGTCTCACTCCTCACAGGGTGTTTAGGTCTTTGTTCTCTGTGCTTATTCTGGGTAATTTCTTCAGCTGTGTTTTCCAGTTACTAAGTCTCTCTTCATCCATGTCTCCAATCTGTTGTTTATCTCTCTATGATTTTTTTATTTAAAAATTTAAATATCTGTTTATTTAATTTGAATGAGAGAGGGAGAGAAGAGAGAGAGAAGAGAGAGGGAGAGAAGAGAGAGAGAAGAGAGAGAGAGAGGGAGGAGACAGAGAGGCAGAGAGAAGAGAGAGAGAAGAGAGAAGAGAGAGAGAAGAGAGAGAGAGAAGAGAGAGGGAGAGAAGGAGAGAGAAGAGAGACAGAGAGGGAGGAGACAGAGAGACAGAGAGAAGAGAGAGAGAAGAGAGAAGAGAGAGAGAAGAGAGAGAGAAGAGAGAAAGAGGGAGGAGAGAGAGAGGGAGAGAGAGAGAAGAGAGAGGGAGGGAGGAGAGAGACAGGGAGAGAGAGAGGGGAGAGAGAAGAGAGGAGAGAGAGGAGAGAGAGAGAGAAGAGAGGAGAGGGAGAGAGAGAGAGGAGAGAGAGAGGGAGAGAGAGAGGGAGAGAGGGAGGAGAGAGAGAGAGAAGAGAGAGGGAGACAGAGAGGGGGAGAAAGAGAGGGAGAGAGAGAGAAGAGAGAGGGAGAAGAGAGAGAGAGAGAGAGAGATGTCCTCCGTCTGCTTCATTTCCCAAATGCTGGCAGCATCGAGGGCCGGGCCAGGCTGCAGCCAGGAGCTGGGCCCCTTCTGGGTCTCACGTGGGCGGCAGAGACCCGAGCACCTGAGCCGGCACCCACAGCTCCCAGGGGTGTGCACGAGCAGGAATCCTGAGTGGGAAGCCGAGTCGGGAGTGCAGCTCAGGCCCTCGGCGTGGGGCGTGGGCACCCCAGCAGCGCCTTGGCCGCGGCCCCGGCTGTCCATCCCACACGTGCAGCTCAGCCGCCAGAGCTCCTGTCGCCCTCTTTCTTCAGGTCTGCGTCTCTGCCTGCCGTTTCTTGTTCCTGCTCCTCTGAGAGCACCGTGTGCGGTAGTCCTGCTCCCTGTGCAGGAGGCCCTGGTGGCCCCGTCTGCGCTTCGCTGGCTCTCGCTCACGGAGGCCTCTCCTCTGCCACGTGGGCTTCGCTTGGGAGCCTCGGCAGGCTGGGTCGGCCGTGCTTCTCTCTGGAGAGGTTTCGCGTCTGTGTCTGTGGGACCAGGGGGCACCAGCAGCCCAGGGCCAGCCCGGCCGCCCTGAAGGTCCATCTCCCGCTCAGTCCCAAGTCCTAGACTCAGCGCCTGGGCCAGCCGGGCCCCCGCGTGCCCTGTGCACCTACAGCCCACGTCTTCCAGGGAACAGAGAAGTGGGGTCCTGGCAGGAGACTCGCGGGTCCACCTGCACTCAGCAGTCTCCTGGGGGGGGGCTGCTCGCCACACTGCTGGAGCTTGGCTCAGCCCGACTCTTCCTGGGGGAGGCCTGGCTCCCTTGCTAGCCTACACACACTTACCAACAGGGCACACCTTTCTGTCCCAAATTATAGGTCTCACATGCTCTGAGTGGCCAGCCAAAGGACGAGGAAGGGCTTAGATTCTCCTGAATTACAGAAATCACTCGAACTTAAATTTGGTCAGAAATTTAGGCTCGAGACCTGCAGAAGTGGCCCTGTGAGCGGTGGTGTTGTGAGAAAACTGCGCCTACAGCATGCAGGCTGCTGCCTCCCTCCTTCGGAATCCGGGAGGGGGGTCTCTCGGCCAGGATGGGGTCCTTGGGAGGGCGCCGTCTGTCTTGCTCACTGCCCGGTCTCCAAGGCCTGGCCAGGAGTCCGGCATCACCAGGGCTTGGCAAATATAAATGGATAGTCAATGCCATGAACACAGATTGAGTGCCTACTGTGTGCTGTGCACCAGCACATGTGCGGGGTAGAACAATGAACAAAACAAACACGAGAGACAAGCGAGCTCTCGCACTCGAGGGCCCTCACTTGTCCGCTCGCTCTTGCGTTGAGATCCGGCCTGCATCGCGGGGCCACTTGGGTCGTTTCCTGTGATGAGGAATCGTCCACTTCTGCCTCCAGGTCTTCTCACCCTTGGCACATTTTCCTCCTCTCCCCTCCCCTTCCCCACCCCCTTCTTCTTCATTTTTAAAGATTTATTTATTTGAAAGACGGAGTTACAGAGAGGTAGAGCCAGAGAGAGAGAGAGAGAGAGAGAGAGAGATATCTCCCATCCACTGGTTCACTCCCAGATGGCCACAACAGCCGGAGCTGTGCCGATCTGAAGCCAGGAGTCAGGAGCTTTTTCCAGGTCTCCCATGTACGTGCAGGGGCCCAAGGACTTGGACCATCTTCTACTGCTTTCCCAGGCCACAGCAGAGAGCTGGGTCAGAAGTGGAGCAGCCGGGACTAGAACCAGCGCCCATATGGGATGCCGGCACTGCAGGCTGCGGCTTTACCCACTACGCCAGAGCTCCAGCCCCGCACGGCACATTTCACAAACGGCTGCATCAGGAGCCTGAAGAACAATGCTCTGCCCTGGAGTGCCCCGCGTGTCTTGGTCCTGGTCCCCGTCATCACGCTCATGAGTTCATGAAGACGTCGCTTCACGGGGAGTGCTGAGAACTGGACGTCTCCGGGTCATGGGGCTCAGGGAAGCTCCTCCCGCGTGGCTCAGTGGGAGAACCAAGGGGGCAGGGCACGTTGGGGATTTTGGATCGGATGTGAGGGGAAGGGCCCCCCAAGGACAGGAGAGGAAGCTCCCCGAGAAGGACTGAGGGGTGCAGCCCTGGGTGCCGTGGGGAGAGGGAAATGGGCTCGTGGGCTCTCCCCCCAGCTTCCCGGGGCCCCTGAGCCTGCACAGTGTGGGGTTTACTCTCAGCAAAGCTGAGCACTCGCGTGAGGGGGCATCATCTTCCACACAGTGGTTTGCTTTTACTTGGAGATGAACCTTGACTCTCTTTGATCTAATTGGCCTGTTTGCGTTCATTCTCCACGGTAGAGGGATGCACCTGCACGGCAGACTTGCTCGGGTGGGTGTGGGTGGGGGCCGCAGGCACCCCCACCATGCATTGCTGAGAGCCCTCACCTCACGCACAGCAGACCCTCAGGAGGCGTCGCTGGCCTAGTGAAAGGCAGACTGGGTCGACTGGGAAGAGAGCAGGGCCTGCGACGTGCGGAGAAGTGGGGTCCTGCTGTTGGTAGTGGATCGCCTCGGAGGTCAGGAGCGGAGGCCTGCGCACATGGACACGGCCTTGCATGAGTGGCCCGCAAGTAGTCACTCTAATGTGAGTTTTCTTTTTTTAATATTTTATTTATTTATTTTTTGACAGGCAGAGTGGACAGTGAGAGAGAGAGAGAGAGACAGAGAGAAAGGTTTTCCTTTTCTGTTGGTTCAACCCCCCAGTGGCTGCTGTGGCTGGTGCGCTGCAGCCGGCACACCATGCTGATGCGAAGCCAGGAGCCAGGTGCTTCTCCTGGTCTCCCATGGGGTGCAGGGCCCAAGCACTTGGGCCATCCTCCACTGCACTCCCGGGCTACAGCAGAGAGCTGGCCTGGTAGAGGAGAAACCAGACAGAATCCGGTGCCCCGGCCGGGACTAGAACCTGGGGTGCTGGCGCCTCAGGCAGAGGATTAGCCAAGTGAGCCACGGTGCCGGCCTTGAATGTGAATTTTCTAAAAGTATTTGATAGAGAGAGATGGGGATCACACACACACACACACACACACACACACAGAATGAGAGACAGGTTTACTCCTCAGATGTCCATGACAGCTAGGACTGGGCCAGGAGCTGGGAATTCAGTCCAGGGCTCCCCTAGGGTGGCAGGGACCCAAGTGCCTGGGCCATGACCACTGCCTGCCAGCGTGTGCATCAGCAGGAAGCTGGAGTTAGGAGCCAGCATCAGGCCTCAAACTGAGTGCTCTGTTGGAGGTGTCTGCCTCTTGCCGGGTAAACTCCTGGTCCTTGACTAGGGGTCAAGAGGTGGATTGTGAGTCAGACGAGGGAGGCGAGCGACCGCGTGCTGGGCTCCCCTGAGTGGTGACACTTTGCTTCGTCCCCTGGAGCTGAGTCAGCAGCACTGTGGCTGCTTACACCCTCTCGTTGCCACTGGCCTGGGATGGCCTCTGTTGACAGCAGGGTCACCACGGCCCATCTCGAGCCCATCTCGTGCCTCTCCGAGGCTGCCCAGGGGCCCACATCCCAACCATGTGGAGAGCAGGCATGTGTGAGCACACGCGTGTGTCTGCACATGTGTGCACCTGCCCAAGCCTATGCTTCATGGAGCTCAGTGCCATGAGAAGCTCGTGGGTTCTGCTAACCCCATGACGCATGGACAGGATCTCGCCCACAGCACCCATTTTCCTGAGAGCACAGACTGCACCCCTGGGGGCAAGGTGACCTTGGCAGTGCAAGCAGGAGGTGGGCCAGGGAGCGGGGAGGGCAGGACAGTGTGTGTCTTGGTCGCCTGAGGCTTGGCTGCAGGCGCACACCTTCCCAGCTCCTCCACGTTGGTTACAACACTTTCCACTGGACGGTGCCCAGTCAGGCCAGACCCAGAGGCCCTGGGACTTCCAGCCCCGGAAGGGCCAGGAGAGCCCAGTGCCATCAGGAGCAAAGTGAGGGCCCTGGAGGAAGTGACATCGGCCACACCAGCCCACACCCCATCAGGAATAGGTCCCAGACCAAAGAGAGACCGTGGCCTGCGTTAGCCCAGGACCCGAACACTTGGACCATCTTCCGCTGCTTTTCCCAGGCCATTAGCAGAGAGCTGGATTGGAAATGGAGCAGCCGGGACTCGAACTGGTGCTCATGTGGAATGCCCGCATTGCAGGCGGTGGCTTTACCTGCTGTGCCGCAGCGCTGGTCCCAGTTTGAAGCCAGTTTGTCCCTGGCAGGGTGCGGACATCACAGACCGGCCAGGTCTGCAGGTGCGAGTGCGCTCCGGCTGCCTTAGCTTCATGAGGTTGCTGTTCTCGGTGTCGCCACGTGGCTGTGACGCTGGAATCTCCCATCTCGTCTGACTCAGGCCGCAGGCCTCCAGGGACACCCACCGTTGTTCCTGGTTAAATGGCACTGAAAAGTAGTCCAGTGACGCATGCCAGCCACAGCTGCCCAGGTGTGGTGAGGGGTCGGGTCCTCCGTGTGGCCTCGTGGATCTGGCCCTGCGAAAGGCCCATCCTTGTCCTGCGTGGTCTTGGAAGTCGGCAGCTTCCTAGGGACATCTGGGAGCAGAGTTGCCCTGGCGGGTACAGAGTGGAAAAGCGTGTTTGGGATGTGTCACGTGGCCTTCAATCACGTTAATTTCATAACAGCCGAGAGGGGGGTTCTGCAGAACCCTTGGCTGCTTGACTGTGGCGCACGTCTGCCGAGACGCATTCCCTGCCCTCGTCCGTGCCCAGGGCTGTGAGGCAGGTGGGAGGGGGGCGTGCGCCCTGTGAGCCCCGAGTGTAACGAAGCGGTGGGGACAGCGCCTGGCAGCCCCTTCCCCGCCGAGGCCTCGCGCCGCTCCCAAGGTGGCAGCACCGGCTGTGGTTGGGGGCAGAGGTCGGGCTGCCGGCCGTGCTTGTGGACTGTACGTCCCCATTGTGGGGTGGAAGGTTGACCTCTGGTCTCTGTAGCCTCAGGTGGGCTCATCCTGGGGGCCCTGCCCCAGGGGCTATTGTGGAACCCCCAGGGTCGGCCCCTCTCAGGAGTGAGCTCACATGCCGGGCAGCTGGGGGACCCCCGACGGGTGATCCTTCAGGAAGCACCCGGCCAACTTGTATTTGTTAGGCACCTACTGTATACCGGGGGTATCCATAGGCACAGCCCCTCTCAGGAGTCTGAGTCACCAAGATGGGGTGGGCTTGTCTGGGATTCTGAACCCCAGGGAAGCAGGGAGCTCTTCCAAGCCGGCCCTCCAGTCCAGCTGGGGCCACACGCTGCACCATGTTGCCACCGTCCATGCCTGCCCGGCTCCTTCCTGTGGTGGAGCTCAGGGCCCAGCGGCCCCTCCTCCCCAGCAGGTGCGGCCAGCGTGTTTGTGTCCCAGGAAGGGAGCCCTGCCTTGTCTCCCTGGCCTCTGCCCTGGCGTCTGGGACCGGACACGTGGAGGTAGCCCAGCATCAGCCACGAGTGTTCTTCTGGGTGGTGTAACTGATACTCTCAGGTTTTAGTGACATGAATAAGCAAATGAGCGGGCACCAAGTTACCTGAAATCATGAAATAATGAACTTAGCTGCCTCACTGGATGCAGAGCCCAGTGGGTCTCTGCCTTCGCATCCTCGCCCGGTTCTGTGCACTGCCGAGTAGGGGAGCCGCTCCACGTGGGTGGCAGTGATTGCCTGGCCATGTCAGCTTCCTCTCTGTGTGTGCATGTGTGTGAGCGTGTGTGCACATATGTGTGTGCGTGTTTGTGTGTGCATGTGTTCGCATGTGTGTGTTGGGGGGTGGGAGTGCTTGCACAGGGTGGGTCCCAGGGGGACATTCCGAGCTGATGTCTTCAGGGTCCTGGATGGACACAGGCCCCACAGCTATGCCCCTCAGCTCTGTGCAAGGAGACCCAGCTGAGGGTCCCGGGGCCGTGGGGAGGCAGAGCAGGATTAGTCGTGGCCACGGCCTCTGAGAGGCATCTTTTAAGGAGCAGTGTCCGCAGCTTCCTTGCCTGGAAGGTTTCCTCCTCGCTGAGAGGCAAAGGCCCAGAGACCCCTGCCCAGGTTCCAGGAGGCCGGGGTGACATCCAGAAAAGGCATCAGCCCACAGCAAAGCCACCAAAACCTCTCCACTGTGTGTGGCCACTACTGGGCCTCCAACATGGCTGCCCTGGCCATGCTGGACCCTCGAGGGGTCCTGGGATGGGCTCTGCCGGCATCTAGGGGCGCTGTGGCCCGGGCTGGGGGTCAGATGATAGAACTGCCTGAGCGAGGGTCCCCAGGCTTGAGGGCGACATCAGGCTGCCCTTGTTGGTGACCCCACCCCAGCCTCTCTCTCCCCACCCCCAGGGCCAGGGCCACCTCCTCCATCCTCACCGCGCCTGGCCAGGTCCTGCAGGAAGGAGACACAGGGAGGAGCCACTTCCTAGGAGTTCTGTGGCCTTGCTACTGCCTGGGGACAGAGAGGCCACAGCCCCTGCCTGGGTGCGGGGCCCTGCCAACTCTCGGATCCACAGACCCTGGGATGGGTGGGTGTGAAGGCATCTGAGCCCCCTGCTCTGCGGCTCTGGGCCCCTGCACCGCGCGGTGCAGCCTCCCTCTCCTGCTCCCCTGACCACCGCCTCCCTCTCCTGCTCCCGTCTACTTCTCTGTCTGCTTCACTTGAACCACGAAGATGCTGTTTCCGTATCTTTCTCTGGTGTCTCCTATGGTGCTCAGGGGTGCGTGTGTTCCGAGGGAAGCAGCTGGACCCTACTATGTGTGTGTAGCATGTGGCCCGCGGTGCCTTACAGAGGAGGGGGGTGCCACAGCTGAGACCCCGTGTGGCTGGCGCACAGGAGGGCGCACAGGAGGTCTGGGCCTGGCACTGCTCTGGCGCCAGTTCTGTTCAGAACATGGCAGAGAGGAGAGAATCCAGTGAGCCGCCAGTGTGGCCGCCGGGCACTTGTGCTGAGCGGGGCCTGGTGCTTGCAGTCTGACGCCGAGGGCCCTGCAGGCCCTGCTCGCCCCACCAGCCTGGTTCCCATGGACACCGTCCTCTCTCTCCCTCCCTCTCCTGCGAGCCCCAGGAAAAGCAGCCCTCAGCTGCTGGATGGGAGCCAGGGTTCGCAGGCTGTGCCAGGAGCGTCAACAGCCAGCCTGCCTCTGGGCAGTGTTAGGGAGGACGTTAAAGTCAGCCTACGAGTGTGTGAGGGGGCCTGAAGAGACCAGAACCTGCTGTGGAAGCCGCAGACGCCCAGCCTCCTGCCCTTCCAAGCCCTGCCCAGACCCTGGTACCCTCCCAGGTGGTCCCAGCCCTTCCCCCAAGGAAGCTCCCAGGAGAATTCTCTCCTCAGGACCAAATGGGTTACCTGACGGATAACTTGGGGCAATACAACTTTCACTGATGCCCTAGGGGAAGCCCCTCTGCTCTGCCCAGCACCAGCAAATCTGGGGAGGAATTTGCTAATTTTCACCTGACAAACCCTTCTGCCAGGGCTCCCCATCTTCTGTCCTGGAGGAGAAGGGGGAGGGGATAAGGGGACTCCCAGGAGTCCAGACAAAGACTGTGCACTCGGCTCTCTGCTCTCTGCTGAGCCGCCTGCCCGCCTGCCCGCCTGCCTGCCCAGGTGTTTTCTCTCCACCCAGCCGTGTAGCCTTGCTCTCCCCCCATCCGAATGACTGGGCTCTCTGTCTGTCCCTTTCGTTCTGACAGATGCCCTATCCCCAGTAAAACCGTATTCACTCTCTGTCTTGTGCCTAAATTCTTTCTTGCATGAAGACAAGAACCCTGCGGCTCCCACGGCTCATTTCTCCAGGGCCACCAGTGCCAGCCGTGGCAGCGCCAGCCGTGTCCCTGAAGCCATGCGGTTCTGCGTGCATCCACGACCCCCGGGATGGGGGCCTCCGTGTCTGTTGTCCTGGGGTGGGCACACAGACGCCCTGCAGGGTTCTTGAGTCCTCTGGGGTGAATTGGAGGGGAGGAGGCAGGGCTTCGCCGGGGGCTGGGCCTGGCACTGTGCAGTGGGGTCGGCCTGATGCCAGTGCAAGGATGGCACCAGCGCCTGGCACCGGGAGTCCTTGTGGCTGGCAGGCCCCCCCCCCCCCAGCTGAGGTAGGCAATGAGGCTCCCTTGCACGTTGGTAAGGAGAGAAGGGGGAGGGCAGCAGTGGCGGCCACCTGCCTGGGGCTGGGCCTCTGGGCTGCTGCTCCCCCTGCCCGCAGGCTGTCTTCAAGGGAAGCACACAGTTAATTACTGTTTTGCTTAAAACATTGATTTTATAAGTAATCCTTACGGGATAGCATTTCTGGCTTATCTCTCAGCTGGCTTAGCAGTTTTTTCTCCTCTGGCTGGACCTATCTTATCTCACTGTTTATTTACTCTACTGAGGGATTCTCAGCATCCCTTTGGGGAAAGGGAGTTATTATCCTTATTTATCAGTCGACACAATTTATTGAGTGCCTGCTCATCTTCCAAACACAGCCTGAGAGGCAGCTCTCGGGGGAGCGGCTGGCGTCCCCGGCGCTCCCTGAGTCCGTGCGCCTCCCGGCTGGCGTCCTCGGCGGCCGGTACCCAGCGTGTCTGTCTGCCTGTGTTGGTCCCCGGGTAGGGCCGTGCCTCTGACAGGTGGAGATGCTGGGCCAGCACCTGACAACGTGCAGGGAGGAGGCAGACAGGAACCGCAGCGGCCCACGCCCTCTCTTCCGTGCTGGGCTGCTGTGCCCTGTGTGTGTCCCCTTCGAAGGGCGTCCCGCTGAGTTCTGTGATGTGCACACCGTCCCGCCGCCCCCAGCCTCCTGTGTGGGGGAGGTGTGGTGCTGATGAGCCTGAGGTCACAGTTCACAAACACCTGGAGCCTCGGGGTCCTCGGATGAGACGGCCTCCTCTCCCACGCCGTGTGCCAGCTGGGCCGGGGCTGCCGCCGCCACTGCTGCTTGACACCCCCGCCCCCGGGCAGCCAACTGGAGTCAAAGCAGATTTCAAACCATCTTTCCCAGTGCTTTTTTTTTTTTAATTTTAAAGACTTTATTTTATTATGTTTGAGAGAGACACACACAAAGAGAGGGACGGATGGATGGAGAGAGCGAGCTCCCATCTGCTGGTCCACTCCCCAGATGCCCACAATGGCGTGGGCTGGGCTGGGATCAAAAGCTGGGAGCCAGGAACTCCACCCGGGGCCCAGGTGGGTGGCAGGTGCACAGGAAGCTGGGCCGCTCCTGCTGCATCAGCAGGAGGCCGGGACTCAGCCCCGAGCTCTCCCACGTGGGATGCGCGTGCCCCAACCACTGGGTTCACCGCCCGCCCCCCAGGATTTCCTTTTAAAGAGACAGATAAGGGTCTCTTGTTCCTTTTGCCTTTAGTTGACGGATGATCTGAGCAGCAGGACCACAGGTGATGAGGCAGGTTCAGCTCTGTCCAGGCAACTCTCTCTCGCCATCGTCTTTCAAAGCCCCTTGGTTGTGTTCTCACTCGTGGTCAAAGGTCACCTTCATCGAGACCAGCAGGTGGGGTCACTGGAGCCCGTGCACGGGGGTGGGGGGCATCTTCTCCCCCTGAAGCTTGTGAGACACGAATTCCCCCGAAGCCGTGACTGACAGAAGCACTCGCAGTGACCCCGCCTCAGGGTCAGGTGTTGCAATGGTGGTTATTTCAAGGTCTTCTCCTTCCTGCTCCCCAAGTGTGTGGTCCCTCTGGCCACCCTGTGTCCCTGAGGGGCCTCTGGCAGCCCAGTGAACACCTGGCCATGGTGAGTCGCACCCTGTGGGTGCATGGGTGACCATGGGGAGCTTGCCCTGTAGGGGCTCAGGGGAGCTGGGAGCCGGCCACTGCCAGCCCCAAGCCCACGGCACAGGGGCTGAGCTGTCGGTGGCTTCTGCCGTGGTATAGACAAGAGCCTGGAACTGGAGGAAGATCGAGTTCCCTTTGCCTTTTCCCCAGGGAGAAACAGGGAGTCCAGGTGGAGCAGCCCCATCCGGGGTCCTGGCCCTGCCGGGGATTCGGGCGAGGGAGGGGTGGGGGTGGGGAATGACAGAGCCCTGGCCCTGACTCAGAGCTGGGAGAGGGGCCCTGCAGAGGTGGCCTCGAGGGGGCCCAGGCCGCAGTTGCCACGGAGAAGGAATGGGGTGAAGGCACCACAGGTAGGCCTGCAGGTATGCACGGAGCATGACGGCGTGAAGGTGCGTCGTTGGCGGCTCCTCCAGGCCCGGGCAGCTGGCTGAGTGCCCAGCCTGTGTGGGGAGGCCCCCTGCCTCGGGAACCACTGGCTGGTTAGGATTCTAGCCAGAGTGGGGCTCCAGAGGTTCCAGTCTGTGGGCAGTGCCCAGCAGGGCGTCCCTCACACCTGCTGTGGATGGAGGGCCCTGGTGGGTTCTGGCCGCCTGCCCTGTGGTGTGTGGTCCTGCAGAGCAGCAGCAGGAGGCACCCGGCCAGGGGCTGTCCCTGCAGGCCCAATGTGGGTCCGGCCGTGGGCTGAGGGCCAAGCACTCTGGGGGTAGGCCGACCAAGGCTGGCTTCCGGAGGCTCCTGGGCCTGATGGAACTGGGGGTGCAGGGCAGGCTCTGCCATCTCAGCCCCTCCTCTCCTACCCTTCATCTTGTGCAGGGGGAGCCCCCAGTGGCTCCCATGAGTCCGCAGAGTCCCCCAGGTTGTGCTGGGACCGCCCCCTCCTGCCTCACCCCTGCCTCCCAGCAAGCACACTCCGCCTGGGTCCCCTGCAGAGGGTCACAGAGCAGGCGGAGGGTTCCCGCGACGCTTACAGCAGCCGGGGGGGGGGGGGAGCAATGATCCTGATGGGGGGAGAAGTCCCAGGGGGACAGGAGACGTCTGAGCAGGGCTGTGGAGGGCGTGATGGCTTTCCGCGGCCTCTGTTCACGGGCAGGAGCATAGCCCCGATTCTGTGCCCCCCATGGTGACACCCGGATACTTGCCTGCTGGTGTGCGGCTGCTGGGGCTGTGGCGGTGGCTGTGGGGGCGGCGATGTGGCAGATGAGAGGTGTGGCTGCCCCCGGCGGTGGCTCTGGGGGCCCTTAATGATGAGGACAGGAAAAGCCACGCAGGCCCACGGCCGTGGTGCTGTCCCCACAGCTGGCCACGGCCATGGGAAACTGAGAGTGGAGGACCACGGGCTCAGCTTCAGAGGCCACAGGGACACTTCGACACGTGTTTTCACGTGTGTGGTTTTATACATGTGTTTATTTGATGAATTTCTGTAGTGTGCTTTCTTTAAGATGATACATCTTTTCTGACTTTGTTTTTCTTAAGATTTATTTATTTATTTATTTGAAAGGCAGAGCCAACAGAGGGAGAGGGAGCGACACAGAGATAACTGTATCCACTGGTTCACTCCCTAAATGGCTACGAGGACCAGGGCTGTGCTGGGCCAAGACGGGCCAGGAGCTCCAGCCGGTCTCTCACGTGGCGGCAGGGACTCAGCCCTGGGCCATCTTTGGCTGCGTTCTCGGGTTCATCATCAGGGAGCTGGTGGGAACAGAGCAGACACGGGTGCCAGTGTCGCCCGCGGCAGGTTAGCCCGCCCCTGTTTTCTGACTTGAAGTCTGTGCAGCTGTTAGAGCGGCCGGGATCCAGACACTGAGAGCAGCGAGTGCAGGCAGCTGTGGATCAGGTCCCTTGCTCACCGTCCTGCGGGCAGGCTCCCGCATCGAGGAATCCACGCGTGCCATCAGCCGTGCCCGCTCCTCCTTACCCAAAGGCGCGGAAGACTTGGGTCCACACAGAGGTCGGCACGTGGATGCTCACCACAGCCTCGTTCTTGATTGCCGAGCCCGGAAGCGTGACGCCTTCCATGGGAGAATGGAGAAGCAGGGGCGCACTCTGGGCTGTCAGGCCGTGCGGGACGCGGCGGACCTGCACGCGTGTTGCTAAGAGAAGGTGCGGTCTGAGAGAGCTCATGCTCTCAATCACGGGAGATTCTGGAAAAGGCAGGGTCGAGTGGACTGTGAGGTCAGGGGCTGCCAGGGACGGCTGGACCCGGTGCTGCAGGCAGGAGGCCCCGGCCGTGTGTGCAGTGCTGTGGATGCCTGCCCTGTCCCGTTGTCGCAGCCCCCGGGGCGCACTCCCTGCTGGAGCCTGTGGCACTGGATGGTGGATGCGGTGTCACTCTTGGCTCGTCCACAGTACCGAGCGAGGGAGCGAGGGAACTGGGCCACGGCCCTGCCTGGGGACTCTCTGTACTTCCTGCTCTGTAAGTCTGTTCTATGAAAAATAAATTTAATTAGAGAAATCTGAACATGACCATCATAGGGAATTAGGGAGACAGAGAAAAAGACAACAAGGACTGGAGAAAATCAGCTGCGATTCTGTGTCTAGAATGTTCTCGGTCTGAAGCCTTCCTTTCATTTTTCCCACGTAGTTTTATTGGAGATGTGTCTGATATCATGCTATTAATGCCTTTCTGTTTTGCCTCCAAATCTCTGTCTCCAGTCTGAACTGCTTCCTGGGGATGCAGCGCCGGGGGCCTGGCCCTGAGTGTTCCCTGGCTGTGTGCGCAAACAGCAGCCGGGATGGGCCCCTAACCCTCCACGTCCTCCCACGCCCACCTGGCCCAGAGCGAGACCACGAGCCGTTGACCCGCACGGCCTGGCCCTCGACCTCCCACAGGCCTCCCCGGCCCCCACCGCCCCTTCTTGACGATGCGGCCCCACACGTCCATGCAGCTGAGTTGTTTCCAAGTGGGCAATGCAGGTCCCACCCCTGCCCTGGTGACGCGAGCTCTGGGGCTCAGTGAATGCCAGGGTGACACCTGTGTGGCAGGGGCGCGGCAGACCCAGGGAGGACTCCTCTCCATGTGTGTCCTGGGGTCAGCAGCACAGCATGGGTGTCCACTCGATGGGGCGGCAGCCCTCTTGCTGGTTTTCTGGGTTTGGGGTCCTCATAGCAACGAGAACCCTCCCCCTGCAGACGCTGCTAGCCTCTGACCTCACCTCCCTCCTCCGCAGGTGTTTGCCACAGCAACCTCAAGCCGGCCAGCAGCAGCCCCACCATTGCCATCACTGCCGCCGCCATGGTCTCCGTGGAGCCTGAGGGCCTCCGGGGCCCGCCGCCCGCCAGTGTGCAGCCATGCCACTTCCTGACGCTGGCGCCCATTGCCATACCCCTGTGGACAGCCCCCTTCCCAGGTAGGTACAGAGTGCAGCTCCCCTGGCGCGCGGCGGGCTGGCTGCCCCCAGTCCCTCCATGTCCCAGTCAGCTGCCTCCAGCCCTGGAGGCACGGTTGTGGGGTTCAAGTGCAGCTGCGAGGAGGGGTGGTGGGCTGGGTCGGGGGAGAGGGGTTTGCTGGATTCCAGCTGCACAGACGCTCCCCCTGCCCGAGCCTTCAGTGGGCCAGAGTTGTTTGCAGAAGTGAGACTTCCTGTTCCAGTCCCGGGAAGGCGCACGCGGCCCTGACAGTGGGGACGTTTGTGGTTATCTCCCACGGAGCACGGCACTGCGTGCCTTGGGTGCCGTGTGCTCGGGACGGGGTCCGGCACTGGGCTGTGACACAGACACCTCTGCGTGTGCACCTGCCGTGCCTGGCAGGAAGACGGATCGCTGGTTTCCCTCTGCGGCTTGCGGGAGTGGCCTTGGTCTGTCGGCTTTGCTTCGGCGTGTGTGACGTGGTCTCTTTCCCCTGGGGTGTCAGCGGCCACATTGCCACATCAGTTTGATTTATTAGTGGGTCACGAGGACGTTGTATTCTCAGGAACAAAATCCAACTTGTATTTTAGCAAGCTGGTGGAAGCGTGTGTAGGATATGACAGGGAAATAAATAAAATGCATGACTAATATCTGTGTGGAAAGTGGCTCAGAGCTGTGGCAAGACGCTGGTTAAAATGCATCGGCCTGTTGGCACTTATTACAGGCGACCTGCCGTTGTCCGGGAAAATTTATCTTAGAGCCAAACCCGGCGCTTCGCTTCCAGGCCTTGTGTGCGACTCATCAAGTGAAGAATTAGGCGTCTTTTCATGTCTGTGTTCTGCACGGTTCTGTAACCCAGTTGGCCACCATGCACACCCAGGCAGCTGTCAAAACCATGGGGGGTGTGGCCCACAGGGGTGTGCGAGGTGCCTGGACTTGGGCGTTGGTGCCACAGGCCCTGCCCTGGCGTGCAGGCTGCAGGCTGAGCTCGGAATGTGCTCGGCCTGGGCCCGCACCGGGGCCCATGGCCAGGTCTGACACAGTTGTTGGGTCGGCCTTGGGCTCTACCCAGGGTGATCTTGAATGTGGGGGCTCCTCGGGGCGGCGTGGCCACCTGCGATGCTGTTCTGAGCTTACGCAGGAGCTCCTGAGAGGCTGGCTGTGTCTGTAGTGGTGGAAACCTTGTGAAGTTCCACATGACGGAGAGGAGAGAGGGGAGTGGAGCTTGTCCATCCGGGATGTCCTCACGGGCAGCTGCTGGGAGCCTCTGGACAGGCGGAGTGGGCAGGAGCAGGAGCAGGACACAGTGTCCTGGGGGGAGTGTGGGGGCAGCGTCCACAGCAGGGCAGGCTGGGCCGGGGCAGGAGCTCCTCTCCGAGCGGGCCGCTCCCTGCTCAGGCGGAGCCCCCAAAAGCCATGCGCGGCCATTTACCTGCTGATGAGCCGTGCTGGCTTTACTGGAAAGGCCACAGCCACCCCCCCGCCCCGTTTTTTAAAAATATTTATTTGAAAGAGTTAGAGAGAGAGAGAGAGATCTTCCATCCGCTAGTTCAGTAGCACTAGGCCAGGCCAAAGCCGGGAGCCAGGAGCTTCATCTGGGTCTCCCACATGGGTGCTGGGGCCCAAAGACTTGGGCCACCCTCTGCTTTCCCAGGAGAATTAGCAGGGAGAAAATGGAGCAGCCGGGACACAAACCAGCACCCACAGGGGGTGCCAGTGTTGAGTGGTGGCTTTACCCACTATACCACAGCCCTGCCCCCAAAGTTCCTGTTTTAAACAGGTGTGCCCGATGAGTCTATTTGAACTAAGATTTGGTAACTGCCGTAGGATGCCTGGGGTATGGCCTGGGAAAGCAGAAGAAGATGGCCCAAGTCCTTGGGCCCCCGCACCTGTGTAGGAGACCTGGGAGAAGCTCCTGGCTCCTGGCTTCAGATCAGTGGAGCTCCAGCCATTGCGGCCAATTGGGGAGTGAACCAGTGGATGGAAGACCTCTCTGTCTGTCTCTCCTCTCTCTCAATAACTGACTTTCAAATAAATAAATAAATCTTTTAAAAAGATCCCTAGGGGTTTGGGTGGCCGGTTCTAAGCTGCGGCACTGCCCCTCCAAGGGTACTTGGCAGTGTTTGGGAGCTTTTGGTTGTCAGGATGTGGCAGAGCCTGGGAGGCTGTCACATGTCCATTCCTCCAGACCAGACCCAGGATGTGAGCAGGACAGTGAGCAGAAAGGGCAGCAGGGCTGCAAGACTCCTGCCCGCTGGGGGCCGGTGCTGTGGGCTCAGGTTTCCAGGGAGAGACCCCAGATGCCCCATGACATGCAGAAGAGCCCGGCCGGCTCCCAGCAGGTTCACAGCTAGGCTTCTTCCTCCGCAGTGCCGGTGGCACAGCTTGGCCCTGTGGCTCTGCTGCCTGGGCACCTGGTGGGCTGCTGTCCATGCACCTGTGCGCTTCCTGGGGTGTCCATGCCTCGGCACAGGGCTGTGTCCTTCTGCCCTGGCCCAGCCTGCACGCGGCTGAGGTTTGTGGAGCTGACCCAGCCGTTCTGCAGACCCCAGGCAGAGCACAGCCTGTTCCACTCGTTCTCGAGGTTCCTAACCCTGCGTCTCACCTCCCGGCTCCTCCTTGGGATGGTGGCATTGACGGTGGCAAAGCGTGGCCCAGGCTGCGCCCCCTTTCCTGCAGCCCACAAATGGGGGGGCGCTTGCTGTGTGGGCTGGGGTGGCTGCAGCCGGCAGCCCAGGCAGGTGAGCAGGGCAGAGTGGCTCCTCTCCGTGGTTCAAGCCGGCTGCTGCGAGTGGTTTGCCCCCGACCTGGCTGTGCCTTTCTGCCATGGCTCTGGGCGAGGTGGGGGGCGTTTTTGGAGAGGAGCACCCGTAGCCTCAAGGGCAGAGTGGAGGCCAGACGGGGCGAGGAGTCGTCGGAGAGAAGGGAGCGGCTCCCTGGGCTCCCCAGGAGCAGTCCCCTCAGTGGCGGGAGCGTGGGGACAGAGCTCTGCCACCTGGCCCTACCGGCTGGAATAAAAGAAGCAGTTAAGCTTAAGAATGAGAGTATTCATTGTTAAACCTT
The DNA here is from genome assembly GCF_051225735.1 of Oryctolagus cuniculus. Classification (NCBI taxonomy): domain Eukaryota; kingdom Metazoa; phylum Chordata; class Mammalia; order Lagomorpha; family Leporidae; genus Oryctolagus; species Oryctolagus cuniculus. Next base: position 1,335,120 of record NC_142881.1, read on the forward strand.
GGCCCACCACGTCTCACGCGTCCGCGTGAGGAAGGGAAGTAGGAGCGAGTGGCTGTGGTCTCCAGGAGCGCAAATTACTGTCAAATACAAATATTAAAAAGTGCCATCTGCCTCAGAGACCATTCGCCACCTGCTCCTCTGCTTCCAGAACCATTTGATGGGCACATTTAACATCCTGTCCCGCCACGGAGCAGCTGGGAGGTGGCTGTGGCTGTTTTCCTGCCAGTGGCCTGCCAGCCGAGCTTCGGGAAGCCAGGCTGCGCCACGCGGCCTTTCACGGGCTGCCGGCTTCCCTTGGTAGCGGAATCCGCAGATGCTGCGACGGGTTCTGGTGCAGCAACACTCGAGCCGTGTGGGGGCGAAGCCTTCTCTTCAGTTAATCTAGGGACTGTCCCCTCCTCTGCTGCCATCACAGACGTCACAGCACAGATCGACACTGGCGGTGCTCCGGGGCGGAGACGCCACGGCACCGTAACAGTGTCGTCCTTGTGCCCCGGGTGTCGGGCTCTGCCGGCTTCCGGGAGAAAGACGTGGGCGGTCCTCATGGCGGGAGTGAGCCGCCTGGAGGGAAAGTACCCCTGGATCTAAGGAAACAAGTGGAAACCCCTCGTTCAATCTATCATCCAGGAGCAGTGAGCGTCTAAGAATGCAGCCGAAGTGTCCAGGCGGGCACGAGAGGTGCAGGGATCGTAGGAGGAGAGGCCTTGTGGGGGTCCAGGGGACACTGCTCCCCCGGGGGGGGGTTCCATCAGCAAGGCCCGGCACCCTGTCCCGCCCCCCGGGGAAGGATCTCCTGGCATCTGGGGCTTCCAGGGAGGGGACCACCCCCTGCCGGTTCCGCAGCCACCTCCTCCATTGGCTCCACTTCGCCCTTTGTTTTAAAAAGAAAAACCGGCACTATATCATGCGTGCACAAGCATGCCTGTTTCTGTCAGGCATGAAGAATGCTCCTGGGGTGGATACCCGATGCGTCCTCTGGGGCTGGGAAAGTCGGGGTTCTCGGGAGCCCCCCCCCACCCAGAGGTGGCACCTCCTGAACGTGTGTCCGTCAGTCCTGTGCCGTGTACAAAGTGTTCGCTATGTGAGGATTAGGTCTGCAGTGCTGCGCCGCTCAGGCTTAGCCTGAGTTTTGCATAAATGTCATCACAGTTCATGTGTTCTTTCGCAACTGCTTTTTTTGCTCAAAAATCCATTTTCTTAAAAGTCGCCACTGTGCTTGCAGCCGTAGCACGGTCACGTGTGCATCTCTGCAGCCCTCCTTCCACGGATGGCGGCTCTGCAGTGGACGTCCGCCCCCCCGAGCATCGGACGCCACGGTCCCCTCCCTCCCCTCTCTCCCCTCCCTCCCCTCCCCCTTTATCCTCTGAGTCGTCCCGGGCGCAGGTCAGATCCCTGCAGACCTGCCGCCCTCCCGCTCTGCCACGGCCTCGGTGTCTCGTCCCACAGGACCTGTAGCCCCTGCTTCCCGGGCGCCACAGGCCACAGACCCGTTTCCCGCGGGCGCGCACGCACTCTGTGTCCCAGGCTCGCTGTGAGGAAGGAAGGCTCAGCTTCCAGCCCCGCTTCTTTCCATAAGGAGCAAAGAAAGGTTTCTCCTGCGCCCTGCAAGTGAGCCTCTCCCACCACAGCCCCCATCACTCAGCCTCTCCCACCACAGCCCCCACTCAGCCTCTCCCACCACAGCCCCCATCACTCAGCCTCTTCCCTCCACAGCCCCCATCACTCAGCCTCTCCCACCACAGCCCCCACTCAGCCTCTCCCCTCCACAGCCCCCACTCAGCCTCTCCCACCACAGCCCCCATCACTCAGCCTCTCCCCCACTACAGCCCCCACTCAGCCTCTCCCACCACAGCCCCATCACTCAGCCTCTCCCCCCACCACAGCCCCCATCACTCATCCTCTCCCCCAGCAGAGCCCCCATCACTCATCCTCTCCCCCACCAGAGCCCCCACTCAGCCTCTCCCACCACAGCCCCCACTCAGCCTCTCCCCCACCAGAGCCCCCACTCAGTGAGCCTCTCCCCCACCAGAGCCCCTACTCAGCCTCTCCCCCACCAGAGCCCCTACTCAGCCTCTCCCCCACCAGAGCCCTCACTCAGCCTCTCCCCCACCAGAGCCCCCACTCAGTGAGCCTCTCCCCCTGCCGTGCCCCCAGCCCCTTGCCATGCAGAGGCCCACGGCTGCCTACAGTCTTGGTGCTGACCCTTCCCTGTCCCTGGGTGCTGTCCATCCTCTCAGGCTGGGACTCCAGGCGGTAGCTGGGGGTCCTTCCTCCTGAGGCCCCCTCCTCATCGCCCGTGTGCTGAGTTTGGGGCCTCTTTGTTCCTGGGGCCCTGCCTGGCACCTGGCTCCAGCTTAGCTTCTCTGTCCCAGCAGCGCTGCAGCTGCACGGCAGCGCTTCTGGGCCCAAGTGCCGGGTGCAGTGCCGGGGACAGAGCTGTCCCGGGGACTCCCTGCTGCGTGAGTGGCTTGCAGCGGCAGCTCGGACTTCTGGGTGGCATTTTGCTCCTGGTGCTGGACTCCTGGGACCTCGAGGGAGCTGCTTTGAGCAAACACGCCCAGTAGTTCCTGTGCATAAAACCCCAAGGTGCATCTCCAAACGTGAACTGTGGACCTGCCGTGGTCCAGCAAGTCTCCTCTGGGTTTGTGCTCAGAGCAGCTGAGGGGGCCCTGGGCAGAGCTCTGCAGGGCGACTCGCACAGTAGCCAGGGGTGGGAGCAAGCTGAGTGTCCATGAGGTGAGTGCAGGAGTGGGGTGTGGAGCGTGCAGATGCGTGGGTCAGCCCTTCCTGGACGCGTGGGCCAGCCTTCCTGGATGCGTGGGTCAGAGATTCTTGGACGTGTGGGTCAACCCTTCCTGGACACGTGGGTCAGCCCTTCCTGGACGCATGGGTCAGAGATTCCTGGACGCGCTGGTCAGCCCTTCCTGGACGCGTGGGTCAGCCCTTCCTGGACGCGTGGGCCAGCCCTTTCCCACCGTAAGGGATCTGGGGAGGCTGCTGTGTCACAAGATTTGCCCTTGGTTCCCGGCTCTGCAGCTTCACAGTCCATGATTGGGACATCCTGCGGGGCAAGTCCTGCGGTGACTGGAGCACGTGGCTCTGTCCCTGTCCTAAGAAGCCATCGGGGTTCCCCTGGGGGCCTCCCCCTAGTGCCTGCGTGCAGTCTGCCCCGTGCCCACAGGCTCCGTCTCTGAGCACCGTCACGGCCTGCAGTGCCATCCATGAAGACTCTGGGGACAGCAAGGCCCTGCAGGACACTGAGGGGACACAAATCCAAACATAGCGACACCTGACGAGATGTCACTCCGTCTGAGAAAGGAAAGGAGTTAGTTGCTGTGCCGGGCAGCTCTGGGTGGATGGAGTACCAGCCCTGGGTGAATACCCAGTCTCCGAGCAGCAGGTCCTGTGTGAGAGTCAGATTCACAGAGCCTGAGCGGGGAGTGCTGGGTGCAGGGAAGCCAGTGTCCAGTGGGGGCGTGGTTTCAGTTTGGAAGATGCAGAACAGGACATGGACGCTGGTGCTGGTTGCCCTACTCTTGAACGTGCCAGTGCCACTGGACCGTACGCTTCCGTGGCTGACACGGCGGATTTCCTATTATGGGTCCCTTATCGGAACCAATAAAGTGAGGGACAGAAAGTGGCCCCCAAGTGCTGGGTGCTGCCTGGGCCGGGCCCGTGGGGACAGTGTCCTCTTGGGCTCCTGCTGCTGCCACGTGTGTGTGGGTGACGCTTCCTGCAGGGGAGCTGGGCAGGCCCAGGGACAGCATAAGTGAGAGGCGGAGGAAGCATCCAGGTGCCTCTGCCCTCGCGGTGTGTGGGCTCCTGGCGGCCTGGCATCTGCGTCTCCTGACCGCGCTCTCTGCCAGCAGGTGTCCGGCAACGCTGGCCATCTGGAGCACATTGGGGCGTGGAGGGGAGGGACCCCTGAGCGGAGGTGAGGGCAGGGGCATTGGGGCAGACTTTGGGGATGTGTCAGAGCAGGCGGGGGACAACGCGCTCGCGTGCCCAGACCTGTGGGGGCACACCCACACCAGGAGGGCGGGGACCCAGGCCAGGGCCAGAGTGCCAGGGCAGTGCTCACACCAAATGCGGAACATTCTGCAGCCGCCGTGTGTTCTGAATGGGGCTCCCTGGAACGGGCCCATTGCCAGAGTGCGTGGCCCTGTCCCACCTCCTGCTCCCCAGTGAGAGCACTGGGGGGTGGGCAAGTGGAGCCCTGAGCGGAGGGTGACCTGGGAGATCTGAACAGGGCTGGGCCAAGAGGTCAGGCGCAGGGTCCATGTGCCCTGCAGGCTCCGTGGGGGCTGGTCACAGACACGCAGGCCTGGGGGCTAGGCCACAGACATGCAGGTTCCGTGGGGGGCTGGTCTCAGATACGCAGGCTCTGTTGGGGGGGCTGGTCACAGGCACGCAGGCTCCGTGGGGGGCTGGTCAGGGGCCTTGCCTTAGCACGGCTGCTTCCCCCACATCCCTTGGGGTCTCTGCTGCAGCGTAAGAGTGGCCGTGGTCTCCTGTAGGTCATGGCGCATCTCGGATCTCGTTCAGCACCAAGGACATCGCCTTGGGGTCCCTGGCATTCCCGGGGCAGCCTTCCAGAGGCGTGCGCAGATCCCTTTCCGTTTGGAGGGGCTGGTGGGCCGGGCGGTAGCAGCGCCCCCTGCCGAGCACTGGTCTGGGCCTGCGCTTCCGTTGCAAACGCTCTCGGCAGATTCTTGTCACTGCAGTGGTGCTCGACGCCCGCCTCAGTTCCACCTGGGGGAGCCTCCCCTGCTCGCTCTCTGGAATGTCACTGCACCACCAGCGCTTCGCTGCCTCATCCAGGGGTTGGCCTTGGAGTCCTGGAGGAGGGCATGGGCTGGCAGTGGCCCCACGTGGGCTGGTGAATGCCAACATGTGGGCAGGTGGTGCTCACGTGGACTGGTGGTGCTGACACATGAGTTGGTTGTGACACCACATGGACTGGCAGTGCCGACACGTGGACTGGCATATGGACAGGTGGTGCTGACATATGGATATACAGTTCTGACATGTGGGCTGTGAATGCTGACACGTGGACTGGTGGTGGTGACATGTGAGCTGGTGGTGACACCACATGGGCTGGCAGTGCCGGCACGTGGGCAGGTGGTGCTGATGTGGGCTGTGAATGCTGACACGTGGACTGGCAGTGCTGACACGTGGTCACGGTCACGGAAGCTTGGCCCGGCTGGGTCATGCTGGGTGTTGGTCATGATCAGGTTCGGGGAGCCTTTAGGGGTGCAGGCAGCAGTGTGGCTGACAGAACATTATGGATGAGAGAGGAACAGAGCACAGTGCTCCGTGTGCCCAGCTCTCCATGTGTGCACAGTGCTCCATGTCTGCACAGTGTTCCGTGTGTGCACAGTGCTCTGTGTGTGCCCAGCTCTCCATGTGTGCACAGTGTTCCGTGTCTGCACAGTGCTCTGTGTGTGCACAGCTCTCCATGTGTGCACAGTGTTCCGTGTGTGCACAGTGATCTGTGTGTGCCCAGCTCTCCGTGTGTGCCCAGCTCTCCTTGTGTGCACAGTATTCTGTGTGTGCACAGTGCTCCGTATGTGCCTAGTTCTCCATGTGCGCCCAGCTTTCTGTGTGTGCACACTGTGCTGTGTGTGCACAGCTCTCCATGTGTACACAGCTCTCTGTGTGCATAGTGCTCTGTGTGTACTTAGTTCTCCATGTGTGCACAGGTCTCTGTGTGTGCACAGCTCTCTGTGTGCATGCAGAGTGCTCCATGTGCACAGTGTTCCATGTCTGCACAGCACTCTGCGGCACCGGCCCTTGCCTCTGATGTCAGCCACCTCTGCTGCGTGACGCGGGGCATGCGTGTGTGCGTGCATGATTCCTGTGTTTGTCTCTACCTGGGTCACCTGCACACTTGTGCTTGGTGGCTGTTGAGCCTCTGCACACCTCCCAGCGTGAGCTCGGGGGTCCTGGGGCTGCAGCTCAGGAGCCTTGGGTGGCAGCGATGCCTGCAGGGGCCACGGTTGGTTCGGCGTGAACACCGAGGTCTCTGGCTCTGGATGGTCCCACTTGGGGCATTTGAGTTTGTGATGGGGGAACAGCACGGGCTCAGCGGTGATTGCGGATTCTGAATTTGGAGCTGGCCGGGCCGGCACCGTGCAGGGACGCAGCAGCAGGGAAAAAAAAGCCGGGGCCCCGCAGGGGCTGTGCGCTGGCTGTGCCTCTCCGTGGGCGGGGTGGGCTGAACCCATTTCCCACCTGCGCTGTTTCCAGCTGACAGCGACCTTGTCCCAAGTGCAGGAGCGTCTGTCCAGAGTTGCATTAGCTCCGTGGCCCCGCCCCCACCCTGCTGTGTGCTCGGGCCCGCCATGCTAAAGGCTCGCCCCCCTTCCCCGGATGGCCCAGCCTGAAGGGGGGAGGGGGGACCCCAGTGTCTTCTCTTTGGGCCAAGACCTGCTTTGCTGCTGACTCGGCTGCTTCCCTGTGTGGCCCTTGCGCAGGTGCAGGCAGCCCCAGGAGGGGGCAGGGGGTGGTGGGGACGGGGGTCCAGCAGCCCCGATGTCCTCTGCTTGCCACCCCCCTTCCCCAGCTGTAATCACCCCTGCGTTCTCGCTGTCCGGCTCCCCACCCCCTCCACTGACACACGTGCCCTGCCCAATGGCCCTGCCCTGCTGCTGTCTATCCCGGGTCCTGGCCAGTGCAGCCCCCGGCCCTGGGCTTGTCCATCCACACCAGTGCATGGCTCTGTCTCTCTTCAAGACCCTGAAGCCTGTGTGCTCACTGAGATGTCACTGCCCTGAGGCCCCTGGCATAGGCCCGGCTCCAGGAGGCACCATCCAGCCCGTGTGGTGCCAGCCTGGGTAGAGTGCTGCTGCTCCCCTCCTCCCCAGCCTCGGATCTTTACAAGGCCCCCACGCGCAGGGAGCAGTTTGGCCTCTGTAACCTCCTCCCTGTGGTCAAGCAGGGCCCTGGTCCTTGGGACCCTCCCCGAGGTGCCCACGCCCAGCGTCCCAGCAGAGATGTGTGCCTCCCAGAGCTGCCACGTAGGACCGTGTGTCCGCCTGGAGCGTGCGTCTTCTCAGAACAGAGGCTAACGGCTGACGCATGGGTGGCGCTAACAGCCAGAACCCCGCACCTGCCCGCCCCCACCCTCACGTGGCTCCCACCTCAGCCCTGCCCTGACACAGACGGCCACGTGCCTTCCCATATTTGTGCAAGGGCTCCGCATCCCTTTTCCAGCTCAGAACTTGAACTCGTTCTTCATGAAGACTGGGTAATTAACCCTTAACCTGGCTGTTCTGGAAGGCCCCGAACGGCCCTGTGCCAGCCTGTCTGGGGAGAGCTGGGCCGAGGACTCTGCCTACCCCTGGCTTGGAGGGCCCAGGGGTGAGAATGCCCCCGGGGGAGGGGCCGCAGGAAGGGGCAGCTGCGCCTTCCCCGTGAGACGATGGGGGCTTAGGAAGTCGGAGCCGACCTAACCCTCGCACAGTCTTTAACACGTATTATTTAAAATCTGTTAACAAGCCGTGGTGTCAGCTGTTGGTCCCCAAAGTAATCAGGGGCAAAGAGTTCCAGAGCGGCCGAGCGCGACGCCACCTAGTGGATCAAATGCTGTCGTAATTAACGTGGCTCCCACAGCCCCTGTCCGTGGACTCTAATTGCATCCTGCCCGCGCTGCCAGAGTGTCCAGGTGGGTCACGGCCCCCTGCTGCCCATGCCAGGACGGCGATGCCCATGACACCCCCAGGAGCTCGCGAGGTCCTCTGGCCTCTTCACGCAGAGCCTTCACCAGGAGGAAGTGAATCAGGGCAGCTGGGGGAGTGGTGTGCTGGATGGTGGCAGCCTGGCGTGGCCCTGTGTCTGGGGGTGGAGCCGGGCTGTGTCCCGCTGGGGTTTCTCTCCCTACTCTGCACGTCTGTCGACGCCCACCCACATCCTACTGCCACCACAATGGTCCCGATGGGGTTTCTAGCCTCTCGTCCCACGTCCATCGACACACGCCTGGGTCCACTGTGCACCTGCCTCTTCCTGGGACTGACTTGCTCCTGCTGCCCCAGAGCATCCTGGGCAGGGAGGCCCTTGGTGCCACATGTGGCCATGGAAGTGTGCTGTGCCGAGCGTTCTGTGGCACGTGCCCCTGCGTGCATCATGGAGACTCAGCAGCTGTTCACGCCCCCCCATCTGTCCCCACAGTCAGCAGCTGTTCACGCCCCCCCATCTGTCCCCACACCCAGCAGCTGTTCATACCCCCGTCTGTCCCCACACCCAGCAGCTGTTCATACCCCCGTCTGTCCCCACACCCAGCAGCTGTTCACGCCCCCTGTCTGTCCCCACACCCAGCAGCTGTTCATACCCCCGTCTGTCCCCACACCCAGCAGCTGTTCACGCCCCCCCGTCTGTCCCCACACCCAGCAGCTGTTCACGCCCCCCGTCTGTCCCCACACCCAGCAGCTGTTCACGCCCCCCCCCGTCCCCACACCCAGCAGCTGTTCATACCCCCCCGTCTGTCCCCACACCCAGCAGCTGTTCACACCCCCGTCTGTCCCCACACCCAGCAGCTGTTCATGCCCCCCGTCTGTCCCCACACCCAGTGGGGGGCCCCTTCCCTGGGGACACGGGGTTGCTGATGCGGCACAGGTGACTTCATTCTGGGAGGGCACCCTGAGCACCTTGACCTCCTCGACCAGGAGCTAGCGCCTGGGAGCCTTCCCCAGCCAGTGTCCAAACCTGACCCCATCAAGAGCCACTGCACCCCGACATTCCTGAGAGCAAGGGCCTGCCCAGGGCAGGTGGGGACTGTAGCTCCTCCTGTGGGCTTCTGCTGTCTGCACTGGAGCCAGATTCTTACTCTGTGTCCCCCCCCCCCCCCCGCCCCCAGCAAGCCCTGGTGACCGCTTCCTCCTGGCACGCTCCAAGTAGTCCTTGCAGGCTCCTGACAGTCCCCTCCCCACTCTGCAGCGTTCACTCCCCTGGCCGCCCCCTCTGGACATAACCACCCTCTTCCCTCAGAGAGGCCGAGCCCCGGAGGAGCCATGGAGCCGATGCCGCCCGTCTCCCGTGCTCTGCACCCTGGCACTTCCCTGTGGCTCCAAGTGCGCTCCTTTTCCTGTTCGTTTTCTTCCTGCGTCCGTGCACAGGGTACAGAAGGCTGACGATGCGAGGGGGGTCTCCTGCCCAAGGGGCCCTCAGTGTCTGTGCTGCTTTCGCTTCATGGTTTGTGTGTTCACCAGTGAGCTCTCCCTCTGTAGCTGGACTCTTGCTGTCTTTGTTTCTTGCTTTGTCCATTTTGCACACTAGCTGTTGACATCCCATGGGAGCTCAAGATTGGTGAGTGCCTTGTTACCGCATGGTGGAAAAAGCAGCTTTATCTAAATGACGAGCATCCCAGAGAATGGCTTGAAACAGTGGCTGTTTCTTTAAGTCACGATTCTGTGGCCAGCATCCCGGGCTGGGCTCAGGCAGGCGGTTCTTCTGCTGCTGTGAGTGTCTTGGGATCCATGTGTGTTCGTAGGCATCAGACTTGACCAGGCACCAGGCACACGTGTTTTTGAGACCTGCATCTCCTTCAGAAGCACGGCAGCTGTGGGATTTATGAGGCCTGCTGGACGTTGGCCGCATATTCCTAGAGGCCTTCCCAGATCAGTTCATGAAAGCCTGGTAGTTGGCTGTAGGTTCAGGCCTCCTTTTTTGCCCCCTAAGATTAATTTATTTATTTGAAAGAGTTCCAGAGAGTTCCAGAGAGAGAGAGAGAGAGGGAGAGAGAGATGGAGAAAGGTCTAGCTGCTGGTTCACTCCCCACATGGCCACAAAGGCCAGGGCTGGGCCAGGCCAAGCCAGGAGCCAGGAGCTTCTTCCAGGTCTCCCAGGTGGGTGCAGGGGCCCAAGCTTTTCCCAGGCTACTAGCAAGGAGCGGAATCAGAAATGGAGCAGCAAGAACACGAGCCAGTGCCTGTTTGGGATGCCGGCATTGCGGGAGGTGGCTTTACGCATCGTGCCATGCCGACCACGTGGCCTCACTGCTCTCTGAGTGCCATGCACCTGGTGGGAGATTCTAGGTTTTGTTTTCCCACCTCGGAAGTCTTGGCCACGTGAGGTCTCCCTGCAAACTTCAGAATTCTCTCTCCATTGGTATTCCTCTTCCCGTCTGGTCAGTGCATCCTCATCTGTTCCCTGGACCCACTAGGCCCCTGGTCCACGTCCTGGCCTCAGCTGGGCACTCTGTGGTGCTGTGGGTGGCGCTGGTGCTGCCTAAGGGGTTGACGTCCCTGCTTTCCGGTGTTCTCATGGGTTCCCGGCTTTGCTGGCTGTGTGCTCCTCAGCTCCCATTCACTGCCTGGCCCGGGGGCAGGGGTCTGGGGTTCTGAAGGGCATTTCAGGACTTTGCTTTGGCTGCACTCACTGCCTGCCCAGTGTCTGGGCCACCCAAATTTGTGGTCCCAACAGTGACCACATGCTTAGCCCTTAATGACGCTGGCCAGCACGAGGGGCTGGGCCTGGAGGCAGCTCCCTTGTTGTCCTGGCTCTGTCTGTTGCAGGGTGTCACGGTCATCTGCTGTTCTCCCTGGTGGCTGCATGACCTAGGAGGCACCATTCACACACCTGTTGGTTCACAGAAGGGTGTCTGGTCACGTGCTCCTCAATGCCGGGCTGTGTTTCTCGTGGGAGGTGGCAGGTGACACGTGGCCAGGGCAGCTCACTGCTCAGACCTGGAGTCTGTGTGGGGAAGGGGGCTGAGCTGCTGCAGGCCATCACGGTGCCCCTTCCTCAGGAGTTCAGGTCACGGGGCTGGTGCTGTGGCATAGTGCTTGGGCCCCTGCGCCCACCTGGGAGACCTGGAAGGAGCTTCTTGCTCCTGGCTTTGGATTGGCTCAGCTTTGGCCATTGTGGCCATTTGGGGAGTGAACCAGCGGATGGAAAACCTCTCTCTCTATCTCTCCCTCTCTCTGTCTATAACCCTACCTCTCAAATAAAAAAAAATATTTAAAAAAAAGAGTTCAGTTCATTTGCACAATCCTCACGATGAGGTTAATGTCACTTTAGCTATTCAGAGTCAAATGTTCTTTCAGTAAACTCGGGTGTGCACACCTGACTCACAAGGCTCCTTCTTCCGGATGAGTTTCTTCCACAACCCGTGGCCCGCTTTGTAATATGAGGATGTTGACACCTGGTTCCCTCCTGGTTCTCCAAGTCCTAGCTGTGGCTCGTCTCTCTTTTGCTTTCACGTTTCCTGTTTCCCAGGCACTAGCACACATTGTAGCTGTGTTCCTAGACCCCTTCTGCAAGGTGAATATGTAATGAGCAGATCCACTTCCAATCATAGGATCAAGCACATGTTGTTATTGTAAAGGCTGGGACAATGCTGTAAACTGTTGTTCTTTGAATTTTTGTTTTGTTCTTCTTAAATTTGAGAGACAGAGATAGAGACAGAGAGAGAGAGAGAGAGAACAATCCATCTGCTGTTTTTACTCCCCAAATGCCTGCCACAGCCAGGACTGGGCCAGGCTGAAGTCAGGAGCCTGAACTCAGTCCAGGGCTCCACGCGGGTGGCGGCCCCCAGGCTGAGCCGTCACTGCCGCCTCCAGGGTGTGCATCGGGAGGAAGCTGGCGTCCTGAGCCAAAGCCAAGCGTGGCCCAGGCACTCCTGTACCAGACGCAGGTGTCACCCCTGGGCCAGGTGCCCCTCCTGGGACACTGTTTTACTGTGAAGGTCACACGGATACCTTTCTTCTCTCACTGCGTAAAGTCGTGGCTGGAAGACGGGGCTGCGCCTGCCTTGTGTGTTCTGTTTGCTTGTCCTGCTGTTCCTGTCGTCGCCTTCATTCTCTTCCTCCCCCCCCCAGGATGGCAGAAAGCTCTGGGCTCTGATTGGCTGGCGTTTACAAAGGGCTGCTAGTCGGAGCTCAGTGGTGGCTCTGGGGGGCAGTTGACACAGGACTGTGTGCTGGCCGTGTACTGTCCCCCCGGGGGACGCTGACTAAGCCAAGAGCCGGGGCCGCCATGATCGGCAGATGCCGCTGGGCTCCAGCTGAATGCAGCCGAGGAGCCTCCGGGGCGGCCCTCGGCCCTGTGCAGCGGCGCACATCCGCTGGGACTGAGCACATCTGCCCTGTGCCTCTGCTCTCTCACCCATTCCTTCCCTTTCCTCCCACGTCCCCACGTGCGCTGGCTGCATGCGTGGTTGGCTTGTGCTAGGGCTTGAGATGTTAGATGGGGGGAGAGCCAGAGACCCCTGCCCCCAGCAGGCCTGCAGGGAGCAAGGGGAGGAAGGTGATAAAGCGAGCCACCCCGTGCGTATGCAGTGATGGTGGGCGGGGCGTGGGCAGCAGGGCACCGCCTGGATTCCGTGGTAGAAAACAAAGCCCCCACTACCAGAGAGAAGCTGCGGGGCTCGGGCCCCCCTCAGTGGGCTCAGCCCCCAGCATCTGCCCTGTGCCTGCAGGAACCATGCATCCTGGGTTTTGGCTCATGACCGGGCATGGTAGGGAGCAGCATCAGGCTTGGGACAACACGGGGGCTGCTGGTCTGTTGCTAGGCTCCAAGGAACAGATAGATGTCTGTGCACCAGGGCTGTGTCCCATCCCAGGAACCAACACAGGCAGAGTGGTCTGCCCCATATGTCCAGTGCCAGACCACGGTGAGGTTGGGGTCTCTCTCCTGTGTGTTCCGGGGTCCCCACAAGGACCCACACCCCAGCCTGGGGCCCGTGAAGGCACCAGGAGAGTCTTGGTTCTGACTTGGTGTCCCTGCCCCAGGAAAGGGGACGGACCCTTCACACAGGAGCCGGGCAGAACGTCAAGGGCAAGGCTCTCACGGCCTGGGGGGCAGTTTCTCCCTGCCGCCCTCAAGGTCAGGCCTGTAGAAGCCCCTCTCCCTGATGCACTGACCCCTGACCTTTCACCTCCACCTGTGTGGTCCTGAATCGGACTGCGACGGGGACTGTGAACTGGAGGTGGGGTGTGGGTGAGAGACGTGTGATTATCGCCAAACTTGCCTCCATGATTGGACCTCTTGTCAAAATCCACAAGCAGCTTCCTGTGGCGGCAACAAGTAAATGCGCAGATAACGAGGGGAGGCGTGCTTTGCTGGCGCGCCTGTATTTTCGGGAGATAAGACGCCTGTTGGCATTTCACTCTCGTTTTCATTCTGGACCTCGCTGTAGCTTCTCCCTGGGCAGGCCTCTTCTTGCAGCTTGTCTTTGGTTCCCTTAGCGGCAGGCGGTCTGTGGCTGCTGTTTATTTATGAGTGTGGACGTCTGAGAAAGGCCGCGTTCGAGTGAAGGCGCGGGGCTGCGGGCAGAGCAGAAGCTCCGGGGGTTCCCTGTTTCTGGGGAGGGCGGGTCCGCCCAAGCTCAGGCCACGCTCCGTCCCGTCTGGTGTCCTCGGCGTCCACAGTGTCCGAGGACTCTGGCTCTCTCTGGTTCTCAGCAGACGAGGAGGCAGACACGTCGCGTGGGGCATTGGATTTACGTTCTTGGAGTCTGAGTGCATGGCGGAGAGGCAGCACGTCCACCGAGAGTGGGGGCGTCGGCCACGGCCGTTCCCTGCTGGGGCAGCCCAGTGGCAGGATGACAGGTGCTCCCGGGCTCAGGCAGGTGCAGGCTCTGCAGGTTGGAGTCCACACTGAGGCCCCGCCCACACCCTGGACCCAGCTCTGCTTCCCACGGCAGCGGTCACATGTCTGAGCGGTCATCACCCAGGCTCGAATGGGCGGCTGCTTCTGTGCTTAGTGGAGAACCCTGAGACGCTTGGGGAGTGCAGCAGGTTAGGGGCGGGTCCTGAGAGAGGCATAGAACCTTCCAGAAAGGTCTTCCCTTCCATCAAACGTTTCCCATTGCTCGTCGTGTCCACACGTGAGATAGAGCAGCTCCCTGTGTGCAGGCTGGGCCCACGGGCACCTGTGCTGTCCTGCGTCCTTTGTGGGACAACCTGGCCACTGCGTCTGGGCTGCTCTGGGTACTGAGTGGGAGAAGCCTCCCCACAGCCACACTGCAGCCGTCAGTTCTCCTGCAGACGCGCCCGCAAATAGTCCCCTGGGGAACAGCAATCCTTACCCGCTGCGGCGTGGAGTCCCTAGGGTGGGAGGGACAGCCCAGCTGGGTGGGTGCCGTGGCTGAGCTGCTGGGACCTGGTGGGTGCCGTGGCTGAGCCGCTGGGACCTGGTGGGTGCCGTGGCTGAGCCGCTGGGACCTGGTGGGTGCCGTGGCTGAGCCGCTGGGACCTGGGTGGGTGCAGAGGCTGAGCCACTGGGGCCTGGTGGGTGCCGTGGCTGAGCCGCTGGGACCTGGGTGGGTGCTGTGGCTGAGTTGCTGGGACCTGGGTGGGTGCCGTGGCTGAGCTGCTGGGACCTGTTGGGTGCAGAGGCTGAGCCGCTGGGACCTGGGTGGGTGCCGTGGCTGAGCTGCTGGGACCTGGTGGGTGCAGAGGCTGAGCTGCTGGGGCCTGGGTGGGTGCCGTGGCTGAGCCGCTGCAGCCAGGAGGGAGAGAGGCAATGGGGCAGACCCAGCATCACTGATGGCTCCTTGTTGTTTGAAAAGCAAACGTTATTTTGTTGAAAAGAATGCCTCTCACTGCCCTGTGTTTGAGTCAGGAGTGCTCTCAGGGAGGTCCTGGGGCTAGGAGGGCTGCACAAAGTGCTGCAATTCAAAAATCAATGCAAAATGGAAGTGGGGCGCACACGACGTGACCCTCGGTGAGGTTCACACACAGCGCGAGGCCTGGGGGCTGCCGGGCGTCCAGGCTCGGGGCCTTTGCTCCCGCGGGCGGACGTTGGGAAGAGAAGCAGTTTGACCCGCTGACCTCAGGAATGCACATTTTGCACCAGGCTGATGCCAGCGCCAGACTCAGGCGAGGAGGAAGCTTTTACAGGAGCTGCAAAGGCCGCAGGAGGGGAGCCCGCGGCAGCTCGGCTGTGGGAGTCCCACCCTGCTGCCCCCGCCTGCGTCCCTCCCCAGGCCTGAGCTGGACGTGCTGGCGGGAGTTCCGGGAGAGCCCACAACACGGCTGACACGGCTGTGTGCGGATGGCATTGCCGTTTCCATGAAGTGAGGGCTGCCCTGGTCCCCACCCAGCCCCCGGCTCAGCCGAGGATGGCGCTGGCCCTGGCCTTGCCACGGTCAAGTTGTGCAAAGAGTGACAGACACCACTGGCGTCGGCACAGCGGAGCCCGCCTCACTGCCTGGAGAGTCGGCTTGCGTTTAGACCTCACGAGCCCCCTTTGAAGCACCCAGTGAAAGGATGGGGTCTTACGTGGTCCCGGGACCACCCCTGCAGTGGCTCTGACGAGCGTGGTGTCAGCCCTGCGGGATGGCTGCCCTGCCCAGTGCGCGCTGACCCGCCTCTACCTGCTCGCTCCGTCAGATTTGCTGAGTTCCTGCTGCGTATGTTCCATGCTCAGAAGACACCGAATGGAAGGCCCTGTCGGGGGGGCCTCACCCTGGAAGGAGAAGCCCCCAACACAGGGGACTGCCAGCGGTGGCTCGGGTGGCACTGTGCGGAGGGGTGTGGGGGCAGCCGTCACTTGGGGGGCAGGGCAGGTGTGGACAGGTGTGAGGACAAGGGTGTGGCCGTGTGGTTCTCTGGGGGAGTGGCCAGGCAGAGGTCCAAGTGAGAGGTGGGTGCCATACATTCGTAGAGGAGCAGGAAGGCTGGAGAAGGGCGGGTGGGCGGAGAGGTCAGGAGGGTGGCGGGGAGAGGGCCGCCAGGGCCCGCGGCTCACAAGGCCACGCTTTGCGGCCAGCACAGTGGGGCACCTGCGGCATGTGTGATGAAGCAGAGCCCTGGCACCATGAGGCGTTGCCCTGGCGACCAAAGCAGCACACCAGGTGCGACCCCTCCTTTCGCTCGGGGTTGGGGAGTGTCTGGTTGTCTCAGAAGCTTTCTCTGCACCTGTGGAAATGGTCACCCCCTTCCACGCTGGAGTCTCAATGAGATGTGTCGCCTGCATTGATTCGCGTGGATGCCACCGTGGTTGTGTAACTGGGGTCAGGCCCGCCTGGCCGTGGAGTCCAGTCCCTGGGCTGGGTGGGCTGGCACAGCTGGGGATTCATGGCTGGGCGTGGAGGATTCATGGCTGGGTGTGGAGGATTCGTGGCTGGGCGTGGAGGATTCATGGCTGGGCGTGGAGGATTCGTGGCTGGGCGTGGAGGATTCGTGGCTGGGTGTCCATCCAGGATCCTGGCCAGTGGCTGCCTTCTGCTGTGTCCTCACCTTGTTTGGGCTTCAGGGTGACGCTGGCCTCCTAGGATGAGCTGGGACGGGGTCCTGAGTGGTTGGAGAGGAGCGGCACCAGCTCTTCCTTAGCTGTTGGGAGAACTCAGCAGTGAAGCCGTCGGGTCCTGGCTTTTCCTCGACGGGGGGCTTTTCGTTATTGGTTCAGCATCACTGCTTATTGCTGGTCTGCTCAGGTTTCAGTTTCTTCATGGTGGAACAGCCGCCCTGGTAAACAGTATGGTGCTGCCTCCGAAAACTGGAACTAGAGCTTCCGTAGGGTCCAGCACTTCCTGCCGGGCTCGTGCTCGAGAGAGGTGAGGTCAGCAAGTTGAAGAGACACCTGCACCCCCGCCTTGACGACAGCAGGAGCTGGACTAGCTGTCCATCAGCGCACGAGCGGATACAGAAAACGCGGTGTGAATGCACACTGTCAGACGGCGCGAATCCTGCCTTTGGCTGCCACATGGCTGCACGGGGCCATTGTGTCAAGTGAGACGACAAGTCAGACCCGGGGCCGGCTTTGCAGACCCCACTGCCTTATGGAGCCCAAAGTGGGGGCCCTGGAGGCCAAAGGAAGACGGGCTCCGAGGCCGGCTGTGCAGAGGGAGGGATGTGGGAGGGGCCGTTGGTGGTGCGACCTTGCAGACAGGCGGGGAGCAGGAGGGGCAGTGGTGGGCAGGGAGGCGGTGTTGTCTCCAGCCGTGCTCGGCAGTGAGGCTCCTGAGTGCAGCCGTGATGGAGCTCGTGGTGATGGGTGTGCCGTTCCTGGGAGTGCGTCATCGCCAGCGCGGACGTGAAACAAAGCGTCAAGTGAGCCTCGTGACTGCATGAACATGGGTGTCGCTGAAAATGAAATTGATTGAAAATAAGCCATCGGGGCCGCTGGGGATGAAGGGGCGTGGTGGGCAGCGAGGCACAGAGGGCAGGGGAGTGTCCAGTCCCGCAGGGCAGGCGGCTTGGGCGGAGCATGGTCCTGCTGCAGCCGTGGGGACCTGTGTCTGCCTCGCTGGGCCGCCGGAGCACGTTTTCCTGAGCAGTTGCTCCTGGCGGATTCTCACCGTCCACACGGGTGCCTCTGTTCAGCTCCCCCTGCCTGGACACCACAGCTGTGCTCCGGGACGGAGAGAGCAACAAAGATGGGCGGCTCTTCCCCGCGGTGGGATGGTGGGAGCTCAGGGGATGTCATTTTGTGACTACAAACAAGCTGAGGAGGAGGGGCCATGCTGAGGTGCAGACACGGCGCTGGGGAGCCTCCCCTGTGCAGGTTCCTTCGGCCACAGCAACCGCGTGGAACGCGGCCCCCCCAGAAGCTGACGTGGCCACCTCACGTGGTCATTTTAACTAAAGTGTTAGAAAACGTGGTGGCGATAACCAGTGTACTGAGGACTGCGGCTGGGTTTCTGGGGTTGACCTCGTAGGCCATGGGTGAGAGACACGGTGCAGCGGGGAAGCCCCCGCAGGGCAGTGAGAGACGAGCCTCGGGGTCTGTGGCTAGCGGCAGGCTCCGGATCTCGGGAGGCAGGGGTGCAGGAGGCGTCCTCGTCCCTGGGCTCTGACTGGGAATTCCAGGACTCCAAGCCTGGCATGCATGTGGGGGAACCTGGCTCCAGTGCGACATCTTCTGCTTGCCTACAGGGGCTTCTATTTGCGTGACAATCACGTGGCGTGTTACAAAGGACATGCTGCCTGTTCTCTGATTGTATAAGGGCAATGCAGGGCCTATCTGTTGTTCTAAAATAAGAGACGAATGCATTTCCCCTAGAGCTTTAGTTATTTATATGAGAGGCAGAGTTAGAGAGAGAGACAGAGAGAGAGAATCTTCCATCTGCTGGTTCACTCCCCAGGTGGCCGCAACAGCCAAAGCTGGGCCAGGCTGAAGCCAGGAGCTTCTTCTGGGTCTCCCCGTTGGTGCAGGGCCCAGGACTGGGGCAGCCTCCACTGCTTCTCTCAGGCGTGGCAGGCAGCTGCATGGGAAACAGAGTAGCTGGGACTTGCACCAGTGCCGCAGGGGATGCTGCCATCGCAGACGGCGGCTTAAGCCACCCTGCCACGGCCTCAGCCCCGCGTTTCCCCTTTAAATGAGCCACACGCAGCAGCAGACCTCAGAGAAGAGCATGCAAGCCGATGCCGCCGGACTGGCTCTGCCATCTGCTGCTGCGACCCTGCCAGCCTCTCTGTGGCACAGCCGTGTCGGGGCTGCTCTGCTGGCTGCTGTCTTGCGGCGGGTTTTACTGGAGCACTTTCCATGTCGGTGCACGGAAGTGGACCCCATGCGGCTGAAGTACATCAGGGCACTCTGTGATCGGCTGAGTTACTGGCCCACCGTACTGTCTGGGTTTTCATCACTGCACGGCACACACACATCTCGGCACCGAGTGCGGTGTCTCCTACAAGTGCGACGGTGGGGCCGGGTGAGCCTCGTGGTGCTCGGGAGATGCTGCCAGGCGTTCTCCAGGCTGGCTCCACCTCCCTCTCTCACCTGGCAAAGAAGAGCCCCTCCCTGTGTGGTGTGTTTCTAGAATGGTCCACGCCACCCTTCTCCACGGCTGGACTGGCCGCTGGGACATAACTGCTGGCGTGTTCTGGGAAGGGCCTGGGTGAGGATGTGCTCGGTGCCGACCTCAGGCCTCCCGTGACCTTGGCACTGAGTGACGCCCGTGGGCTTGGAGCCTGCCTGCTGCCTCCTGGGCAGAGCCCCTGGCTGCTCTGTCTCCTGCAGCAGCTCGGCCCCTGCTGACCAGAGAGTCCTCAGGGTGGGGCGGCTCTGCTCCCCGGGACCCCTCGGGGCGCTGGTCCCTGCTGCCCCGGACCAGGAGAGCAGGAAGCAGGGCGAGCTCTTCCTCCCGTGGGACAGGCGTGGGCTGCCCGAGGCCTCTCCCTGAGCCTCTGAGCCCCGACCTGGTCCACGAGCCGCCGGCTTCCTCGAGACTTTCCCCAGGAGCCTGGATGGTTTTGCTGCAGAGTTTTCCACGTCGTAGGAATCTGACGTGCCCCGCTGTCGGTGGTAAACGCAGAAACGCTGTGTGTCCTGGCAGAAAGCCACAAACCCAGCTGTCCTAGGAAGGCCTCCTGGTGGCTCTTGTAGCTCGGGACCCCAGAGGTGCAACGGGGTGTGGTCGACCAGAGCAGGAAGTGCTACGGCCTCCTCCACTCTGAGCTGGGAGCCTGGTGAGACCATCGGCCCCGGGGCGGGACTGAGCCGGGCAGTGTGGGTGGACAGTGGCCACCAGGGACGAAGTGAGGCCAGAGGACAGGACGCTGGGTGGTGTTTTCAGCAGCAGCCACGCTGACTTTCCCGGCTCTGGTGCTGTGAGTTAGCCGCGGCTGGGGGGATTCTCTGGCACAATAAAACCTACAAAACATGCCCTCTGCCTCCCTCTACCAGGGCCTTTAGGCCACACTCCTCTCACTGGTGGTTACGGTGTGACGTGGTGGTCCTCCACAAGACACCACAGCTAGGGAGCACTCACCTTGCGGTAACAGCACAGTGAGGGTGTTCTCTCTGGGTGACAGCACAGTGAGGGTGTTCTCTCTGTGGGTGACAGCACAGGGAGGGTGTTCACCCTGTGGTGACAGCACAGTGAGGGTGTTCACTCTGGGTGACAGCACAGTGAGGGTGTTAACTCTGTGGTGACAGCACAGGTGAGGGTGTTCACTCAGCAGTGACAACACAATTACAGGTGTTCACTCTGTGGCAATAGCACAGTGAGGGTGTTCATTCTGGGTGACAGCACAGTGAGGGGGTTCACTCTGGGTGACAGCACAGTGAGGGTGTTCACTCTGCAGGTGACAGCACAGTGAGGGTGTTCACTCTGGGTGACAGCACAGTGAGGGTGTTCACTCTCTGGGTGACAGCACAGTGAGGGTGTTCATTCTGGGTGACAGCACAGTGAGGGTGTTCACTCTGTGGGTGACACCACAGTGAGGGTGTTCTCTCTGGGTGACAGCACAGTGAGGGTGTTCACTCTGTGGGTGACAGCACAGTGAGGGTGTTCATTCTGGGTTACAGCACAGTGAGGGTGTTCACTCTGTGGGTGACAGCACAGTGAGGGTGTTCATTCTGGGTGACAGCACAGTGAGGGTGTTCACCATGTGGTGACAGCACAGTGAGGGTGTTCACTCTGGGTGAGAGCACAGTGAGGGTGTTCACTCTGTGGGTGACAGCACAGTGAGGGTGTTCTCTCTCTGGGTGACAGCACAGTGAGGGTGTTCTCTCTGGGTGACAGCACAGTGAGGGTGTTCACTCTGGGTGACAGCACAGTGAGGGTGTTCACCATGTGGTGACAGCACAGTGAGGGTGTTCACTCTGGGTGAGAGCACAGTGAGGGTGTTCACTCTGGGTGACAGCACAGTGAGGGTGTTCACTCTGGGTGACAGCACAGTGAGGGGGTTCACTCAGCGGTGACAACACAATTACAGGTGTTCACTCTGTGGTGACAACACAATTACAGGTGTTCACTCTGTGGTGACAGCACAGTGAGGGTGTTCACTCTGTGGCGACAGCACAGTGAGCCATGCTTGCCATCTGGGTGGCAGTGGTGCCAGCCTCTCCTCTCCTCTCTTGGTCTGGATGGGTCTGTGGGGATCTCACCAGCTGGCCCCATCCTGGCTCTGTGACGTCTGCGGTGGCTGCGTGTCCTCCTGTGGCTTCAGGACATGGTTCTGCTGCAGGTTCCGACCCCCACCCTCCCAAGCTCTTGTCCTCCCCCTCCGTGCTGCTCCACAGTCACTGTGAAGCCAGGGAAGTTTCTGGAAGGTTCACTCAAGCCCCTCTCTGCCTGGCCATGGTGCATCTTGGTGGTTGGGGCCACCCTGTGTCTCCACAGACCCCAGATGTGGAGCCACTGAGTGGGTGGTCATCTGGCACTGGGCCTTTAGAGATTTTGTCACAGAAAAACCACACGGCCCCTCCCACCCCACTGGCTCCCTCTCCCTCCCGGGCCCCTGGATGTGGGTCCAGAAGGAAAGGCAGGGCAGGGACACGGAAGAAGAAAGGCCCAGGAGTTGTGTCTGCGTGTGTGGAGCTATGTGTGTAGTGGGTTGTATGTGGCTGCTGTGACTGTGTGTGTGTGTATGCTGTGACTGCGTGTATGTGTGGAGTTGGTTGTGTATATGTAGTTGGTTGTATGTGGATACCATGATTCTGCATGTGTGTGTATGCTGTAACTGTGTGCATGTGTGTAGTGGGTTGTGTGTGGATGCTGTGGCTAGGTGTGTGTGGAGTTGGTTGTATGTAGATGACATGAGTGTGTGTGTGTGCATGGAGTTGGTTGTATGGATGCCATGAGAGAGAGAGAGAGTGTGTGTGTGTGTGTGTGTGTAATTGGTTGTGTGTGGATGCCATGAGTGAGTGTGTGTAGTGGGTTATGTGTGGATGCCGTGAGAGAGTGTGCGTGTGCATGGATTTGGTTGTGTGTGGATGCTGTGACTCTGTGTGTGTGTGTAGTTGTGTGTGGATGCCGTGACTGTGTGTGTGTGTGTGTAGTTGTGTGTGGATGCCGTGACTGTGTGTGTGTGTGTAGTTGTGTGTGGATGCCGTGACTGTGTGTGTGTGTGTAGTTGTGTGTGGATGCCATGGCTGTGTGTGTGTGTAGTTGTGTGTGGATGCCATGGCTGTGTGTGTGTGTGTATGTAGTTGTGTGTGGATGCCATGGCTGTGACTCTGTGTGTGTAGTTGTGTGTGGATGCCATGGCTGTGTGTGTGTGTAGTTGTGTGTGGATGCCATGGCTGTGTGTGTATGTAGTTGTGTGTGGATGCTGTGACTCTGTGTGTGTGTGTAGTTGTGTGTGGATGCCATGACTGTGTGTGTTGGTAGTTGTGTGTGGATGCCGTGACTGTGTGTGTGTAGTTGTGTGTGGATGCCATGACTCTGTGTGTGTGTAGTTGTGTGTGGATGCCATGACTGTGTGTGTGTGTAGTTGTGTGTGATGCTGTGACTGTGTGTGTGTGTAGTTGTGTGTGGATGCCGTGTCTGTGCATGTGTGTGTGTAGTTGTGTGTGGATGCCGTGACTGTGTGTGTGTGTAGTTGTGTGTGGATGCCATGGCTGTTTGTGTGTGTAGTTGTGTGTGGATGCCATTACTGTGTGTGTTTGTAGTTGTGTGTGGATGCCGTGACTGTGTGTGTGTGTAGTTGTGTGTGGATGCCATGGCTGTGTGTGTGTGTAGTTGTGTGTGGATGCCGTGACTGTGTGTGTGTGTAGTTGTGTGTGGATGCTGTGACTGTGTGTGTGTGTGTAGTTGTGTGTGGATGCCGTGACTGTGTGTGTAGTTGTGTGTGGGTGCCGTGACCGTGTGTGTGTGTAGTTGTGTGTGGATGCCGTGACTGTGTGTGTGTGTGTAGTTGTGTGTGGATGCCATGACTGTGTGTGCTTGTAGTTGTGTGTGGATGCCGTGACTGTGTGTGTGTGTAGTTGTGTGTGGATGCCATGGCTGTGTGTGTGTGTAGTTGTGTGTGGATGCCATGGCTGTGTGTGTGTGTAGTTGTGTGTGGATGCCGTGACTGTGTGTGTGTAGTTGTGTGTGGATGCCATGACTCTGTGTGTGTGTAGTTGTGTGTGGATGCCATGGCTGTGTGTGTGTGTAGTTGTGTGTGATGCTGTGACTGTGTGTGTGTGTAGTTGTGTGTGTATGCCGTGACTGTGTGTGTGTAGTTGTGTGTGGATGCTGTGACTGTGTGTGTGTGTAGTTGTGTGTGGATGCCGTGACTGTGTGTGTGTGTAGTTGTGTGTGGATGCCGTGACTGTGTGTGTGTATGTAGTTGTGTGTGGATGCCGTGACTGTGTGTGTAGTTGTGTGTGGGTGCCGTGACCGTGTGTGTGTGTAGTTGTGTGTGGATGCCGTGACTCTGTGTGTGTGTGTAGTTGTGTGTGGATGCCATGACTGTGTGTGTTTGTAGTTGTGTGTGGATGCCGTGACTGTGTGTGTGTGTAGTTGTGTGTGGATGCCATGGCTGTGTGTGTGTGTAGTTGTGTGTGGATGCCATGACTGTGTGTGTGTGTAGTGTGTGTGGATGCCGTGACTGTGTGTGTGTGTAGTTGTGTGTGGATGCCGTGACTGTGTGTGTGTGTAGTTGTGTGTGGATGCCATGGCTGTGTGTGTGTGTAGTGTGTGTGGATGCCATGGCTGTGTGTGTGTGTGTAGTTGTGTGTGGATGCCATGGCTGTGTGTGTGTGTGTAGTTGTGTGTGGATGCCATGGCTGTGTGTGTGTGTAGTTGTGTGTGGATGCCGTGACTGTGTGTGTGTAGTTGTGTGTGGATGCCGTGACTGTGTGTGTGTGTAGTTGTGTGTGGATGCCATGGCTGTGTGTGTTTGTAGTTGTGTGTGGATGTCGTGACTGTGTGTGTGTGTAGTTGTGTGTGGATGCCGTGACTGTGTGTGTGTGTGTGTAGTTGTGTGTGGATGCTGTGACTGTGTGTGTGTGTGTAGTTGTGTGTGGATGCCGTGACTGTGTGTGTGTGTAGTTGTGTGTGGATGTCGTGACTGTGTGTGTAGTTGTGTGTGGGTGCCGTGACCGTGTGTGTGTGTAGTTGTGTGTGGATGCCGTGACTGTGTGTGTGTGTAGTTGTGTGTGGATGCCGTGACCGTGTGTGTGTGTAGTTGTGTGTGGATGCCGTGACCGTGTGTGTGTGTAGTTGTGTGTGGATGCCGTGACCGTGTGTGTGTGTAGTTGTGTGTGGATGCCGTGACTGTGTGTGTGTGTAGTTGTGTGTGGATGCCGTGACTGTGTGTGTGTGTAGTTGTGTGTGGATGCCGTGACTGTGTGTGTGTGTAGTTGTGTGTGTATGCTGTGACTGTGTGTGTGTAGTGTGTGTGGATGCCGTGACTGTGTGTGTGTGTGTAGTTGTGTGTGGATGCCATGGCTGTGTGTGTGTGTAGTTGTGTGTGGATGCCATGGCTGTGTGTGTGTGTGTATGTAGTTGTGTGTGGATGCCATGGCTGTGACTCTGTGTGTGTGTGTAGTTGTGTGTGGATGCCATGGCTGTGACTCTGTGTGTGTGTGTAGTTGTGTGTGGATGCCATGGCTGTGACTCTGTGTGTGTGTGTAGTTGTGTGTGGATGCCATGGCTGTGTGTGTGTGTAGTGTGTGTGGATGCCATGGCTGTGTGTGTGTGTGTAGTTGTGTGTGGATGCCATGGCTGTGTGTGTGTGTAGTGTGTGTGGATGCCATGGCTGTGTGTGTGTGTGTAGTTGTGTGTGGATGCCATGGCTGTGTGTGTGTGTAGTTGTGTGTGGATGCCGTGACTGTGTGTGTGTGTGTAGTTGTGTGTGGATGCCGTGACTGTGTGTGTGTGTAGTTGTGTGTGGATGCCGTGACTGTGTGTGTGTGTAGTTGTGTGTGGATGCCATGGCTGTGTGTGTGTGTAGTGTGTGTGGATGCCGTGACCGTGTGTCTCATCCTGGGATCACCTGAGTCTTCCATCCAGTTTCCGTCGTGTGCTGCTGAAGCGAGCGCTCACCTGGAGTGTGAACAAGCACGCTTGCTTGCTGAGTACTCACGTGGGGGTGGCTTGCCCAGGGGCGGCCCAAGACCAGGAGATGAGCCTGGTCCTGCTGCCAGTGCCTGGGCGAGCCATGCTGTGCACGGACACAGTGACGCGCAGCGGTGGGAGGCTCCCAGTCAGCCAGGCTCAGCTGGGCGAGGGCTCCACTAGGAGCACTTTCAGGTTTTATTGTTGAATTTTTGCTGCTGAGATTAAAACTGTTTCCATTGGACAGCTCGTAGTCGTGGCAGGCCAGGGGTGGGCCAGTGCAAGAAGCGGCCTCAGGAAGGTGGGACAGCCCAGGGCAGGGTGGCCAGCAGGTGCACGGAGGACCGTGTGAAGCCCCAGAGGTGGGGGTGGGTGGGGACGGGAGCCAGCGTCTCTGCACCACCGCGTGCCCCACAGCCCGGCCCCGGGGGTGTGATCCTCTGATGAAAGTAGACGCCCGGTTCTGTGCACCTCACACATTCACACACCCGCAGAAAGCACTCGGGAGACTGTGACGTGCAGAATCTGAGTGGGCGCAGCCGGGCCTGGGAGTCTGCATTCTCACCAGATCTAGGGGTGGCTGTGCTGTCCAGTTTCGTGTGGCTGGATCCTGAGGGGGGTCCCGGCTGCCCCGCAGCAGGTGAGTGAGGTGTCCCTGGCCACACACTGAAACAGTACCAGTCTCAGGATTGTTTACCGAGTGAAGGCTGACCTCTCAGTGTACACGTGTGCATCAGGCGGGTGTACCCTACGTGCATCAACACTCGCTGGGGGCTGGGCGGGGGAGACAGGAAAGCCTGGGGACTGTGGTGGGGGTTGGGCCTCCGGTCGCCTCCGGCTCTGCCTGGGTGCCCACGTGCCAGCTCACCACGCTCGAGTTGCACTTCACGTTACGCAGGACCCCGAGGAGGGCTTCCCTTCCTGCTTGACTGGACCCAGACGTGGCCGACGTGGTGGACGAGGCTGCAGTCTTTCTATGAGGCTCGTCCTGTGGCCTGTGCTGGCGTCTGCAGCTCGTGGCTTCTGGTCATCTGGCTGGCTGCACGGGGCAGGGCACGTGTGGTGCAGGTGGCCCTACCTTCCCCCTCCCCGTTCTGAGTCTGAGTGGACGCTCCTGGGTGGAGGGGCAGTTACCGTCTCAGGCTGGGATCAGGGGAGGCAGCGGGTGGGGGTGGGGAGGCGGCTGCTCCTCTCCTGCTCAGGCCTTGTGCACAGGGGGCGCCTCGGCCGGCCTGGAGCTGGCCCAGCCTGGGACCACTGAGCGGGGCTGGCTCTCTCCTCCGTCCAGCCCGGGCCTCCCTGGGCGTGGTCTGCTCTTCCAGCTCCACGTCCAGCCCTGGGAAGCAAGACTCAGGTTCCGGCTTCCTCCCAGGCTGGGCACTGCCGGGGCTCAGACTGAGCTTTGCCACCTCCACCTGGGACGGAGAAGGAAAGGCAGCCTCCCAGTGGCCACGGCCACGTCCACGTCCATGGCCACGTCCACGGCCATGTCCACGGCCACGGAGAGTTCAGGAGAGCAGGTCTCTGAGATGGCCTGGTGCTCTCCTGGGGCCTCCGGGAGCAGGTGGCCAGGCCACTGCAGTGAGAGAAGAGGCAGGGACAGAGCTGGGAGGTCAGGGGTGCACGTGGACGAGGGCCCGCCCCCTGCCCCACACATGGGCTCCTGCTGCTGGGCAGACAGGGACCCCAGCAGGTACAGAACGGCCGCATCCTTGCCTTGCCGTCGCCTCGGTGTCTCTCCCGAAGCTGGGACGTCAGTTTTTCCAAGCTGTATGCACACGTGGGAGTGCAGCACTTGTGTGTCCCTCTGCGTCCAGGCGAGGACAGGAGTCCTTTCGGCTCAGAATGAACCCGATTTTTGTTGCTTGGGCTTTTCAACTTCTAAACCATAATTATTTTGGATTACGTGTATTTACTATGTGGCTAATTTACCTTGAACGCCTTGAAATTGAATTTGAGGGATGTGTTTTTCTCCCTTTCGCACCAGCTGTTCCAGTGATTATTTCTCACTTCCTCTAGTTGTCTGTTTAATGAGACCACGCTTCGGTTCCCCAGCTGCAGGGCAGGAGCCCCGCCGCTTCTGAATGCTGATTGTCACGGCTGTGGTCCCGGTGTTTAGGGCTCTGAAGGAGAGCTGGGGCGCACGGTCTTCCCCGGGAGCCTCCTGCGCTCCGGGCAGCCGGCCGCCAGGTCCCAGGACAGACTTGCATCCGCCGAGAGACAGCTCCAGTGGGCAGGTCGGGTGTTTAAGGGGAGCCGGCACCTGTCGTCCAGGGTGTGTGGCTCTGAGGGCTGGGTCCCTCGGGTCACTTGGTCTCGCTGGAAGGATGTGAGACCAGGTCTCTCATCAGGGAAGTGCATCCCCCTGGCCGACCCCACTCAGGTGTGGCCTGAAGCTACGCTGGCACCAAGTAGGCATGGCCGCGGGGGGCGAGGTGTGACCCGGGCTGTGCGCTGACACCGGCCATGTCCTCACATCAGAGCCCTGCGGCCGTGGGGGACACCTCCGCTCCTGCCGTGGTCTGGGCCCGTCCGTCAGATGCTCGCTTTGTCAGCTCTGAGCGGTGGCTGGGCCTGGCAATCGATGACAGTGCATCCTGGGTCTGTGGTCAAAGCAGCTACGTGGGTGTCAGGAAGGCAGCGCCCGGGGCGGACGCAGGCTCTGGGCTGCTGCTCCTGGGGCGGCTTCTAAAACGGGCACTGCGCCTGACCCCTTTCCTCGCGTGGGCAGAGCTGCTCCTGACCCCTTTCCTCGTGTGGGCAGAGCTGCTCCTGACCCCTTTCCTCGCGTGGGCAGTCATGTGCCTGCACAGCCTCCTCCCGCTGCTCCTCCGGGGCCCTCATAGCTATTCTGGGGCAGCAGACTCCTTGCCTGGCCGTGGGCAGGCCTCATCCCCTGGTGTGTGGACTTCTGGAATGGGCGTGGCTGGCACCAGGGCCCATCACAGAGGCAGCTTCCCAGGTGTCCCCCCCTCACCGTTTGCCTCCAGTGGTGGGATGGCTGGGGACATGCTGTGTCCTGAGGGCGTCTGTCCACGCTGGGCACAGAGAGGGGGCGAGGAAGGGCTCCAGGTGTGGGAGGGGGACAGGGGGCCGAGGGAGGCAGCAGGAGGGTGCGCCTGGGCTTCAAGGAGCCCTGCATGCAATGGGCACTGTGGGTGCCCCGGGGAGGGGCCGCCGTCTCCCCTGGGTCCACGGGGGGAGCCTGCAGAGTCTGCCCGGAAGCCTCCAGTGGGAGCAGTGTCAGAAGCAAAGTTTATCCGAGTTTTGGATCATGGGGGCGGGGTTAAAGGAGACAGGACTCAGGCCAGCAACGGAGTCCTGTGTCTCAAGAAAGTTCCGTGGCGGCGTGTGTGGGTGTGTGAGTGTGCATATGTAGGCACACGTGTGTAGGGTATGCACATGAAGGTGTGTGTGCGAGTATAAGTGTGTGAGTGCAAGTGTGCACATGTGTGGGAGGGTCCAAGTGTGTCACAGTGTGTGCTTACACATGTATGAACATACAAGTTTGTGTGTTTGCAAGACTGTGGTATACACAAACAGGTGTGTGTACAAGTACACGTGAGTGCAAGTGTGTGAAAGTGTGCACACGTGTGTGAGGATGTAGGTGTGCGCATGTGTGTGAGTGCAGTTGTGTGAAGGTGCACATGTGTGTGAGGATGCAGGCGTGTGCACACATGTGTGAGCCCGTGTGTGAATGTGTGTCCACGTGCAGGTGTGTGTGACTGCGGATGTGTGCACCTGTGCTGGCTTCAGCTTTGTGGCTGCTGGTGTTTAAGGTGAGATCCTTGGGGATTTCTTTGTGTTCTGACGGAGGACGGCTGGTGATGCGCACACAGCCCAGCTGCAGAGACGTCTGTGTCGGAGACCAGGAGGAGCGTGGCCCGTGGTGAGGCCCCGTCCACCCGTGCTCCCATGATGGGGTCTCTGCTGCATCCCTGCGGCCTGGCTGGCCGTGTGGGGGTCCCCCAGGTCCTGAGTCACTGAGGCCTCAGAGCGGACACAGGCCCTGACAGAGTGGGGGTCGCCCAGTGGAGCTGAGCAGGTGCCCAAGCTGTGAAGTCTTGCCTCTTTTCCTCAGACGTGCAGGCTGATTGGCAGCCTCTGTGCCCGCCCCTCTTGCTGACCCAGGGGAACGGAGAGCTCTGTGCGCCCACATGGGCCCCAGGCGGAAGGCCCAGCCTGGGTCGACCCCTGGGGCGTTCCCACAGGTGGGGCTGAGCCGCGCCCCAAGGCCTCTCCTATGACCTCCTTGAGGGCTCTGAAGGCCCCTGCAGCCTGGTGAGAGGGGACAGGGATGGACCAGGCGGGCACTCCCAGGTCGGTGACCACATCTGCGACCACCTGGACACCGCGCCTTCCCTGGGAGCGGCCGGGGAGACCCACTGTGCCAGACAGCTGGTGTGAGCCTGGGCTTTGCTCCATCCGTGCCAGGGAGCCCCAGGGACACCCGTCTGTCTGCCGTCAGAAGGAGGCCTCTTGGAGGCTGAGCTTCGCACGCAGCCGACACGGTTCTCGCCCCGGCAGTCAGGCCAATGCTCTCGCTCGCTCACTCTCTCCTGCTCTCTCTCTCTCACACACACACACATGCACGTGCACACACACACACACGGCAAGCAGGGCGCAGGTCAAAGTGTGGCCATCACTGTGAGACCGGGAGGCTCTTGTCCCACAGGCCCCGGGGTACCCGGGGTGCATCTGTGATTCCCTGTGGGGTGATTCCTGCGTTTGCCTTGTGGCCCGGCGTGGGCAGACACATCCGTTCCGTGGCCTGGAACGTAAAGCATTCTCTTGTTCAGCAGGTCACGTGGAACACCCTGGTGGTGTAGACACACTTGGGGGGCAGGGCTGTGGTGTAGCAGGCCACGTGGTACCCCATGGATCCTCTTCCTGTTCTGTCTTGTTGTGGGTTGTGGGCCAATCCCAGGGACTGGAGACTTCTGCATATCCGTGATCTCTGAAGGAGCGGGAATTCAGAGTTGCAAACCACAGGAAATAAGTAAAAACGAGCCCGTGTCCACGCTGCTGCCCGCCTCGTCTGCTTCCTGGGCATTGAGGGCCTGGCCGGGCTGTCCACGCGGACTCTTGTCCTCGCAGTGCCGAGGGCACTTGCCCACAGCCAGTGCCGAGCCACGGGGCGGTGGTCTGCAGAAACCTTGTCCCGCACCTCGGGTGGGCACAGCGGAAGAGCCGACACAGAGTGCTGTGCCAGGGAGCCCACGTTGGAGCCCGGATCTCGCCACGGGCACTCGTGTCAGTCGAAGCCGTGTACGTGTCACCAGGGACATCTGCGCCTCTCAGGGGACGCTGCCGCCGCTGTCTCGGAAGTGCCCAGGATAGAAAACCTGAACGCGTTTCCTCCGGAGTCAGAGGCTGAGCAGTGGAAACAGCGCCTTGGACTTCAGACTTCCGGGAGGACTGGGGGACGGGGACACCGCTGTGAGCTCGTTTTCTGGTCTCCTTGGGGGCTGGGGCTGTCGCCCACCTGGGTGCGAGGAGGGAGTCTGGGAGCTGCGTCGGCCGGGCCGGTGCTGTGCTCAGAACAGTGTGCTGTGGCAGCGTGGTGGACCGAAGTGCCGCTCGCCACGCCAGCACCTGCGCTGGGTGCTGCGGGCCCGAGTCCTGGCTGCTCTGCGTCTGCCCGGCTCCCAGCTTCCCTGGGAGAGCAGCAGCGAGCCGGCCGCCTGCTGGGGTTCCTGAGAGACCCAGATGGAGCTCCTGGCTCTTGTTTGTAGCCATTTGGGAGCAAACAAAGAATTCTCTGTCTCTCCTGTTTTCAAACAAATAAACAAATCATTAAAAAGCAAACACTGCCAGGCACGGGACCGCTTCTCTCGCCCAAGTCCCTCATTGGCGTCTGCATGTGGGTTGATAAAGGTCCAGGGAATGCGGGGAGGCGGGGAGGTGGGGAGGCGGGGAGACGAGGGCGCTTGCGCAGGCAGGAACATGGCGACCGCAGGAGCCCGGCCTCTGTGCAGCTCTTGCTGCCTTCCCTGCCCGGCTTCGGCGTTCACTCCACCGCATCCTCACAGCAGGGGAAAGCCGCTTTAGTCTGCGTTTTACAGGAGAGGAAGCTGAGGCCGAGGGCCATCCGGTGCAGAAGGACTGAGACGCAGGCCATCTGGGCCAGGCCTGTGCCCTTGACCATCAGGTTCAAGGTCAAAATGAGCTTGTAGGACCTGAGCTAAAAGGATTGGAGGCTCGGGGCGTGGCTGGCACTGCTGAGGATGTCCTTTGCTGTTTTGTTTTGCGGTTTTGTTGTGCCTGAACCTCTGAGAGATCAGCTTGTTCCCAGGCGACACACACAGGCAGGCAGTGCCTCGGAAGACAGCAGAATCTAGACAGTGTCTGTGTGCCGGGGAGAGCGCGAGAGTGAGAGATGGAGAGAGAGACAGAGACAGACACACACACACACACAGATAGAGACAGGCAGAGAGGCTGTTTTCTCCAGAGATTCTCAAACCCCCTTTGGAAAAGGCAAAACCTTGTCCAGCAGAAGCCCCACTGTGGCGAGGAGAGCAGCCATTCCTGGGACCTGGGACCTGGGACTGTGGAGGCAGGCGGTGCACCACCCAGGCCTCCTGCTGAGGGTGTGTGTGTGTGTGTGTGTGTGTGTGCCGCACTTGCAGGCTCTGTGTGTGGCACCTCGGCCCAGGCCCCGCCCCCCCACTTAACCTCGGCCCAGGCCCCGCCCCCCCACTTAACCTCGGCCCAGGCTCCGCCCCCCTCCTTAACCTCGGCCCAGGCCCCGCCCCCTAACCTCAGCCCAGGCTCCGCCCCTCGTGTCTCAGCCTCACCCCCAGGGCTATGTCTACGTAGGCGCTGTTGTTGTGTTTCTCTGTCTTAGATGAAGGCAGGGCAGGGAGGAACCCACTGTGTGGTGACACTGTGTGGGACGTAGTCCCCGTGAGCCAACATGGGGACAGCGCCTGTGGGGCCTGCCCTGCCTTTCCCCTGGGGTGGGAATGACCGCTGGCTGGGGCCACGGAGGGCCTCACGTCCTCTCCACAGCCCCTCCGCGCGGGCTGGACCAGCTGCCCTGGCACCTGCATTTCCCACAATCCCATTCGTCCTGGGGGTGCTCTCTTCCAGGCTGGGCCTCGCCCTGCCCCACCCAGCTCTGAGCTCGCATTGTCAGTAAACCTGGAGCCCCCACGGAAGGTCCTGCCTCCTCCAGTCACGGTTATTCCACTTTGATCAAACTGGAGCAGAGTGGACAATCCCCACGTCTGTTTAAGTGTGCACTATGAAGCAGTTCTCTCCCCGTGGAGGATTCCACGTTGCAAACGCAGCCTCTGACAATCGGCAGTTGTCTCTGCTGAGCCGCTGGCTCCCAGCTCCCTGGCGGGCACTGCTGTGGATCCAGTACAGCAACCGCAGGCGTCCGGGCTGGGGAGGGCCTCGGTGTGCGCGGTCTGGACTAACCGTGCGTGAGGTGCCGGCGCAGGTGCACATCGGGGGAGCTGAGGGTGGTTCTGGCCTGGGTGGGTCCTGTGTGGCTCCATGGACGCTGCTGACCTTGGGTGAGCCCTGGCTTCAGCTTTCCCACCCGTGAGTGGGGCGGCAGCCCTGTCACGGCCCTTCAAGGGGGGCGATCTCTGCCAAGGCCCAGAGCTGTCAGCACGTGGTCTCACGTGAATGGAGTAAATTCAACAAGGGCCCAGTCGGTGCTTGCTGACTGCCACTCTCGGAGGTCCTCTGGTGGGGAGGTCTGGCCAGCCCCGCCCCGAGTGGCCCTGCGGGTCTCTGGGACACTGCCCGCCTCACTGGGGCACCCGCTCTGTCTTCCCGCCCTCAGTGCTGGGCACTTCCTGAGCCGCTAGCTCTATGGGAGACGCGGAGATGAGCTGATTGGTGAAAGTCGGCGGAGTCTGAGTGGTGACGGCGGGCCCTGTCCTGACGCTAGGAGGGGCGGGCCTGCAGGACAAGCCCTGCAGGGTCCTGGAGGAGGGAGTGGCCGAGACGCCACCAGCGCTGGAGCAGCAGCAGGCCCGGGAGCACGGCTGTCCCCCCAGGCTGGCCCAGGCCCCGGGCGTGCAGGGGGGGCACACTCTGAGGATGAGAAGGGACTCGGGACCAGGCTAGGGCAGGTTTCCCAGGTGGGTCCTGGCCCTGCACCTGGTCCCCAGCCCTCGCAGAGTCTGAGCCACCTGCCAAGGAGCTCAGGAAGCCGTGGCTCCTGCACGGAGACGTGGGCCCCAAAGCACGTGCTCGGCTCTGCCGTCCACGCGCCGCCGTGCTTGCTTCTTAACGTCAGAGCCGTGTCCCCAGCCCTGCCAGGCTCCGTCTGCGGCTCCCGCAGGCTCTGAGCCGGCCCCAGCGGCAGGTTGGCGCGGTGAGCGCTTCCCCTGGACCTGGGGAGCAGGTCTCTCCGTGGAGCCGTGGCCTCTGGGGTTCTCCAGGTTCTCTGTGTTGTGACTGGTACTTGGGGGGCTCATGGGTACCTGACCTGTGAGGAGCACGTTTGTGATGGGCACTGCTGCACCAGTGGTGTCCAGGGAGCCCACCCGAGATCACAGGGGCGGCGTGCAGGAGGGACTCGCAGGGGCCGAGCTGCCTCCACCCCTCCCCTGCGCTGTCTTCAAGGGCTGGTGGACCGGCTCCCCTCTGGCAGCCAGGATGGCCGTAGGAGGGAGGCCCGCCCTGCCCTGGGGGCCGTGCCCAGTCCACGGGCCTGAGGCTGGCCTTGGCCCGCGTTGCTGATGCAGCCTCTGGTTGGAGAAGGAACCATTTTCCCGGCTGCCTGATGTGTGGCTGAAGGCTCCTGCCCCAACTGCGTCTCAGCCCCGTGGGCTGCGAGAGAAGCGCTCCCAGGAACCTTGTGGAAGCAGCGGTCCGGGGAGTGCAGCCCGGGTGCCCGCCTTCCTCACGCCTCCTGCCATGCCAGCCCACTCCGCCAGGCTGCTCAGGCCTTAGCCACCTTTCTTTCACTGTGAAGTGAGCCGTTCCTCGTGTCTGTGGTTGCTCACCAGCATTCACTAGTTAATTAGTTGTTTTATTAGCTGCCCTAAATAGGCCTAATTTGATAATCTCAGGCATAATTAAGAATCCTAGAAGAGCAGACTTGGGGATGTGCAAAGTACAAATGGCGATTTCGGGAGGTGCCTGAGACCCTTCAAAGAATTATCCGCATGCATTTGCCGAATCACTTGGAAGCTCGCCTCTTATTTGTCATTCCCCTTTGGAGGCCAAATTTAATTATGGACTCCTTAGGTAAGGCCAAAGATACCCTGCAGATACCAAGTTGAGTCCATCATGCATTTGGGCTGGGAGGGTGAGGTTTCCCATTATGCATTTGGGCTGGGAGGGTGAAGTTTCCCATCATGCATTTGGACTGGGTGAGTGAAGTTTCCCATCATGCATTTGGGCTGTATGTGAATGAAGTTTCCCATCATGCATTTGGGCTGGATGAGTGAAGTTTCCCATCATGCATTTGCAACACCAAGCCACAGACGTGGACACAGAGAAGGACGCTACCTCCCACCCCCTCGGTTACATCACACTTCAGAGTGAGCTGTGTGGTCTGAAGGCAGCAGGCAGCCGCTTCACAGCGCAGAGTCTGCGTTGTTAAGGTATGCGTCAGGCAGAGAGTGACCGAGGAGCGGACGCAGCCTCGCCTGGCTGCACGTGTGCCGGGTCGGTTCTCCCACACTGAGGCCTGCGAGGCGCTCCCTCGTGTCACAGATCCTGGTGCCTTCTCTTCGGGAAGTCAGAGGTGGCCTCAGCTGGGAGGCCCCCCGTCAGCCTCCTGTCTGGGATCCAGGTCTGCCCTAAGCCGACGACTCTAAGCTGCACCCCTGCCACCAACTCTCGGAGAAGCCCACCGGGGAAGAGTAACAGGATCGCAGCAACCGCTGACTCCTGTTGGAGGTGGGCAGGGCTCCGAATACGCTCGCTACCCCTTCTCTCCCAGCCTGTGTCCCAAGGTGACTGCCATCTCGGCTAATGCAGACCAGACGCGGCAGCTCCAAAAAGCTCCTGGAGGAGCCGGCACAGTGGCGTAGTGGTGAGGCTGCCGGCTGCAATGCCAGCATCCCCTGTGGGCACAACCGTGTCCCAGCGGCTTTGCTTCCAATCCAGCTCCCTGCTGATGGCCCATGGGTAGGGGCCCCTGCACCCACGTGGGAGACCTGGAAGAAGCTCCTGGCTCCGGGCTTCGGCCTGGTCCAGCCGTGTTGCCGCCAACTGGGGAGTGAACCAGCAGTTGGAAGATCTGTCTCTCCCTCTCTCTGCAACTCTGATTTTCAAACAATGACTAAGGTTTAGGAAAAATGTGTATTACAAAACACTGCATGGATTTCAAAAACGTTTTACTCCAAATAAACTTATTTTTTAATTCCATTTTAGCACAAATACTTAAAGTAATCTTGTACACTACATTTTTCCTGCTCATCCATACAGAAGATAAAGTTTACTTTTTAAGTTAGGCACAGTAAGAGATTGAAAAGGATGAGAGAGAGAGCTGGTACCAATGTGCTGTGATGGACACCGTGTTACAATGTCTCAGTCTGTGACTCTGACAGCACCTGGGCCGCACTCGCCCTCTCGAGGTGGAGGGAGAAGACGCAGGGCCTGGTGAGGGGACGGCAGAGCGGTGACGCTGCTCCAGGCCGCCACGGACCCGAGGGTCCCGGCTCCAGGCGTGGTGCAGGGCGGTGCTCCCTGGCTCCAGGCGTGGTGCAGGGTGGTGTTTCCGGGCCCGCCTCTCACCGGGTTGGGGCTCACTGAGCTCAGGTCTCCCGCCCACAGGTTTAATGCTTTCCCATGGTAACAGCACTCACCGTGGGCTGGGGTTGTACCTTCCGCGGTTAGAGTGCAACAGCAGAGCCAGCATGGGTGTCTTCTCTCCCTCACGGTTTTGCAGGTGGAAGCTGCGTCCTTACCGTAGGCTCGGGGAACTCAGCGTTTTCTCTGCTTTCTTATTATGTAAAAAAGTGCACATTTTTGCTCAAAAGAAGCACGTTATAGCCTCCCTTTGGTGTGTGTGAACAGCCAGGGCACTGCTCCTGTGCCTGGGCTGCTATTAAATAAAATAAAGGTTGCTTGGGCTCAAGCACTGTGACAGCTCGGTGGTCTGTCTGATGGCCAAGATGGCCGCCGAGTGACGGGCAGCTGCTGGACATGGCCTGGAGTCAGTAGTGGGGGCAGGTGGCGGGCAGGCCTGGATTGAGTGGGGGCAGGTGGTGGGCAGGCCTGGATTGGGTGAGTGGGGGCAGGTGGCGGGCAGGCCTGGATTGGGTGAGTGGGGGCAGGTGGCAGGCAGGCCTGGATAGAGTGAGTCGGGGCAGGTGGTGGGCAGGCCTGGATAGAGTGAGTCGGGGCAGGTGGTGGGCAGGCCTGGTTTGAGTGATGGGCAGGTGGTGGGCAGGCCTGCATTGAGTGGGGGCAGGTGGTGGGCAGGCCTGGATTGAGTGGGGGCAGGTGGCGGGCAGGACTGGTTTGAGTGATGGGCAGGTGGTGGGCAGGCCTGGATAGAGTGAGTCGGGGCAGGTGGTGGGCAGGCCTGGATAGAGTGAGTCGGGGCAGGTGGTGGGCAGGACTGGTTTGAGTGATGGGCAGGTGGTGGGCAGGCCTGCATTGAGTGGGGGCAGGTGGTGGGCAGGCCTGGATTGAGTGGGGGCAGGTGGCGGGCAGGACTGGTTTGAGTGATGGGCAGGTGGTGGGCAGGCCTGGATTGAGTGGGGGCAGGTGGCGGGCAGGACTGGTTTGAGTGATGGACAGGTGGTGGGCGGGCCTGCATTGAGTGAGTGGGGGCAGGTGGCGGGCAGGCCTGCATTGAGTGGGGCAGGTGGCGGGCAGGCCTGCATTGAGTGGGGGCAGGTGGTGGGCGGGCCTGCATTGAGTGAGTGGGGACAGGTGGCGGGCAGGCCTGGTTTGAGTGATGGGCAGGTGGCGGGCAGGCCTGGATTGGGTGGGGGCAGGTGGCGGGCAGGCCTGCATTGAGGGGTGCAGGTGGCGGGCAGGCCTGCCTGTGCTGGATAAAGGGAGATCCGTGCCCCGGCAGTGTGGAGCAGGACAGTGTCAGGTTTCATCATCGAAAGGTTGACGGTGTAGTGTTTAAAACTCACAGAAGATTCGTGGAAGCTCCCACTTACAGTTCTGGAGCAACCGTGGGGACTGGAGCCCTGGGACGGGTGCTGTGTCCCGGGAACAGCTGCACTTGTCTGATGTCCTCGCCATCCCTTGCGGCAGGGACTGGGGGTCCTGGGGACTCCTTCTGGGCTGGGGACATCCAGGCACCCGGAGCTTGTGCGTCCCCAGAGCTGGGCAGCTGGAAGGCAGGGCGGTTTCGCTCGGGTCCCCTCTGTGACCTCAGCTCCTCAGGGACACTTGGAGCCCGTCTGGGAAAGGAGGAAGTGTCCACGCACCGCAGTCGCCTGCCAGCTCAGCAGGCACAGGGGGGCGGGTGTTTCTGTAGCTCTGCTCGGGCATGCCCCTCCCCTGTCTGAGCAGTGAGCGCTGTCCATCGCCGTGCGTCCTAGAGGTGAACTTGGCAAGCGGCAGGCCAGCCTGGCTCCCTGCACCTCCGATGATGCAGCCCCTCCTCAAGCCCGTCTGTGGATCCGGCAGCTCCGCGTGTCCATGAGAGACGCCGCCAACATCCCTGGCAAATCCCTCGTCTTCCTCCCTCGGCTTCCGCTCGTCACAGGATGCGGTGGAGATGTGGCTGTGTGCTGGGACAACAGATCGCGTCCTGTCTCAGTGCAGGCCCCGAACATACACAAGGGCTCCCAACGGGAGGCCCCACCCCACACCTCAAGGCCGCCTGCCGTGGGAGGCTGGGCTCCCGGTGCTGTCCTCACGGCGGCGTCCGGTCTGATTCCAGGCCTTCCCGTCAGGCCCCGACCTGCACTGGGCTAGACGGCCCCGGAGCTCCCAGCAGGGAGGGCTGTGCTGTGCTGCACTGACCACGCCCAGGGCCCAGCAGGTGCCCCCAGACCCTGTCCCCAAGGCACAGCTCAGGGGCCCGGAATCAGACCTGCAGAAGGCCCTGCGGGGCTGTGAGGCACCAGGCGAGATGGAGCGAAGTCTTAGATGCTTTATTTTGATTAAAACATTAAAGTGCATGGCAGCGCCTCATGGAAATTGTAAATCTTTACTGGAGGAAAATGAGAGAATAGCGCCGACGTGAGCTAATGCCTCGGCGTCTCCGCGGCAGCCATGCCTGCTTGGTTTGCCGCGGGAGACCGTGTTGTCACTCCCAAATTAATTTTTGGAAAATGAGTTATTGACTGCAGATATAATTTATTACTAATAAGCAAAATATGCTTGTAACCTGTGCCTGATGGGGTGCTTAGCAACGCAGCAAGGAGGAGGCGGGGGGAGCCCCTCAGTGCTGCTCCTGTGCGGCCTGGAGCCGCGAGTGGCCCGACAGGGCTGGGGAGACCGTGGGTCCCCCGCCTTCACTCCCGAGACCTGTGCTGCCCTCTGAAGGGGCCTTTGGCCATCAGACGAAGTGTGGGCAGGCTCTCAGCTCCTGCCCAGGGCGGCTCGGGCACAGGGAACTGCTGGCTGGGGCCTTTGGGCTGACGCTGACTGTCCCTCCCTAACACCCTCATCTGTAAAACCTGCACAATGATAGCTCCCACTGTCCTTGTAGCAATGACGGGAGTGATGGGGGCGAGGGACAGGGAGAGAGGGGGAGGGGGAGAGAGGGGGAGAGAGAGAGAGGGAGAGAGAAGATGCCTGCGCAGCTAGCCACGGCGCACACAGTTTCAAGGCAGCCCTCTGTGTTCCTCCGGGCAGTCTGGGTTTAACTTCCTCGCAAGTGGAAAACGCATTTTTGTAAACTAGGAAGCATGTCCTCTCGGTGCTTGACTCGCACTTCCGGTGGGAAGCCGTGTGATGGCTGGGTGCTGCACGTGGAGGTGCATGACACGTGTGTGGTCATGCTGCGGGAGCCGTGACGGTGCCAGAGCAGCAGAGGCGCCGCCCGCGTCGTGGGTCACAGCGCCCGTGTCGTGTCCTGGTTCCGATTTTGATTCCAGCGTCCTGTTGAGCACCCGGGGAGCAGCAGCGATGGCTCCAGCGGGTCCCTGCCACCCACCTGGGAGACCTGATTGGAGCCCCAGCCCCTGGTTTCTTTTTTAAGATTTATTTTATTTATTTTGAAAGACAGAGTTACAGAGAGAGGTAGAGACAGAGAAAGATCTTCCATCCGCTTGTTCACTCCCCAGATGGCCACAACGGCCGGAGCTGCGCCAATCCAAGGCCAGGGGCTTCTTCCAGGTCTCCCACGTGGGTGCAGGGGCCCAAGCACTTGGGCCATCTTCCACTGCTTTCCCAGAGAGCTGGATCAGAAGAGGAGCAGCCAGGACTAGAACCGGTGCCCACATGGGATGCTGGTGCTTCAGGCAGGGCTTTAACCCGCTGTGCCACAACACCGGCCCCCGGCTCCTGGTTTCTACCTGGCCCAGTCCTGGCTGGGAGTGAACCAGCAGATGGAAGGTCTGTCTCTGTCTCTCAGTGTTTCTTTCTCTGCATCTTTCTGTCTCTGTCTCCCTCTCTCCCTGCTGTTTCAGTCTGACTGCCTCTGTGAAAATCTGTCTGCTGTAACAGAGAGCAGTGACACTGAAGACAGGAGCGGGGTAGAAGCTGCGACCCTCTGTGGCCAGCCACACCCACAGCAGCACAGGGACCGCTTGGGCAGGGACTCATTGTGTGGCTTGGGCAGGGACTCCCCTGAGTGGGGCTTGGGCTGTGTCACCCCTGCGTGGGGCTTGGGCTGTGTCACACCTGCGTGGGGCTTGGGCAGGGACTCACCTGCATGAGGCTTGGGCAGGGGTGCACCTGTGTGGAGCTCAGTGGGGTCTGAGCAGGGGTGGACAGTGTCCAGGTTGCAGAAGGCCAGGTTGCAGACCACTCCCAAGTGTCCTGGCAATGAAGCAGGAGATGCCACCATGACTGGGAGGAGGCCTGGCTTTCCCAGGGATCTCGCACAGAGGATGGCGTGTCATTGGGCAGCTCAGGAGATGGAGGCGACCTGGGCCATCCAGCTGTGTCCAGTGCTGTCCTGCCTTGGTCTGGCCCGACTGTGGCAGCAGCGGCGTGGGGGCCCCTGTGCCGGCTGCTCTGGGTCTAGCATCCTGCAGCCTGCTGCCCAACACTGCCCAGGCTGTGGGGCTCTTGTCCTGGACACAGATGTGTCCCCGCTCATGGTGGCAGCGGCCACTTCGTCCCTCCTACAGCCCCACGCAGTGCGGACTAGGCCCTTGGAGAGTCGGAGCTGAGCAGGAGTGGAGAGGAGAGGCAAGCTGCCATGGTCCACTTCTCTTTCTTCCTTTTTTTACGACTACTAATTTTGAAAGTCAGAGTTAGAGAGAGAGAGAGAGAGAGAGAAAGTCTTGCACCCGCTGGTTGACTCCGCAGATGGCCACAATGGCCAGTCTGGGGCCAAGCCCAAGCCAGGAGCCAGGAGCTTCGTCCTGGCCTCCCATGAGAGCGCAGGGCCAGGCCGTTGGGCGTCTCCCACTGCTTTCCCAGCCGGGAGCCTCTCTGCCCCAGACTTGCAGGCCGGCCCTGGAGGCGCGTAATTGTGAGGCGGTGAAGACTGATGGTCTCTGCCAGCGAGAGGCTCAATGATTTAAACGCTTATTTTTCTAGTTAACCTGTAGAAAGCGGGCGTGTTCTACCTGAAAAGCAGAGGCCATCTGGAAGGACGTAGAGTCCACTCCTCCTGCGTGGGCGTGCTTGGGCAGTGCTCCGTGTGGGTGACTGGAGGGCGGCCCACCCTGCGTGGGCTCCGTGTGGGTGACTGGAGGGCGGCCCACCCTGGGCCGGGGCTGCGCGTGTTTTCTCTCGGTGATGCCTGTGTTTCACGCTGTGTCCCAGCGCCCAGCGGCTCAGGGTCGCAGCCCTGACAAGGCCCACGCAGTGCTGATCGTCAGGGGCCGTGGCACCGCCCTCCACCGCACACTCTTCCTCCATGGCGCTGTCGGACGCAGCCGGCAATAGCACCGTTTATGCAACGTTCCTAGGAAGAGAGAGACTAACGAGATGGAGACCCTTTGTGGAGACCCACCATGGGCCCTGCCCTGAGGAACACTGCCCACAGACTCCAGTGAGAGCCGGGGGTCCCCCGGCCTGGGGTGGGCCACCTCCCTGGCCCCGGGACTGAGCGCCTGCCTGGCCTCTGGGAAGGCTGCGTGGGTGTCAGGGCCGGGTCCGTGTGACCCCGGCTGGGACAAAGGCTGATGATGCCGGCAAAGCCCCCGGCGGTCTCAAGGACTCACAGGGAGGGAACCTTGGGAAGGTCGTCCTGGTCCGCGGTGGGGCTGAGTGAGGATGTCCCACCAAGGAGTCGACACGGACGCCAAAACAGGAGAGCAGCCGGACGCCCCGGGGGTCTGCTTGCATGGAGACTGCGGGCCGCGCTCAGCTGAGGCTGCGGAGGGCGCGGGTGTTCAAGCAGTGGGCAAAGGCTCCCAGTACTCAGGGTGAACCGGGCGGCTCTGGGCCAGCACTCAGGAGGACGGGCAGCTCTGGGCCAGCACTCAGGAGGACGGGGCAGCTCTGGGCCCAGCACTCAGTAGGACGGGGAGCAGCTCTGGGCCCAGCACTCAGGGTGAACCGGGCGGCTCTGGGCCAGCACTCAGGAGGACGGGGAGCAGCTCTGGGCCCAGCACTCAGGAGGACGGGGAGCAGCTCTGGCCCCAGCACTCAGGAGGACGGGGCGCTCTGGGCCAGCACTCAGGAGGACGGGCAGCTCTGGGCCCAGCACTCAGGGTGAACCGGGCGGCTCTGGGCCCAGCACTCAGGAGGACGGGGAGCAGCTCTGGGTCCAGCACTCAGGAGGACGGGGCGCTCTGGGCCCAGCACTCAGGGTGAACCAGGGTATTTCTGGGCCCAGCACTCAGGAGGATGGGGAGCAGCTCTGGGCCCATGCCTGGAGGAGCCCCTGGTGCTGCGGGCGCCTGCTCGTGGGGTCAGCCTGCCGGGGTCCCCTGCTTGGCTGAGGCTGCCACTGCTTCCGCTCAGCCCTGTCTGGGGCCAGGGAGACATGGGAGGGGCAGGGGAGCGTTTGGGGACATGGCAGGAGCTGGGGGGATGGGAGTTGGGGTTTGTTTAGTTGGGGTGCAGTGGGGTGTGTTTAGGGGCTCACGACTACTTTCCTGGAAGGCAGAGCCAGCTGGACTGGGGTGGTCGGGAGGCAGGGATCCTGTTGCCTTCTGGCTGCCTCTGGACTAGGGAAGGAAGGGGCAAGGCTGGGCGTCTGCAGGGCCTGGCACCCAGGAGCAGGTGGGCGCCGGGCTGTGTAGGCACCAGGCCTGGGGCTCGTGTAGCCGGGAGCCAGCCCCTGGACGTGCCTCCCGCCACTGCGTGTGTGAAACCCTGAGTTACTTCTCGGCAATGGCTGCTGACATCAGCTCCGTCCTGCCCGCGTGCACTTAGGAACTGGGTCTCTGTGGTGATGGACACTGCCCGCAGCTGCAAGCCCACAAGATAGAATTTTCCAGAATCCCTGTGCCTCTGGGCAGAGACCTGAGCAACGCCTTACCCAGGTCTCGATGCTGTGTCCTCCCTCAGTGTCGGGGGGGGGCTGTCGGGGGGAGGTTTTGCCCGTCCCAAGCGACGCCTGGCGGTGTTGTCTGCGCTTGCCCCGGGCCCGCCAGCTCGGCGGAGTGCTCTCTCCGGGCCGTGTTCCTGGGAAAGACTGGACTGTGCAATATTCTGCGTGGTGTGCGGCGCTGGCCTCCTGCTAATTTCTCCCTGGTTTTGCTTTGCATTTGCTCCACTTTAAACTTTCTGTGGTTTGTGTCAGAACAAGATGGAGAGAGGGCAGCCGGCCCTGTTTCAGGAAGGGGACCGAGCTGGGTCCCACTGCGGCCCCTGCTGCTGCTGCCCAGGCTCGGGGGAGAGGTCCTGGCTGCGCTTCCCACTGGCTGCCTTCCCTGCCTCCCGCCCCTTTGCCGCTCTCATCCCCGGTCCCCTCATTCCAATGACAAGTCAGGGTCCCTCCTGCAGTGTCTCGTTCGCGAAAAGGCTCCTCTCTTAGCGCAGCTGGTATCAGCCTTGGACATGCAACCCCACCATGTACTGGGAGGCAGACTGCTGGCCCGTGATCACGGC
The DNA here is from genome assembly GCF_051225735.1 of Oryctolagus cuniculus. Taxonomy (NCBI): domain Eukaryota; kingdom Metazoa; phylum Chordata; class Mammalia; order Lagomorpha; family Leporidae; genus Oryctolagus; species Oryctolagus cuniculus. The sequence continues at coordinate 1,377,844 of NC_142881.1, forward strand.
TGGGGCGATCGCTTTCTTTGTAGTTTGTTTGTAAATCGGAACAAATTGCTTGGTGGTGGCGTCCCCGCGTGTGCAGCATTGTAAGGGGTCCCCTGGGACAGCAGAAGCTGGGGCTCTGGTGGTGGCCCCAGGTGTGGGGAGGTGGTCTGCCGCCTGCTCTCACCCCCAGGCCTGCCCTGCGGACAGCTCGGGCTGAGTCCACACTGGTTTCAGGACAGCGGCGACCACAGACGAGGACAGGAACGGAGATGCAGGCGTGGGCACAGGGTGGGCGTGGCTGTGGGCACAGGGTGGGCGTGGCTGTGGGCGCAGGGTGGGCGTGGCTGTGGCTGTGCTGTCCCAGGCCTGCAGTTGACACGTGAGGCCATTGCACAGGTGCAGCCACACATGTGCCGGGGCCCGGGTCATCCTCTCTGAGAGAAAGCTGCAGCCTGCAGACCCTGGCTCTGGGGCAGGGGTGGGGCTCCACCTGCCCAGGGGTTTGGAGAGACCCTGGCTCTGGGGCAGGGGCGGGGCTCCACCTGCCCAGGGGTTTGGAGAGACCCTGGCTCTGGGGCAGGGGCGGGGCTCCACCTGCCCAGGGGTTTGGAGAGACCCTGGCTCTGGGGCAGGGGCGGGGCTCCACCTGCCCAGGGGTTTGGAGAGACCCTGGCTCTGGGGCAGAGGGTGCATCTCCACCTGCCTGCCACAGGTGCCTGCACATTTTACCTGAACATTTCCACAAGGCCAAGCTTCCCTCATTTTCCTCCCTTCCTGTCCTGCCCCTCGGAGTGAGCCCCTGTCTCGTGAACTGCCTGGAGGATGGGGGCACGAATGAGTGGCTTAGCTGGAGGCCAGGGTCAGGGCCCCAGGTTTTTAAATCTTAAAAATCCAGTCAAAACTCTAAAAGTGAATTGGATTTTTCAGCTGATGGAATTCAGAAAGCAGAGTAGGCTCCTGGTGAGTTCACACCTCGCTCTGTTACCGGGACAAAGCCCACCTGGAGCTGGGAATGCCAAAAACAGAACCGTGCACCTGTGGAGGGGCTCGGGCAGAAATCCCATGGACTGTCAGGGCAGTGAGATCCTTCCTCAACACAGGGAAACGTAGCTCCTCGAAGAGAAACGGGTGGGGAATCTGATCCCCAACATTGCTATTCTGTGGGGGGGCGGACACTGTGGCAAAGCAGGGTGAGCCTGGGACGGAAGCTTCCTTCGTGGGCGTGTCCCGTGGGACCACTGCTTCTGCTTCCAATCCAGCTCCCTGCCCATGCTCCTGGGAAGCGGCGGGTGATCCCTGCCAGCCATGTGGGAGACCGGATGGCACCGTGGGCTGCTGGCGGCCACTGCGACTTCGCCTTGGTGTCTCTGAGTTCCGCAGGGATGGGGTGGGCTTATTTGCTTCCTCATGCGCCCACCCCGGCCAGCAGTGGTGTCTGCCCACGGTAGGGCCTCACCCAGCGCTAGGTGCGGGCAGGGAAGCAAGTGGGTCTGGTGAGGGCGTGAGGGCCGTCCCAGGCTGGCGTCCGTGTGGAAGGTCTCTTCCGCTTCCTGCAGGCGTCGTGCTGAGGCGGCGCTAATGTGGGCCAGCCGGGAGGTGGGAGTGAGAGACACTGGGGACCCACCTGGCCCGGGCTGTCCTGGTCACACGCTGGGGCTTCCCCGAGGTGAAGCTGCTGTGACACGTTTGCCTTTTGTTCCTGAAGTCTCTTCTCTCAGACCCGCTCTGTGTGTTTCCAACGTGGACCACGTCACGGAGCCGGCGAGGGGCCTTTAGATCCTGCGGAAACTCCGCAGCCCACTTCCTGGGTGTTCTGCCTGGGAACCAGCAGGGCAGGCACGTCTTTATTGTGTTCTGTGGCATCAGGCGGTACTTTAATTTCTCCTATTTCAACTCATAAACCTTGCCATCGATGAAACTAATTGCATCAGAAACAGCCAGGGAACTTCACGAGCATTCGAAACCCATAAATAACAGCCCCAATTAGCCGCCGCGTGGCGAAGCGCTCCGTCTTCCTGTCGGGCCACGTGCAGCTGCTCCGACTGCACCCTGCAGGGAATGGTGGTGTCCCTGCCTCAGGCACAGGGCTCAGGGCAGAGGGATGGGGCCGCCTTTTGGGGGCAGAGTGCAGAGCTTGGCTCTGCCACCTCCAAGGGAGCCAGGGACAGAGCAGGGACCCTGGTGACACCGGAGGGTACGGGGCAGTGCTGGGTGGCAGGTGCTGTCTCCTCCACCTTTCAGTGGGACCCAGTGCTCCACAGATGATGGCTGCACCAGCCTGGCATGAAAACACAGAACACAGCCCCCACCGCCCACCCCGACTCGGGCAGTTTTGTGGCTGAGACAGGGAAGGAGGCAGCAGAAAGCTGGAAAACTCAAGACCGCCGGGAGAACCGGGGAGACCCTGTCACTCAGAGGGGCCAACGATGTTGGCTGTGGGCTCTCAGAGGGAGAAGGTGCAGGGGACAGTGGCCACCTCCTTACAGACCTGCCCCCCTGAAAGCATGCGGCCCGGTGGGGGACGCTGCTAAGCAGGGCCCAGAGGTGTGAACATGAGCAGGGGTGTCCCGGAAACCATCCTGTGTCCTGGGCGGGGGCAGGATCGGCCTGGGCTGTGGGATGTCTCAACGCATGTCCGTTTCGTAGGGTCCATGTGTGCACATGTGGAGTGTCCTAGGCCTTGTCTGTGTTTTCCAGTTGTCATTTTGGTGGCATTTCATTCCTGCCTGCCGGGTAGTCTGCTCTCAAGTCCCTGCCAGGCCACAGTGGACCCTGAAGGGGCTCCCGCGGGGCCGCCCGCCCCTCTCTGCCTCTTGTCCACCTGGTTCCTGAGCCCGAGCCTGGCGCCATCGGGAGGGGCTACTGGAGTTGGATATTTTGCTTGAGCTTGGGTGCGCCGGGGCTAGCGGTGGGGAGTGGGGTCCTTCAGGGACCAGTAGGGGCTTTGTTCTGGGGAGGAAAGCCCCCAACTGCGGTGGCTCTTGCTAAACACCACTTCCTGTTTCGCAGGGGCAGGGCAGGTGGACGCTGACCTCCCGGGGGGCATTTGCTAGCGCAGTCGTGCGTGCCACCACCCAGCGGTTACGAAGCGTCTGCTCGTGTCCATCACGCCGTTGGTTTAGCGTGAAAGACGTGACTTCTGTTCTCAGAGACCCCACGGACAGGGAATGGGGCATTCAGTGTGATTTGCTGGCGTGAAGGCATATTTGACACGTGGAACATGTGGAGGTGGGTTTCCCGCAGGTTGGCGTGGGCTGGTTTTAGGCACGATTGGCTACAGACGCCTTCAGAGTTGCGGCCCACTGAACACACGGCTGCTGCTTCTCCACCAAGAGACGCAAGCCCGGCTGTGCACACCAGGGGCAGGGACGAGCGCAGACCCCGTGTGCACCGCCCACGTCCACCCGGGCAGCTCGTTCTCAGAGGTGCTCCAGAGAGAGGCCCCAGTGCTCGGCGGGGAAGCGAAGTCCAAGGAGTGGACCCTGGGGCGGAGGAGCGGAGGTAGGACCCTGGGGTGGAGGAGCGGAGGCAGGACCCTGGGGCGAGGAGCGGAGGCAGGACCCTGGGGCGGAGGAGTGGAGGCAGAGCGTGGTGAGGTCAGGCACGGCTGGCGCTCGGCTCCACCCATGCAGAGGAAGTGCTGGCCCCTGAGCGGGCAGGGGGCAGGGGGCAGGGGGCAGGGGGCAGGGGGCAGTGGGGCAGGGGGCAGCGGGGGTCAGTGGAGCTGATGGTGTGGATGCGCGGGGAGAGAAGTGCTGACGGCTCCGTGGAGGAGGCCGGCACCTGAGCCAAGACTTTCGGCACGGAATGTGAGGGGGACCACACGGGCGTGGGTGGGGCATGGTCTGTGAGGAGGACCACACGGCGGGGCGTGGTCTGTGAGGAGGACCACATGGGGGGCATGATATGGGAGGAGGAGGACCACACGGGGTGAGGGGTACGGTCTGTGAGGAGGACCACATGGGGCGGGGGGAACAGTCTGTGAGGAGGACCACACGGGGGGGCACAGTCTGTGAGGAGGAGGACCACATGGGGGGGTACGGTCTATGAGGAGGACCACACGGGGGCATGGTCTGGGAGGAGGAACACATGGGGCGGGGGGGGGCACAGTCTGTGAGGAGGACCACACGGCGGGGCACGGTCTGTGAGGAGGACCACACGGGGGGGTATGATATGGGAGGAGGAGGACCACACAGGGGGGCACAGTCTGTGAGGAGGACCACATGGGGGGGCACGGTCTGTGAGGAGGACCACACGGAGGGGCATGGTCTGTGAGGAGGACCACATGGGGGGGCACAGTCTGTGAGGAGGACCACACGGGGGCACGGTCTGTGAGGAGGACCACATGGGGGGGTATGATATGGGAGGAGGACCACACGGGGGCGTATGATATGGGAGGAGGAGGACCACACAGGGGGGCACAGTCTGTGAGGAGGACCACACGGGGGGGTATGATATGGGAGGAAGTCCATATGGGAGGGGCATGGTCTGTGAGGAGGACCACACGGGGGGGCACGGTCTGTGAGGAGGACCACACGGGGGCACGGTCTGTGAGGAGGACCACACGGGGGGGTATGATATGGGAGGAAGACCATATGGGAGGGGCATGGTCTGTGAGGAGGACCACACGGGGGGGTACGGTCTGTGAGGAGGACCATACGGGGGTGGGCACGGTCTGTGAGGAGGACCACACGGGGGCACGGTCTGTGAGGAGGAGGACCACACAGGGGGGCACGGTCTGGGAGGAGGACCACACGGGGGGGCACTGTCTGTGAGGAGGACCACACGGGGGGGTATGGTCTGGGAGGAGGAGGACCACACGGGGGGGAGAGCACGGCTGTTGCCCGCCCGAGCTCAGTGGGGGAGGGCAGGGCCGGCTTTTCCAGGGACAGCGTGCAGCAGCTCTATCCTGAGCTTGCCTGGGGAGGGGCCTAGAGAGGACGCCCCAGGGAGAAGAGGGGACCTGACTCCTCCCTGCAGGGAGTGGAGCGCTGGGGGCAGGTGCGGCCAAGGCTGGCTTTCCAAGCAGCCCTGCTGGTTAATGGGCCAGAAACTCCATTCCAGTTGCTGCAGAGCTGGCCCACGTGTCCAGTGGCCTGGAGGACCCGCAGAAGAGCCTTCGTGTGGGTCTTCCCAGACCCTGGTGTGCATCCACCAGACCCGGGTGTGTGTCTACCAGGCCCTGGTGTGCATCCACCAGACCCCAGTGTGCGTCTACCAGGCCCTGGGTACGCGTCCACCAGACCCCGGTGTGCGTCTACCAGGCCCTGGGTGTGCGTCTACCAGGCCCTGGGTGTGCGTCCACCAGACCCGGGTGTGCGTCCACCAGACCCCGGTGTGTGTCCACCAGACCCGGGTGTGTGTCCACCAGACCCGGGTGTGCATCCACCAGACCCCGGGTGTGTGTCCACCAGACCCCAGTGTGCGTCTACCAGGCCCTGGGTGTGCGTCCACCAGACCCTGGTGTGCGTCCACCAGACCCTGGGTGTGCGTCCACCAGACCCGGGTGTGCGTCTACCAGGCCCCGGGTGTGCGTCCACCAGACCTGGGTGTGCGTCCACCAGACCCCGGTGTGCGTCTACCAGGCCCTGGGTGTATATCCACTAGACCCCGGTGTGTGTCCACCAGACCCCGGTGTGTGTCCACCAGACCCCGGTGTGCGTCCACCAGACCCCGGTGTGCGTCCACCAGGTGGGCTGCTTGATGTTGCTCAGGCCTTTAGAAGAAGTAGGCATTGAGAGTGCAGTGGCAGAGCAGCCCGTGTCCTGGGAGGCGTCCGCTGGAGCACAGCCGTGCTGGGCCCCCCTCCAGGCTTTGGGGAAGCGCAGCTGCCCGTCTCACAAGGGTGACAAGGGCCGGCCTCTCTGCGCTGGGGGCAGAGGAGTGACGGGTGCTCGGCTTTGGTGCCAGCCCAGATGGGGCTGTGCAGCCTGGCTGTACAAATCAAGGCCGTGAGCGCAGCGCACACCCAGCGTCGCAAGCCGGTGTTCACTAAAGGTTATGTTTGCCTTAAACTAATTAAAGCCATTTGTATCAAATGACTGGAGTGACTTCCCTTTTGAAAATAAAGGGAAAAAAAACGGAAAGAAGTTGTCTTTAAAAAAAAAAAAACTGAGTTAATTTCATCAACTGAGTCGAGAGCTGCACTATCAATTTTATTACATTGAAATGTGAGAATAAATCAGTGAGGTGAAGACGGAATCTTCATCTAGATCAGTCTGCACACATCAGAGCTGGCTCAACGTGAGCTCTTTGGAGAACGGCCCACGAGTGCCAGAGCAGTGCGTGTAGACGTCGGAGGCCACCCTCCCCGGGGTGCAGGGGGCGTGTGCAGAGGGCCACGTGCAGGGGGTGTGTGCAGGGGTGTGTGCAGGGGGTGTGTGCAGAGGGCCACGTGCAGGGGGGCATTGCAGGGGGCGTGTGCAGAGGGCCATGTGCAGGGGGGCGTTGCAGGGGGCTTGTGCAGAGGGCCATGTGCAGGGGGCGTGTGCAGGATGGTGTGTGCAGAGGGCCACATGCAGGGGGTGTGTGCAGGGGGATGTATGCAGGGGGGTGTGTGCAGAGGACCACATGTGGGGGGGCGTGTGCAGAGGGCCACATGCAGGGGGTGTGTGCAGGATGGTGTGTGCAGAGGGCCACATGCAGGGGGTGTGTGCAAGGGTGTGTGTCCACAGTGTCGTTTGCATGGGGTGTGTGTGTGTGCAGAGGGCCATGTACAGGGGGCGTGTGCAGGGGTCTGTGTGCAGGGGGATGTATGCAGGGGGTGTGTGCAGAGGACCACATGCGGGGGGGCGTGTGCAGGGGGACAGGTGCAGGGTCCGTGTGCCGAGGGCTGTGTGCAGGGTCCGTGTGCCGAGGGCTGTGTGCACTGCTCCTGGAGTCACCTCTGGTTCAGTCCTGTGGAGGTCCCGGCAACCCGAGTGCCCTTTTGTAATTTGCTGGCATCTGCTCACCGGCGTCACGCAAACGGGCCAGACTGGGATGAATGTGCATGAATCATGGTTTGTGTCTGAGAGGACGCTCTAGCAGATGTTCCTTCCCATTAAGCTGCACACACACTACGTCCTGCTGGAGCTGGGTCCCGAGCTAGGAGCAGAGGCTGCACAGACACCGGGCGTCTCGCACCCTTTTCGCGGATGGCCCTCGGCATGTGCTCTCCTCTCGTCCCCGCGATGACAGCGCGTGACGCCCTTCTGCCAGAGGCCGGAGCCGTTCTCCAGGACTGGCTCTGTGCCCTCACGCAGGACCTGTCAAGGGGCCTGGGTGCTCAGTGCGCACACACGCTGCTGGGTGGTGGTGGTGCAGCCCGGGCTGTGCTCAGGCACGGAGGGTGATGCGGCTTTGGGAGTCTTTCCCCGGGACACTTGGCCCAGGGGAGCTGAATGTACACGTGGGGCGGCGGGGACAGACACCCGCTCTGGCGCTGACGCAGGGCTGACGTGGGTCTCCCCGGGGATCCCGAGTGGCAGAGGAGGCTGGCTCGGATGGAGTCGGGAGTCTGTTTCCAGGGCCGCCAGGACCCATTCCCTGAGCACCTGCCACGGGCCAGCGTTCAGCGTCTCCGTGTGTGGCCAGAATCTGCCCCGCGGCATTGCCTCCCTTTTCTGCAGATGGAGACCCTGAGACTTGGCGCAGGCAGCTGGCTGTCCCACAGTTCACAGCTAGAGCGTGACCACACCGGGCACGGGCCCTGCCCAGACTCCGAACCACAGCCTCTGCACAGAGCCGACAGCTGCCTGGGCTCTGGGCTGGCGGCGGCTGCTGCCTCAGCCCCACCTGGTCCCTGGGGCTTCCGCCCCGTCCAGCCCCTGCCAGCCTCGGTGCCCCTTCCACTGTGACTCCCCTGGGGTGCGCCCGGCCCTGGCAGAGAACAGGAGGGGGATCTGAGCACCAGGGTCCAGGCGGGCAGAGTGGCAGCCGTGCCCACCCCTGCTGCAAGGATGCGCCCCTGTGGGGCTCCGCCCACAGCAGACCCGCAGGCCCAGGAGGCGGCCTCCCGCCAGGTGACAGACGCCGCCCACAGCTGCACCGTCCCCTCTTACACTCTGCTCGCTGTGTCCTGAAGCCCTCTTCCACAAAGCGCTTCCATCTGATGAAATTTAATGCTGTGATTTAGGATGGAAACACATTGAGCCATGCGTTGCTCCTCCACATCAGATGTAACCGAAGGCTTTCTAATAGGCGCTAGGAGGAGAGTTTAACGTGTGAAGTCGCGACTAATGATGACATAGCTAGTGTTGTCACCACTGGAGCACTTGGTTTTAACACTGCCCGGGTCCACTGGCTTAGGTGTGGGCCCTCGTGTGGTCCCCCGGCTTCTCCGAGTTAACAGCCACAGGGCACAGTGACCTTCCAGAAGACCAGGGTGATGGTAACACGTGACGTTCCTGCTGTGTTTGTAAAGCTGTATCGTGCTCCGTCCGTGAGTGTACAAGTCAGTGTGTCTCCTACAGGCTGGGTGTGTGTGTCCTGTGTGGGTGTCCTACACAATACACTGCACACAGTGTCGTGTGCAGGGAAGGGATGTGTCCATCTCCTGTGTCATCCTGGGTGGACTACATTGTGTACAGTGATGGTGTGATGTGGACACGTCAGCGTGTGTCCATCTCCTGTATCACACTGGGTGTACAGTGTCGTGTGTGGTGTGATGTGGACACGTCAGCGTGTGTCTATCTACTGTGTCACACTGTGCGTACAGTGTCGTGTGTGGTGTGATGTGCACACGTCAGCGTGTGTCCATCTCCTGTATGACACTGGGTGTACTGCGTTGTGTGTAGTGATGGTGTGATGTGGACACGTCAGCGTGTGTCCATCTCCTGTATCACACTGTGTGTACAGTGTCGTGTGTAGTGGTGGTGTGATGTGCACACATCAGCGTGTGTCCATCTCCTGTATGACACTGGGTGTACTGTGTTGTGTGTAGTGATGGTGTGATGTGGACACGTCAGCATGTGTCCATCTCCTGTATCACACTGGGTGTACAGTGTCGTGTGTAGTGATGGTGTGATGTGCACACGTCAGCGTGTGTCCATCTCCTGTATGACACTGGGTGTACTGCGTTGTGTGTAGTGATGGTGTGATGTGGACACGTCAGCGTGTGTCCATCTCCTGTGTCACACTGGGTGTACAGTGTCATGTGTGGCGTGATGTGGACACGTCAGCGTGTGTCCATCTCCTGTGTCACACTGGGTGTACAGTGTCGTATGTAGCTATGGTGCGATGTGGACATGTCAGCGTGTGTCTATCTACTGTGTCACACTGTGCGTACAGTGTCGTGTCCAGCGTTAGTGTCAATGTGAACAACTGCATGTCAGTGTCCTCACTGGTTTTAGCTCTCTCTTCCCTGTGTGCCCGAGGGTGGCTGGTGTTGAGCTGGCCCTGAGCTGCCCGCTCCCCTCTCTGTCTCCGTCCCGCCCCTGAGCCCAGTCTCAGCTGCCTCGGCTCTGGGACTTTGCACCTGCCCCCACCCCCTGCTGTCTGGTGCCCTCTGCACCGCCCACTTTACCCCACCACTACTTTTCCCTGTGGCCTCAGTTGAATGACTATTTCCGCGGCGTCTCCACGTGTCCCGAGTACGGCTCACTTGCAGGGCTAGTTGGGCACTAACTGCCCACTGCCAGAAGCCTGCACCTTCAGCTTTCTCTGATCTGCCCAGCCTGTGCCACGCCTGGAGCAGGGCGACGCTCGGCACTCAGTACTGACCGGGAACGGGGACGGCGCCGAGCCCTGTGTCCTGGGCAGGCTGCAGACTTCCTGTGGTCAGCACTCCGTGGGCCAGACCAGAGGCAGCTGCTGAGCAGGCAAGCACACGAGGCCTGCACCTCACGGGGTGGCCGTCCTGTGGACAGTGCATCAGCATTCCTGATGCTGTGAGGCAGACGTGGGCCAGGTGCTGTCGTCCACTGTAGGGCGGAGACCACGAGGTGGCAGCAGATGCTGGGGCCCCACATCAGCCCTCTGGGGTGGCCGGCTTGGCAGGAAGGATGAACTGCTGGGCCTCCCCAGCTGCCACCTAAACGGGGCCGAGGCTGCCCCTGGCCCCGAGGGAGGGGTGTGCTTCCCAGGCCACCCCTGTGCCTCATGGCCCCCGCCTCTGCTTGGTGCTTCTGGGCCAGAGAGAAGTTGACGGCTGCTGACACAGTGCAGGTGCTGGTGCGTCCATGTCTGTGACTCACACGGTTCTTCTTTTCCCCAAGATCTGGTCTGTTCCTCGGCCCGGGATGGGAACAGCCACTCACAGGTGCACACCGTGCCCAGGTGTCCCATGGGACAGCAGCCGGGCTGCCCGTGTCAGGCACTCTGGGGGTGAGGACAGCTCACCCTGCCTGTTCTCGGGCCCTGGGCATGTGCTGCCACCTTGGGGCAAGCCTGCCAAGCCCCGAGATGACCTGAACACAGTGAGAGCCCCCTGCGGTCAGCAGAGGTCACGGCCAGGCCAGGCCGGGGTGGCAGAACTCTGGAAGATCAGCCGAGTGCCTGATGAGCTCTGAGTCTGGCCAAGACACGTGGCTCAGTTAGCGTCACTCTGTTTTCTCGTTCAACACTTCTGGGGCTCGTTGGAGTGTGCAGGGGAACCTGTCTGCCCCAGGAGCTTGACAAGGGGGTGGAAGCCCTGCGCGGGAGCCCTGGGGGAGCCAGGTCCCTGGGGCAGGCCTGGTGGTCCCTGGAGTCCCGCAGAGGTGACCAGGTCTGCAGCAGGTGTTGGGGAGACCACAGGTCCCCTCTTCCCAGGCCCGGAGGCAGCTTTTCCTCCTTGTGCAGCGAGACCCAAACAGGGCCGCTCACGGCTGCCCAATCGTTGCAGTCAGAGCTCAGCTGACGGCACAGGAGCTGTCCCCACCCAAACCCACCTCGCCTTTCCCCAGGGCCCTTCAAGGTCCCCTCGCCCCTCGCCCCTCGCCCCATGGCCCAGGCCGACCCCGCAGAGCTCCCTGGAGAGTAAGACACCAGCCTGCTCTGTGCCCCTGGAGAGACCCCGGCTGGGAGGGGTCCTCAGGGGCTAGAAGGCAGATTCCCTGTGTCGGAGCCCCTGTGCAGTGCGAGGGGTGGGTCCATCAGACTCCCAGAGGCCCCGCCCCCCGCCCAGGCCTCAGCCCTGTGGCAACAGCAGCCGAAGGCTCCCGGAAGGGCCGGGAGCTTGGGAAAGACTCAGGACCAAAGGAGGCAGGAGGTTTGGTAACTGCCCACAGCCAGGGCCCGCTTCAGGGACAAGTGGGGCGGACCTAAGCCGGGGCCCACGGAGGGGCTCAGGGGCTGGCTGGCTGCTGTCGTGGACGTGGGCCACAGAGGCTGACGTGGATGCCACTCGCTCAGGCTTGGGCGGACGTGGGCTGGTGTTGACAGTGTTAGGGTCCACAGACTCCCCTTCAACCTCCAATCGGACACTGGCTGCAGCGCCCGCTGCTGGGGGCCTGCCTGGAATTGGGGTCACCTGCAGCCACGGGCAGTGCAGGATGTGGGCGTCCCACTGGGGCGTCCCGCTGGCCATGGTAAGGGGCGGGCGGGCCCCGGGGAGGTGAGAAGGGGAGGAGCCGTGAAGACCGTGCACGTCGTGAGGGTTTGGGGACAGACAGCTTGTCCTCGAGGTCACCTTCAGACAAAGTAGTGCTGACGTGCGGCACCGCGCGGCGGCTCTCTCCCGTTCTCCTCCCACACGTGCGGCCGAGCGCATCCGTGTTGATGCCGGGCGTCGTTTCTCCTCCGTCTTCCGTGACGGCTCAGACGTCGTCTCTGCACGGTTTTCCTTGTGCCTCTCAGGCTGCATGTTCACATGTGTGCACATGTGTGTGTTGTGTGCACAGTGTGTGTGCACATGTGTGTGGTGTGCACAGTGTCTCTGTGTGTGTAAATGTATGCTGTGTGCAGTGTGTGTACATATGTGTATTGTGTGCACAGTATCTCTGTGTACATGTGTGTGTTGTGTACCCACGTCTGTGTGTGTGTGCATTGTGTGCCCATGTCTGTGTGCATGCATGTGTGTGTTGTGTGCACATTATCTGTGTGCACAGTTTGTGTGTTGTGTGTACAGTGTCTCTGTGTGTGCATGTGTGTGCTGTGTGCACAGTGTGTGTACATTTATGTATTATGTGCACAGTATCTCTATGTACATGTGTGTGTGGTGTGCCCATGTCTGTGTGTATTGTGTGCTGTGTGTGTGTACACATGTGTATTGTGTGCACAGTGTCTCTGTGTGCACATGTATGTTGTGTGCCCATGTCTGTGTCTGTGTGTGTGTGTACACAACATCCACCACCCACATGGATGGGCACCAGGCGTGTGGTGCCGGCTCGGGGACAGGAATGGCAGCGGCGAGCCTGACTGTGACTTTCTTGACAAGCAGTCTAGGGAAGGGGCACTGCCTGCTCAGGGCTGGGTGAGGGCACTTGGTGCGGGGCTGGGGGCTGGCATGTCCCCTCCTGCAGCAGCTGCCTGGGGGCTGGGTGAGGGCACGTGGCGCGGGGCTGGGGGCTGGGTGAGGGCACGTGGCGCGGGGCTGGGGGCTGGGTGAGGGCACGTGGCGCGGGGCTGGGGGCTGGGTGAGGGCACGTGGCGCGGGGCTGGGGGCTGGGGGCTGGGTGAGGGCACGTGGCATGGGGCTGGGGGTGGCGCGTCCCCTCGGCAGCAGCTGCCTGGGGAGGTGGGCGTCGCTCCGATAAAGTGGCCGGCACTGTGGGACTGTGCTCTCTGAAGAGTTCCACCTGAATCTGAGGAAGTACTGCAGATCCTAGTGTGAAGTTTGCATAAATCTCTCTCCCTCTTCTCCTACCTCCTACCCCCCATCTCTCTCTCTCTCTTCCATCAACCTTTCTGTCTGTAGCTACCCCCATCTCCAGGTTGCAGAGGAGGAGTCAGGTTATGGGGGGAGGAGCTGGGGTGCAGGGGAGGAGCCAGGCAGGGGGAGGAGCCCGGCTGGGGGGAGGGGTGCCCTTGCGGTACCCTGATCCTTCCTGCCGGAGGAAGTGAGCTCCTGTCTGGGTGTTTTACAGCCCTTGCTCCTGTGAGGGGAAATCCAGGAGGTTAGAAGTGGGTAGAAAATCAATTCTCTGCAGCTTGTCAACTCTGTGAAATCGCTGCCTGTGGAAAATGTCGGAGGGCCCGGGCGTGATTTGCCGTTTATATGGAAATAATCTCCCGTAGAGGGAGTTGAAGGAGGTGCGCGCAGATCTCATTTGCCAGCTTGCTGGGCAAGGCGGGGGCAGGGCGGCCAGGGAGAGCCCCAGCCCGGGGAGCCCTCGCTGGCCCGGGCCATCCCCCTCACTCAGAGATCTGCCGTCCTCCCCGGTCAGGGCGCGGGCGATCCCGCAGGAGACCACCGACAGGTGAGGAGGAGCTGGCCGCCGCGTGCCGCTGCAGTTTTGGCCTGCGTGGCTGGCCCGCGGCTGTGGCTCCTGCACAGGTGCACGGAGAGGTGGCAGGTGCAGGCTCTGGTCCCAGGGTCCTGTACGTGGGCAGTGCCACAGTGCTGTCTTGCTGCCCTCTCAGACTTGTGCCTGTATGTTCCCAGCTGGGCCAGCAGCTCTGGGGGGGACAGACAGGGACAGGGCTGGGCCTCAGCTCCCCAGCCCCTGGTATCCAGGCTGCTCCTGCAGCAGGACAAAGTGCAGCCCTGGGGACCTGGCCTGGGCCTGGCGCCTCTGCCCCCTTCCGTGTCCTGAGCTGCTTGGGAGGGGCCCAAGGGCAGCAGCTGCTCCAGCCCTGTCTGCAGTCTTCTCACAGCAGGGTTCTGCCGTGTGACACTAGCCCGAGGCCAGCTTGTCCCTCCCTCTCTGTGGCCGTCCTCTGTGGGCTGCAGCCGAGCCTTCCCAGCACGGGGAACCCCTGGGCCCTCTCCTTTTGTGGGTTTGTATTCATCCAGAACTCATTGTCTCCCCGCCTCCCTGGTTGCTCAGGAGCCAGCAGCTCAATTTTCCACGCAGCCGGCGTGAGCACAGAGCCCAGGCACCGTCCAAGGACGGACGTGTCTCCCTGATGTTTCGGTCCCTGCTGAGGAGGCGGGCTCGGCAGCCAGCGCGCTCACCACGCCGCGCGGAGCTGTGCACAATGGGCCCCGCGTGTCGTTTGTACGATCTTAAGCATAAAGAGCCTTTTCCCTATTTTATTCCCAAGTTTTTCAAAGGAGTTCAGTGCTGCTGACATGGGCGAGTGTCCCCAGCCTCCTTTCTGGTGGCATTCATGACCTGGGACAGCGCTCACTGTGTGGACTTCGCCCAGGTGTGGCGTGAGGTGGTGGTGCCTCCTCGGCCTGAGCCCCCTGGGCTGGGATTTTGGGGTGCCTGCGGGGACAGGATCAAGATGCTGCTCACTGGTTTTACACACTCTGCCCCGGGAGGTAGGAGTGCTCACGCATGGAAGCAGACGGGGGCAAACAGTGGGCGGGACCCCAGACCCCAGACTGGCTCCACCACTCCTGTATCTGGGACCTGCCTGGGTGTCCTCCCAGGGCCACAGGTCACTGGGCAGAGATGTGGAGGTGCAGAGGTGCGGAGGTGAGGAGGGTGCGGAGGTGAGGTGAGGAGGGTGCAGAGATGGGGAGGTGCAGAGGTGCGGAGGTGAGGAGGGTGCAGAGGTACAGAGGTGAGGAAGTGCAGAGATGCGGAGGTGTGGAGGTGAGGAGGTGCAGAGGTGAGGAGGTGCAGAGATGAGGAGGTGAGGAGGTGCAGAGGTGAGGAGGTGCAGAGGTGCGGAGGTGAGGAGGTGCAGAGGTGCGGAGGTGTGGAGGTGAGGAAGATGCAGAGGTGAGGAGGTGCGGAGGTGCGGAGTTGGGGAGGTGCAGAGATGAGGAGGTGAGGAGTTGCAGAGGTGAGGAGGTACAGAGGTGTGGAGGTGCAGAGGTGCGGAGGTGAGGAGGTGAGGAGGTGCAGAGGTGAGGAGGTGCAAAGATGAGGAGGTGCAGAGGTGCGGAGGTGAGGAGGTGAGGAGGTGCGGAGGTGAGGAGGGTGCAGAGGTACAGAGGTGAGGAAGTGCAGAGATGAGGAGGTGCAGAGATGGGGAGGTGCAGAGATGAGGAGGTGCGGAGGTGCAGAGGTGTGGAGGTGAGGAAGATGCAGAGGTGTGGAGGTGCGGAGGTGCGGAGGTGTGGAGGTGCAGAGGTGCAGAGGTGTGGAGGTGAGGAGGTGCAGAGGTGAGGAGGTGAGGAGGTGCAGAGGTGAGGAGGTGCAGAGATGAGGAGGTGCAGAGGTGTGGAGGTGAGGAGGTGAGGAGGTGCAGAGGTGAGGAGGTGCAGAGATGAGGAGGTGCAGAGGTGCGGAGGTGAGGAGGTGCAGAGATGAGGAGGTGAGGAGGTGCAGAGGTGCGGAGGTGAGGAGGCGAGGAGGTGCAGAGGTGAGGAGGTGAGGAGGTGTAGAGGTGAGGAGGTGCAGAGGTGAGGAGGTGCGGAGATGAGCATTTCTAGGTTTCTTTCCAGCGAGCTGTGTGCTGGGGCCGGTGTGGGTGGGGCTTGGTGTTGTGGATGCTCTTTTTTTTTTTTTCCAGATTTATTTATTTGAAAGGCAGAGTTGCAGAGCCAGAGAGAGACCTTCCACCTGCTCATTCACTCCCCAAATGGCCGCATCTGCTGGGACTGGGCCAGGCCTAAGCCAGGAGCCAGGAGCTTCATCCAGGTCTCCCACATGGCTGTCAGGAGCCCAAGCACTTGGGCCGTCTTCCGCTGCTTTCTCAGCCATAAGCAGGGAGCTGGATTGGAAGTGGAGCATCCAGGACTCAAACCAGCGCCCGTGTGGGATGACGGGGCTGCAGGCGACGGCCTTATCCACTGCGCCACGGCGCCGGCCCTAGTGTAGATGTTCCTTGCAGACCCTTCCCAGCTCACAACAATGTGGGAGCTCAAGTCGCTCCCTCCCCCCACACGGGTGCCCCTGCATGGCAGGGAGGCCCAGCCTCACGGGCGCCACCCAGCCTCACGGGTGCCACCCAGCATCATGGGCACCACCCAGCCTCAGGGTGCCCCTGCGTGGCAGGGAGGCCCAGCCTCACGGGTGCCACCCAGCCTCAGGGTGCCCCTGCGTGGCAGGGAGGCCCAGCCTCACGGGCGCCACCCAGCCTCAGCCCCGGCTCTTCAGAAGGGGTTCAGAAGGGACTGCTCCCAGGAGCAGCCCAGCCGCGGAGGAGGGTGGATTCCCGTCTGCCCATCTCACTTCCTGGGTTGGCCCCTCCCCACGGGAAGGCGGGCGGCCCCCAGGCCCTCCAGGGTTGTTGTGGGGTCTGAGTGTCTCCAGTGTTCACTGCAGACGCTGCCTGGTACCTAGTGGACTTCACATCCCAGAGCAGGAGGAGACACACAGGTCCGTCCACTTCCTGGGTGGGAAGACCCAGGCCAAGGGACTGTTGTGCCTGAGCGAGTGCGGAGGGGACCACGCCCTGGTAAACTCTGGGGTCCGCCATTGCCGGGGTGGAGAGCGGCTGGCGCCCTGGAGAACGCTCGACCCCAAAGCTCAAAGCAACAGGGTTTATAAAGGCGAAAACCACGGGAAGGGACGGGAATACGTGGTGCCTGGGGTCAAGCTGACCCACGTCCTGTGTGAAACTACCAGGAATTACAGTCCTGATAATACCAGTTACAGTCCTGATAATCGTCCAGCTGCCGACCTCAGCTGCCTGGACCACAGACAAGTCGCAATGTTAACACTGGTCTGGGGCAGCCCGCCTGTCTGAAGCTTGGGCGACCACGAAGGGAAGCTGTTTTTCCGAGCAGGGTGTGGCTGTGACGCTGCCGTCTGATTGTCACACCAGGTCACGGCGCGGGTGAATCTCGGGTGCTCTGAAGTGGAGTCCTGCTGCCAGGGTGCCCCAGGACCTCGGCATCACCCAAGCCACAGGGACGTGTCCACTTCCAGGTCACTTCTGGAACCACGGGTGTGCTTTTCGTGTTTCCTGATCGGTTGACAGCTTCGACTTGCTCACCGTCGCCTCTCGCTGTAGTGATTCTGACGCTCCTCATCCCACGTGCAGGCGGTGGGCGCTGCCGTCTTCTGTGTGTAGCAGGCCTGGGTGAGGAGCGGCCTCTGGGCAGGTGGACGTGCACTGGCGGCTGTGGCTCGGACCCTCCCCATGCCCCTTGGGGAGCCCAGGAGGACCCTGGCTGACTGCACAGGCGCTCAGAGCTCAGCCTGCCGAGGGCTGGGGCCTCCCTCTTCTCGCTCTTCTAGCCGCCGCTTTCCAAGGGGGCAAGCGAGGACTGCTGTGGGCCCCGGGGGAGTCCTGGGCCCCTTGCAGGGCAGCACCCTCTGGGGGCTCCCAATACCTCCCTCTCGCATCCCAACAAAGCAGGAGAGACCGCGGCCCGACCGTCTCCCTGTCGCTCGGCGCTGTGGCAGGAGGCCCCTGGGAGCTCCTCTGTGTCCAGCCGCAGAGCCCGGAGCATTCAGGACCCTCTGCAAGGAGCAGACGCATCGCCCACTCCCCGGAGTGCCTCCGCGCCCACAGCCGCGCCGCTTGTTGATTTTCCTCCGTAAACGAGTCCCTCGTGCGGCGCCGGGAGCAGTTAGGACGTTGTCGTCAGGGTGTGTGGGCAGGCCCAGGGCACAGAGTGCGGGCGTGTCTGAGCGGCCTGCAGAGAACCCTGGAGCCAGTGCTCCCGTGGGCCAGCTGTGGGGGAGGCGCTGCTCCGGGCGGCGGCAGAGTCCCTGACTTGCAGAGTTAAGCGGGGCAGGGCGCGCCGGGTTGTCACAGGTGATCCGGGCATCATGTCCTTCCCAGGGACTTGCAAACCGTTGCCAAACCCTCTACTCCAAGAAGCCCTCAGGAGGAGCAGAGTAGACCCGTGTGTCCCCAGATCTGATGTTTAGACATCGGCCGTCAGCAGCGTAGGGAGGGTTTTGAGGTGCTTCCCCTGGGGAGCGGGCAGCGACCCAGCGGCTCTGCTCTCCGCTGAGAGGAGTGCCGGGCCCGGCGGGCTTTCTCTTCCTGATGCCTGTTGTGCACCTGCTCTTAGAGGGTCTCAGCCCACGTGTCAGGGGCGATGAGTGCCCTGTGCTGTATTGGCGCCATGGTGTGGACTGTGGGCCTCTCCTCTGTCTGCTGACAGCGCCAGGCTGCTCCCTGGGGCTTTCTCTTTGCCCCACTTTGGATGAAATCCCACCCAGAGGGCATCCGGCTCGTGCTTAGATGCCACTCGCTCATGTCCAGTCACAGGGTCTCCGTGCCGCCGTCAGTGCCTGCCATCCAAGTAACCGCTGGAAGAGCCTGGCGTCTCTGTGGCGGAACCCTGGGGCACCTGGACACCCGGACTCCTGCTTTGGGCTGGGTACCGGGGTGCAGGGGAAGGGAGGGCTCAGCCCTGTTGTCCTGCTCCCCCGTGGGTGGGCTGCCTCTGCTGCCCGCAGGGTGGAGGCCGGGAACGGGGTCTGAGGACCTGGCTGGCCTGCCGCGGGGCTCCCGCGCTCTCTGCAATGGAGGTGCAGTGTCCAGCCAGCCTGATTCAGAGGTGGCTGTGGAGTTAGAGATGAGGGCAGGACTGTCCCACGTGGAACCAGAGCAGGTGTCCTGAGGTCTAGTGACCTCGACGGGGACTGAGCGTGGGGAGCGATTCTGCGGAGTTCCGGAGTCGTCACACTGTCCAGTGACTGCTCACCACCCGGAGTGGCGCAGCATCTTCCCATGGCCGGAATCTTCTTGGCTCGGGCTTGGTTCCTGGGTTCGGTGGGAAGCTGACAGGTCCTTCCCCAGAGCCAGTCTGCACCTGTGGCTCTCCGTGGGGTCGTGGTCAGCTCGGGCCAGTCTCTGCGTGCAGGAGACCTTGGCTCAGGCCTACACACACTTGCAGAGGCAGGACCTGTGCTCTGATTGTCCACAGCCCGTGCCGAGGGCGGCTGCCCTGTTAACAGCCAGGGAGCTGTTTGCCCGCTGGGCACTCTGCAGGCCAGGGCAGAGCAACGGCAGCGGACGAGGGCCTCCCTGCTGTACACGTTATGGAAGAGGACATCAAACCTGAGCTCTGTGTCTCCAGGATCTCCTGGTTTCCCCCTCTTCCCTGGCCACAGGGAACAACTGCTTGGCAAAGTGCCGTGCGGTCAGACCGTGGTTAACCTCGTGCCCACTTTGGGGGTAGCAGAGGGAACCGCAGGCTGAGCAGCCTGGAGTCCTCCTGCCCTGCAGGGTGGCGCAGGGCAGTGTGCGATGGCCACCAGCTCTGGACGCTGTCTCCCTGGTCTCGTGTCCTGTCGGAAGCGCTGTGTCCCGTCCGTCCACAGCCCGGCGGCCAGCGGCCAGCAGTGATTTCCGTGGCGGAGCTGGAATCCAGGGAGCCCCTGCTGGCTCAGAGCACTGTGGGCCCTGGGCACGTGAGAGCGGCCTGAGGCACAGCACCTCCCCCCAACCTGGACAGGGGCTGCCCATTGGCTGTGGGGGTTCTCACAGCCTCACCTGGCTACAGGGTCACCAGGGACCATCCACAGTCCCCATCACCCTTGTCAGGTGACAGCTAACCGGGGGCCTCTCCTTACAAGCCTGGGGAGACAGACGCTGGGCATGGCTGCTGGGAGATGGGTCCTGGACATTGAGGGGTGGGCAGAGGGCAGTGTTGGGAGGCAGCCCCCGCCGTGTGGCCCAGGCCGACCCTGCACGCCCACCTCAGCAAGAGAACGATGTGGCTCGACCTCCATCCACAGTCTCCCTGCGGAGCTCACAGCCGACCAGAATGGCCACGTCGCATTTGGGCTCCGATTGTTCCGTTTTCCCAGCCTGGTGTGCACGTGCAGTGCTAACCATGACTGCTCTGGTCCAACAGATAAAGGCCAAGAGCGCAGCCGCAGCCGGGCCGCCTGCCCCCCAGCTCTGATGCTGCACCCAGCGCCCGAGAGGAAGAGCCTGCCCACGGACAGCGACGAGAAGGTCGGTCTGGGAACCCCAGGGTGGGGGAGTGGGGGCCACGCTCCCCGGCCTGTTCCCATGTGGTGTCCGTGCAATGACGCCCCCGCTCTGCGGAGACTGCCGGCTGCAGGCCAGCAGCTCGGGAGCTCTGTGCGGGAGCGCGGCTGGGCCAGGCATCCCGAGAGCTCACCGGCAGGTGCCCCAGGGAGCGAGCATTTTCGGGACACACAGAGGACCACACAGCCCTACGTGGACGCTGCCTAGCAAGGCGTGGCTTGTGCTTGGGTTTCATCGCTGGGGAAACCCAGTGCGTTGCTTTCTCCTGGTCGGAGGCCTTTCTCCCTGCCATTTCCCGGGAGGCATCTTCAGGACACACCTGTCACAGCAGAGTCCTTGCTGGGAACAGCCCAAGGCCTTCCGTTTCCTGCCACGTTTGAAAATCACGAATCACATTTTGTCAGCTCTCGTCTGTCAGATCGGCTGGGGCTCTGGGCCAACTCGGCGCTGGTGGCCCTTCCAATCCTCTGCCGCTGTCCTTCTCTCTGCCACTGTCCCTGTCTCTGCCGCTGTCCCTGTCTCTGCCACTGTCCCCATCTCTGTCACTGTCCCTCTCTCTGTCACTGTCCCCATCTCTGTCACTGTCCCTCTCTCTGTCACTGTCCCCATCTCTGTCACTGTCCCTCTCTCTGTCACTGTCCCCATCTCTGTCACTGTCCCGCCCTCTGTTGCTGTCCCCGTCTCTGTCACTGTCCCCGTCTCTGTCACTGTCCCCGTCCTGCTGCTGTCCCCATCTCTGTGCCGCTGTCCCTGTCCCTGCCACTGTCCCTGTGAGTGCTCTGTCCCCCCTCCTAGTGTTCTCTGGGGACAGGGTCCCCATAGGCAGGCACCGTTGTCCCCACAGTCAGAGCTGCTGTGACGTGAGCGGCGACCCAAACGCTAGCGCGGAGACATCTTCTGCCTGGACGCATGGTTTTCCCATAAAGATGGACGCCTGTGCCGGAACTGCAGGACAGCTGTCCCAGGGCCGCGGGGCTCTTCAGGCCTCACTCAGCTTCAGGACTTCAGCACCAGGGGTCTCATGCCCTGGTTAGCCATTTTCTTTCTTTCTTTGTTAAAGATTTATTTGTTTGAAAGTCAGAGATATGCAGAGAGAGGTGAAGAAGAGAGAGAGGAGAGGCAGAGAGAGAGAGAGAGAGAGAGAGAGAAGTCTTCCATCCAATGGTTCACTCCATTGGCCACAATGGCTGGAGCTGCGCTGATCCGAAGCCAGGAGCCAGGAGCTTCTCCAGGTCTCCCATGTGGGTGCAGGGGCCCAAGCACTTGGCCATTCTCCACTGCTTTCCCAGGCCACAGCAGAGAGCTGGACTGGAAGAGGGGCAGCCAGGTCTCAAACTGCTGCCCATATGGATGCCGGCACTCAGACCAGGGTGTTGACCATTGCGCCACAGCACCGGGCCTGCTTAGCCATTTTCATCACCAGCAGGAAACCACAGCCTACGTATGACTCCTGCAGACAGCCAGGTGGTCGGCGTGGGGAAGCTGCATGCCCAAGATTCCAGAGTGGTCCCCCCACAGACCACACCTGCCCCTCACCTGGACCACCCACCCCTCCCCCACAGACCACACCTGCCCCTCACCTGGACCACCCACCCCTCCCCCACAGACCACACCTGCCCCTCACCTGGACCACCCACCCCATCCCCTCATGGACCACACCTGCCCCTCACCTGGACCACACACCCCATCCCCCACAGACCACACCTGCCCCTCACCTGGACCACCCACACCCTCCCCCACAGACCACACCTGCCCCTCACCTGGACCACCCACCCCCTCCCCCACAGACCACACCTGCCCCTCACCTGGACCACACACCCCTCCCCCACAGACCACACCTGCCCCTCACCTGGACCACACACCCCATCCCCCACAGACCACACCTGCCCCTCACCTGGACCACACACCCCCTCCCCCACAGACCACACCTGCCCCTCACCTGGACCACCCACCCCACCCTCTCACAGACCACACCTGCCCCTCACCCAGACCATAGCTCGTGTCGCCCGCCAGTCGAAGGCTCCTTGTTGTGTTCCTGTCGCTCAGTGAGCGTCATTGCCGAGGTCCCCCCAGCGTTCTGCCTGGTGTGGTAACATAAACTCGGTTTCTGTGCACATTTTTTGTGCCAAGCGTTTCTGAGTCCTCCCTGTGATGCTAATCATTTATCCTGACCTCATTTTCTCAGGGAAATCAAAGATGTTTTCTACTACCAGAAAATTCTTTTTGAAGATGTGGTTCTTCAGTTCTGAAATGCAAGGGCAGTTGTTTGAACCCCGTCCCTGTTCAGGGTGCTTATCTGTCGGGGTGAGGGGGCCGGGGCAGACGCCAGCGGGTGCAGGAGCCAGTGCTCGGCAGGTTCCTGGAGCCCCTGTGGTGTTTGAGCCACGCCTTTGCAGCCTTGCCTGTGCCAGGGCCGGGTGGGGACTTTCCCGGGGAAGGCTCCGCTCCCAGGCCCTCGTGGTGTGGGCCCAGCACCGCCGTCCAGTCTGGAGCACGTGGTCCAGGAGGGGCCGCTTCCTGTGTCTGCAGAACCCCCAGGCCCCGTCGGGCAGAGGGGCTTGTTTGGGGTTTGTCTCCCTCTTGTCCCTCAGAGACGCGTGGGTTCCTGCACCTGTTCCTCGGATGCAGGCTGCTGGGCTGCTGGATCCCCCGTACTCCTAGCCGCCCTGTCTGAGAAGTGGTGCTGGGCTGCGGGATCCCCGTCCTCCTAGCCGCCCTGTCTGAGAAGTGGGTCAGGCGATGGTAGCAGGTGCGGGCCCATGGACAGGTGGGCTGGGCCCTGGAGCACTGGACACCACATTTCTAGGGTAGCCTGGCCTCCGGAAGGACTCATTTGGCTGTGGTTGGTCAGGTGGTGAGGCATCTTCTCCCCAACGCTGTCTCCTAAACACAGGTGTGGATGACGTTGTAAAGGGTCAGGATGACCGGTTTTTCACTGATGGTCTCAGTGCAGAGCGGAGCTGCTGCTTCGGACAGTGCGTTGCTGTCTTGCAGTCTCTCCTGATTCTCCGAAAGAGAGCGTCATGCTCATCGCGTTGTTCCGAGTTTGCTGTCGAACCGTGGGCAGCGGGCAGCAGCGGTCGGCGTTCCTCATGCCGGGACTCCCGTGCTGTCTGCCGGATGGCTGCGCCGAGGCCGTGCTGCCTGGGGCTCCACTGCACAAGTCGGACGCTGTCTGCCCGTGACCGGACGGCGGGCCCTGCCTGTTGTCCATCAGCGGGTGCAGGCCCTGGGGCCCTGGGCTGTTCCCAGTGCTAACCTCAGATGGCCGCTCCTCTCCAGCGCAGAGCAATGACACAACCTTTGTTTGGTTTCCAATTACAGGGGAGAGTCCCCATTTTCCTGTAGGAGCTGTCACGTCCAGGTTCTGCCTTCCAGGAACCCGCCATCAGGACAGAATTCAGCCCCAGCTCAGGCCGGGGGAGGGGTGGCCTCCTGCGGGCCCAGCCCTTGGTTCCTGCTCACTCTCCCCTGCCCCGAGGGGAGCTGGACGTGCCAGGCTGGCTGCGCTTCGAGGGCCCCTGCCCCTGGACGTGGTGTTCTGATGGCAGGGGGGCCCTGGCCGCTGGCTCCGCCCTTGTCCAGAGGTGAACGCAAGAGCAGCAGAGCAGTGGGGTCGGGCGGGCGGGCTGGGGACGCGGAATGCAGCCGAGTGACGCGGGGCAAGGCGCCCGTCACCCTGAATTGTCACAGAGAAGACCCCACTGCGTTCACCTCTGGACCCCAGCCAGGGCTGTGTGCAGGGGCTTTCCTGGGTCTTCGCTGGGTCGCCCGTCATTGACAAGTGTTTAACAGCGGCCTCTCTCTCTCTCTCTCTCTGTCTCTGTCTCTCTGTCTCTCTCTCTCTGTCTCTGTCTCTGTCTCTCTCTCTCTCTCTCTCTCTCAGGGGCCTCCTTCCATCCTGGTGCAAGGAGAGGACAGCACGGCGAGAGGCACCAGACCTGTGGCCTCCACCCCGGTGCCCGGCTCCCCCTGGTAAGAAGCCTGAGTGTGCCTTGGCCCCGTGCTTGCCCGAGGCCCCCAGAGGGAAATGCAGGTCCCTGCCCGCGCTGCTTGAGAAGTGGCTCTGTGCCTCCCTCCCGGCAGGGGAGCTGCACCCTGGGTCACTTCCTGCGGAGGGAAGAGGCTTCCCAGGTGATGGGTGTCCTGCTCTGACGATGGAGTGAGGTTCCAGTCCTGCTCCCCGGCAGCCACGGCAGGGCCCAGCGAGTGCCCACGCCTCGCGTGCCTCACGCTTCAAAGGGTTTTCTCGCCGCTGCTGCCGGCAGACGCCAGGCCGAGTGGCTGTCAGTTGCAGCGCGCCCGGCTCTCCGTGGCCGCCCGCGAGGGTTCCGAGCTTCAGTTTGCCGAGCTCAGGAGTGCCCCCACCAGGGAGCCAGGCTCTGGTTTTCAAAAATGCCCTTTAATAATGGAGTCTTTGGAAGCAGAATAAAAGGTGGTTATAGTAAAACTGCTTCGCAGAACCCGGAGCTCTGAGTGTGGCGTGCGGCTGGGGGGGCGGCTCCTGCACGCGCTGCTGTGTCCTGTGCTGGCGCCTCGCCGCACCCTGCGCAGTGAGTGAGGGCGCCCCAGGGGCCGGGCCCTGCCTGGTGGCCTCCTCGGTGGGGTGAACCCACGCCCAGCCCGAGAGGCCCAGTCCCTTCCTTGTGCCGCTGGCCCGCCGTGGGGTGCTGCCCTCCCTACACCAGCTCTCTGCCCTGCGCGTCTGCGTTGTGGGGCTCGGTGCAGTGCCCCCTGCCACCTGGCTGCACTTCGGAGTGCCTCAGAACCCGCGGGCAGGGCTCAGCCCCTAAGACCACCGCCACTGGGGGTGCTAGCGGCCAGCGGGGTCCTCGGCCTCCTGCCCTTCTGCCCAGCTGAGCACAGGCGAGGCGACCCTGGACCTCCACGGCGGTGGTGATGGCTCCCAGAGCGACTCAGAGCTCAGGAAAGGGCTTTCCTGGCCCTGCGGCTTCAAGGTCAGGGATGAGCTGAGAGCCGCCCACTGAGCAGTGCAGCTGGGGCGGGGTGCCGAGCCCCTGGCCCGGCCAGGACCTGAGTGCACTGCCCGGGGCCACCTGGCCTCACCCCTCCGGGCCACCTGGCCTCACTCCTCCAGGCCACCTGGGTTTCCAGTGCTCAGGCTTTGTTGGCAAAGTCGTTGCCAAGTGATTGATTGATCACGTCTGGGCTGATAGTCCCCACCTGCCAATGTCCGATGTCCTGGCTGCACTCCTGGACCTGACCGGAAGCCCCGGGGTCACAGCCCTAGTGACACCCAGGTGGGCGCCAGGGCCCTTAGGAGTAACAAAGGACATGACCCCCCTTCCCCCCACCCGGTTCTAGGAGCTTCTGTGGCCAAACCTATTTTATTTGTAATAGTTTTTTTCATTTTTTTTTAAAAGATTTATTACTTTATTTTGGAAGTGTGACAGAGAGGTCTTCCATCCACTGGTTCGCTCCCCAGATGGCCACAATGGTCAGAGCTCAGCTGATCCAAAGCCAGGAGCCAGGAGCTTCTTCCAGGTCTCCTACGCAGGTGCAGGGGCCCAAGCACTTGGTCCATCTTCCACTGCTTTCCCAGGCCACAGCAGGGAGCTGGATGGGAAGTGGAGCAGCCGGGACGCAAACTGGCATCTATATGGATGCTGGTGTCGCAGGCAGGGGCTTTACCAGCTATGCTGTGATAGATTTAATTTTTTAAGTAATTAATTTATATTTTTGAGAGAGAGAGAGGGGCAGGGAACTCCCATCCACTGCTCACTCCCCAAATGCTCACAACATCTGGGACTGGGCCAGGCCAGGGCCAGCAGCCAGGAGCTCAGTCTGGTTCTCCGTGGGGGTGGCAGGGGCCCAGGCGCTTGAGCCACCAGGAACCCCGTGGAGCCTTCTGACTGGGAGAGCTGTGGCTTGGCTTCCCCAGGAATGTGTGTGACACAGAATGCTGACAGGGGCCCGGGGCCACACCGGTTCTGGGCCTTTGCCTGTGAGAGATAAGCCAGTGCGCAAGCCCCTGTCACCCCACGAGGTCAAGCCCCTGTCACCCGGCGAGGTCGAGCCCCTGTCACCCCGCGAGGTCAAGCCCCTGTCACCCGGCGAGGTCGAGCCGCTGTCACCCGGTGAGGTCGAGCCCCTGTCACCCTGTGAGGTCGAGCCCCTGTCACCCCGCGAGGTCGAGCCCCTGTCACCCCGCGAGGTTGAGCCCCTGTCACATGGCGAGGTTGAGCCCCTGCCACCCCGCGAGGTTGAGCCCCTGTCACCTGGCGAGGTCGAGCCGCTGTCACTCTGCGAGGTCGAGCCCCTGTCACCCGGCGAGGTCAAGCCCCTGTCACCCGGCGAGGTGGAGCCCCTGTCACCCGGCGAGGTTCAGCCCCTGTCACATGGTGAGGTCGAGCCCCTGTCACCCGGCGAGGTGGAGCCCCTGTCACCCGGCGAGGTTCAGCCCCTGTCACATGGTGAGGTCGAGCCCCTGTCACCCGGCGAGGTCGAGCCCCTGTCACCCGGCTGAAGTGGCCTCTTGACCGCCACCGGATTTCAGTGCCGAGGACCTCAGCCCTGTGGCCGCGGGTGCGGGGCAGGGAGGGTGGGGCGTGGAGCAGCTGGGATGGAAGAGCCCAGCCCAGGAGCCCAGAGAGGACTGTGAGTGGCAGCTGTGTTTGGAGGGTGGGGTGACGGAGCCCTCTTACTACCACTGCTGGCGGGCAGGGTGTGGGGGCGGCCAGGAGGATGGCTGGCACTGGTGGGCAGGGTGTGGGGGGGCGGCCAGGAGGACGGCTGGCACTGGTGGGCAGGGTGTGGGGGGCGGCCAGGAAGACGGCTGGTGGAGTTTGGGCCTGGGCGGAGAGGGGAGGAGCAGCCGAGGAGCCCCCGGATGTGCCGCTGTCCTGGTCGTCACGTGGACTGGCGCTGGTGGGGTGCCGGCTCCTGGCCCTTTCTGTCTGACTCGGGAGCGCCTTGGGGAGCTGGAGGCCCCCAGCAGGGCCCAGCCAGGGCTACCGCAGGTGGACGGAGGAGCCCCTCTCCATGGGGGGCTCTGTAGGGATCGGAACGGGGCCTGACTGCTGGGGTCACCAGGCACCAGGCCTCTGCTGGCACCGCCCTGGTCCTTCCGCTGTGCCTATGAACAGGAGTCTGCGGCTGTGTTGGGAGGCCTGAGACCGAGGCTGTGAGGGTCACAGGACCCCAGCTGCCCCAAGCAGGGGCTTGTGTGGCCCCTGGAGGGCGAGGGGCGGCTGCGCCTGCACCTGTGCCTGCTGTCGGCGCTCTGGGTGAGGAGGGAGGTCGTGTGCATTGAGGTGTGACACCCTCATTAGTCTCAGCATCACGCGTGGTGACCTCAGGGACGCCACACTTCCCCAACCCTGCAGCCTGCCACTCGTTCCCCGCATCATCCGCTCTGCCCCGTCCTCGGGGGCGTGCGGGCAGGCAGCCTCTGGCCAGGCACCCGCGGCGCAGGGAGACCCTGGGGAGGCAGGTCTGGGGGCGGGCATGTGGCACCACCGGCCGTCTCCTCTCCCCCTCCCACTTAAAACCACCCATGGCTCGGGAAGGGCGCCGCTGCCCAGGTGGAGACAATTACAGGGCAGTGGCTACCTTGCAGCTTCTAACAGGCACCTTTGCTGGACCGGTAAGAGCCGGAAGGAATGAGCAGGGCCCTGGGCAGAGCCAGGAGGACCGATGAGGCAGGTGGAACTGGGGCCGGCCTGGTGTCGGCTCCAGCAACGGGGGCAGCAGCCCTTTGCCCCCACCCTGGGGGAGCTCTTCGGCTGTTGTCTCAGGACAAGAGGCCAGACCGGCAGCTCTGGAAGGCTCCAGGCAGGCGGGCACGGCGCTGTTGGCCTGTCTGGCACGGTCCCTCCCCACTGCTCAGGCCCTGAGGCTCAGGAGAGATGGCCGTGGGCTTGCAGGGAGCCGTCCTGTGCTTGGGACCCCTCCAAAGCAGGTTGGTGTGGGAGGGGGTGTGCATGGACTCTGGCAGGTGAGCTCAGGGTGTGCCAGGGCCCCCTGGCTGGCAGTGACCAGGTAGGGGGCAGGGAGTGACCGGAGGAGCTGGCAGTGAGCAGACAGGCGGTGAGCAGACGGGTGGGCCGTGCCTCTGGGACAGCTCTGGGCTGAGTCACTCCTCACAGCCAGGCCCCAGGGCCCTCTGCCCACGCCCCAGGGACCCCATTCTTGCTGCTCTCCCTGTGGGGTGTCCTCCCCAGCATCCACTGGCCGGCCAAGCCCCAGGCCTCTCTCGGCAAGGCCAGGCGGAGGCTCCGGGTTGTCAGATCAGACCTGGTCCTGGAGGAGAGCGTGTGTGGTGCCGAGTGCGAGACCGCCACCTCAGGCCCACGCTCCCCCGCAAGCCTGGCCCTGGAGGACTCCGCGTGGCTGGGCCTGGCCAGGAGATGACCGGCGGTCTGGGAGCTGCACCTGGTGGAGCCTGGCGATGTGGAATCAGAGGGAGAGGCAAACCCAGCACTCGCGCTCTCGCTTCTGTTTTCCTTGGTTCTGTGCACGGCAGCCGAGGCCAGGCGGCAGGAGCCCCAGTAGGGAGGAGCCGCACGGCTCACCTGGGGGTTGGAGGAAGGTGCCAGTGCCGGGCTGCTGCAGGAACCCACGTGACAGTGACTGGGCCGGTGGCGGGGGGCGGGGGCTGAGGCTCCCCCTGTTCCCTGCAGGGCACCCGGGCTGGGGGCTGACAGCGCGCTGGGGAGCACCCGTCCTCACCTCTGACAGCCTCCTTGGGGGAAGCTGGGGAGGCAGAGCCGACGGCGGGGGAGGCAGAGCCGACGGCTCCCCTCCAGGAAGAGTGGGGCCCCCGTGTGCAGCCGCGCGGAGGTGGCCGGGCCTGGGCTGTGGTTGTTCCAGGGCCCCGTCACCGCGGTGGGCCGGTCACGGCGGGAGGGGACGAGGAGGCCTGGGTCAGCTCTGTGGCCACCTGCCCTGCTCTGAACGGAGGGCCCAGCTCGAGACGTCCGGGCTGCGCTCAGACGGGAACGCTGTGGGTTTTGTTGCTTGAAGAGTTTCTGTTCCCTCCTCTGTTTTATGATTTGGCTTTCAGCCCAAATGGTAACTTTGAAGGATTTCTCTCGTTGGGAAGTGACTGCATGTTGTGTTGGGGTTGTTGATGGCCGCGGGGAAATTCAAAGATGATTGCCCAACAAAGTGTGAAATCCAGGAGCTTTTGGCTCACATGACAAAGAATGTCAATGCCAAGGATCAATTAGCATCTTAAAACCATTTGAAAGACGAAGGATTTACAGAAGATTAGCAGTGAGCTGGACAAGTGCACACTGAGCCCGTCCCATTCAGAACACCCGGAACCACACACAACAGCTGATGCCCCCGGCCCAGGAGCGCGGGGCCCTGGTCCTTCTCCACGTGGTTGGCGGGGCCCCCACAGTGCACTCCCGGCTTGTGGAGGGCCCCCGGCATCCGTCAGAGGTGGGCACTTCCCGAGGGGACTCATCTCCATCCTAAGAAGCGAAGGTACTGAAAATGCAGGAGAGAGGTGGCCACGTGCACCCTGAGATGTGAGTGACACCTTTCCCACCACGCAGCCCGGGGCCAGCCGTGCGTCTCTGCCAAGGAGGAGCCGGCGGGGCTGGGGGCAGACTCTGGACGCTGAGGACGGAAGAGGCTTTGGCACAACCGCTGCAGACGCCGTGCGCTGATGGTGCCATGAGCCGCTGATCTGCATCGTAACATCCCAGACCCCTTCCTCAGGCCCCTGCTTTTATGTTAATAATTTGTTTCTAATTCTGACGTGTTGCATTTATCATGATGTTTTATTAATAATTATGTTTTAAAGAAGTGTTTATTTCAAAGGCAGAGTTAGAGAGAGAGAGAGAGAGAGAAACTGAGAGAGAGAGACTGAGAGAGAAATCTTCTACCTGATGGTTCACTCCCCAAATGGCTGCAACAGCAGGGGCTGTGCCAGGCCGAAGCCAGGAGCCCAGAGCTTCTTCCAGGTCTCCCACATGGGCACGAGCGCCCAAGGACTTGGGCCATCCTCCACTGCTTTCCCAGACCCTTAGCAGGGAGCTGGACTGGAAATGGAGCAGCTGAGACTGGAACTGGCGCCCATGTAGGATGCCAGCATTGCAGGGGGCACTCAAACCTGCTGAGTCACCGCGCCAGCCGCTGTTTGAACCTGCTGAGTCACCGCGCCAGCCGCTGTGAATAAGAACTGACTCGGGGGTGTGATAATTTCACAACAGTTCCTCTGGATTTTTAAAAAATGTAAGTCCTGAACATGTTTTGTTGTAAGAGAATGAATATTCGTGCATGATCTTGGCGAAGATGGGCAAAAGACCTTGTGCAGGAGCGCTCCCGGCTGCCGTTGGCACAGAGCAGTAGTTGGAAGTTATGGCCACCCAGAGAGGCCAGGCCGGGCCGCGGCCACAGCATCCATCTTTCACATGTGACTCTCGCTGTGTGATGGCGGCCGCCCACCTTGGAGAGAGGCGCTGCTCTTCCTCCGTACACAAATGTCGCCTCCCCCGCCCCGCCCCTGCATCCTGGTCCTTGATTATGTCAGGGGAGGGGCCTGGGAGCTGTCGGATGCTGCACAGAGTGTCACATGGATCCTGACGGCGTGGAGGAGGCTGAGGGGAGAAGCCGCCCCCTGCACCCACTTACAAGGCCCTGGGCGCAGTGCTCAGGGGGCAGGAGCCGCGTCCACCCTGCTCATCCCCAGGCTACCTCGTGGGAAGACCGAGACGGCCGTGGCCTCCATGGGTCCAGTCGCCCCGCAGCTGCATGGGCCGGGAGGGGATTCTGCCCATCGCAGGGTGGTGAGAGCCGAGCCTGGAGTGTGAGGCAGCCGGGGCGGGGCGGGGCGGGATGGGGAGGAGCTGCGGGGGCACTTGGGGAGGAGTCCCGCGGGTGGGTTCCGGTCCACACTCCAGGGCTGGACACGTGGTCGCCGGGCTCTGAGCCAGCCTTCCAGCTCCTGCTGCTCACTGGTGGGGCGTGTGCTGCTTCTCGCTTGACCACGAGGACAGGAGAACCAACACTGGATGGCAAAACCTTTGGAGCTTCGGCAGATGCCTCCTGAGGATCCCGGGAGCCGGGACAGCCAGGCCGGGTCTGGGCAGTCCTCAGCCCCTGCCCGGCTCGGCTGCAGAGAACGCTGGGCGCGGGAGACTCCCGTCCACCTCCGTGTCTCTCTCGGTCTCTCCGGCAGGCACTGCCTGCATGGTTTCTTGTCTCAGAAGGAAGAAGCTGGAGCCGTTTGCCCTCAGGACACAGCAGAGCAGGCGGTGGGGACCAGCGCTTTTCATGGGGGTAGACCACAGCACCCTCCTCTGCGTCAGGAGCAGAGAACCGAGGCTCCCTGCCGTGTCCTGAGGCCAGGGTGCTGGGTGCGCACGGGGCGGGAGCCTGACTGGGTGCTGGGTACGCATGGGGCGGGAGCCTGACTGGGTGCTGGGTGCACACGGGGCGGGAGCCTGGCTGGGTGCTGGGTACACACGGGGCGGGAGCCTGACTGGGTGCTGGGTACGCACGGGGCGGGAGCCTGGCTGGGTGCTGGGTACACACGGGGCGGGAGCCTGACTGGGTGCTGGGTACGCACGGGGCGGGAGCCTGGCTGGGTGCTGGGTGCACACGGGGCGGGAGCCTGGCTGGGAGCCAGGGGGGCTATGCTTTTCGGTGGCTGGGCTTTTCTTCTCTCGAGCCTAAGGCAGATATTGATGCTGTCTATGCGTTCTTCCTAGAATGGCAGGGGTGGTGTGGAGAGGGGCTGCAGAGTTGGCCTTGGGCTGGAGAACAGCCAGGTACTTCCTGCTGTCTCCTCCGTGTGGAGAGGCCCCGCACCCTCCACCTGCCCCTGTCAGAGCCAGGGGGCCCAGGGCCTGGTGGAGGGGCCCAGCGAGTGCCAGGCTCCATCCAGCAGAGAGGAGCCCTGGGAAGGGGAGGGGGTGCCGGTGTCTGTGTGGGTACAAGGAGGGTATGCTGGCGTGTGTGGGTGTGAGGACAGGCGTGCCAGCATGTGTGGGTGTGCAGACAGTGTGTCAGTGTGTGGGTGTGAGGACGGGAGTGCCGGTGTGTGTGGGTATTAGGACAGGTGTGCCGGCGTGTGTGGGTGTGCAGACACTGTGCCAGTGTCTGTGTGGGTGTGAGGACTGGTGTGCCGGTGTGTGTGGGTGTGAGGACGGGCGTGCTGGCGTGTGTGGGTGTGAGGACGGGTGTGCCGGTGTCTGTGGGTGTGAGGACAGGCGTGCCGGCGTGTGTGGGTGTGCAGACACTGCCAGTGTCTGTGTGGGTGTGAGGACGGGCGTGCCGGTGTGTGTGGGTATGAGGACGGATGTGCCGGCGTGTGTGGGTGTGAGGACAGGTGTGCCAGCATGTGTGGGTGTGCAGACAGTGTGTCAGTGTCTGTGGGTGTGAGGACGGGCATGCCGGTGTGTATGGGTGTGAGGACGGGCGTGCCGGTGTGTGTGGATGTGAGGACGGGTGTGCCAATGTGTGTGGGTGTGAGTACAGGCGTGCCGGCGTGTGTGGGTATGAGGATGGGTGTGCCAGCATGTGTGGGTGTGCAGACAGTGTGTCAGTGTCTGTGTGGGTGTGAGGACGGGTGTGCCGGCGTGTGTGGGTGTGAGGACGGGTGTCCATGTGGGAGCTGGCGGTGGTGGGAGGCCAGGCCCAGGGAGTGGAGCTTCAAGCCTCTCGCCCGCCCGGTGTAAGAGGCTGGTGTTGCTGTCTGAAGGGCGATTGGGAGAACCCTCTTGGAGAGCGAAGCAGCTCCCAGTGCTCACATGGTTGAACGGGATTTGCTGCTCCCGGCTGCCCGCGAGGATGCACCACCCCGGGGCACTGATGACCCCTCTGGGATGCCGGCCAGGGGAGGGAAGAGGAGGCTGGCTGCTGTCCAGAAGTCATTGCGCGATTAAGGACGGGAGCCACATTACTGGAAATGGGCGTAAAGTGATACATAAAATTAATTTTGCATGTTACAGCTGGCTCCATCCAGTTGAAACCAACCGTAACTAGAGGATGGCAGATTTCCCTGGGGAGCCACATTTGCTTACCTGCCTGCAGCTCTGTGGTTCAGTTCCACGCATCTCCCACCACTCCCTGGGCATGAGACTGGGGCTCTGTTGTAATCTGGATGTAGGGGTGCTCCTTGCTGTCACCCAAACTCTCCTGGGTAATGAAGTCCCCTGTGAGGGCCTGGACAGCTCCACTCTGCCCCGGCTTTGGAAATGGAGTGGCAGCGGTGCGGGGCCCACCCTGCAACCTGCCATGTCCACAACAGAGGCTGATGCAGGATCTGCGGTCTGGCCGGATAAACCCGCCCCCAGGTGCCGCGCTGCCCTGGCAGAGCCCAGGGTCAGTGGGGAAGACGCCGGAGCCTCTGGCAAGCGCAGGTTTCCTGGGGCTCAGCACCTGCCGTGCTGGGGAAGGGGCGCCCCGGGCGTGAGGCCGGAACCCCAGCAGAGCATAGGAAATCAGCTCCCCTGGCGGCTCCAGACCCGAGTACGCCGGCCAGGGCGCCTGCGACGGCTTTTCCACTCAGTGCCTGTGCGCGTCACTGAGCTGAGGTTTCCGATCCCAATAGGTGTGTGGTCTGGACGGGCGACGACCGAGTGTTCTTCTTCAACCCCACCATGCAGCTGTCCGTCTGGGAGAAGCCCGTGGACCTGAGGGACCGCGGGGACCTCAATAGGATCCTTGAGGACCCGCCCCACAAGCGCAAGCTGGAGGCGTCAGCAGGTATGCTGTGCCGGCTGCAGCCTGGTCTGTGGGTGGGGTCTGTGGTGCAGCACAGTGCGCGTGTGCAGGTGTAATGGGCAGGGGTGCAGGGCCTCGCCCTGGCCGTGCAGGGGGCTGACTGCCGGGCTCCTGTCCGCAGCGGTCAGGGAGTGCAGGGGGCACGCTTCCTGCAGCAACCCCAGGTCCTCCCCAGGTCGGCTCTGGCTTTTGGTTTGGGTCAAGTGAGGTCATTGCGTCAGCTTGTGGTTTACTTCCCTTGCAAGTGTCTTGGGGTCTCCACCCGAGAGACCGCTGTGCACATGTTAGAGTGCACCAGCACGCTGTGCCGGGACCCAGGCGTGGCTGAACACGAGGGCTGCTTGCTTGTTTCAGCTGCTGACGACCGGGTGCTTGGTGCCCAGGACGTGGTTCTGACAGCGTCCATGACGGCCTTGCTTCAGACAGGGCCCACGTGCTGGCAGAGACAGGGCCGCATGCTGGCAGAGACAGGGCCGCGTGCCTGCAGAGACAGGGCCGCGTGCCTGCAGAGACAGGGCCATGTGCCTGCAGAGACAGGGCCGCATGCCTGCAGAGACAGGCCCGTGTGCCTGCAGAGACAGGGCCCACGTGCTGGCAGAGACAGGGCCGCATGCTGGCAGAGACAGGGCCGCGTGCCTGCAGAGACAGGGCCGCGTGCCAGCAGAGACAGGGCCGCGTGCCTGCAGAGACAGGGCCATGTGCTGGAGAGGAGACCCTTTCCGGTTACAGATGAACCATTTTTTATGAGCGGCTGTGTTGGGATGGCTCCGCTCCCCGAGCTCATAAATTAAAACAGCCTTGACCATGCTGGGGGCCTGGGAGCAGGCGGTGCCGGCGGAGAGGGGGTGCATTTCCCGTGAAGGGGCTCTTTGTTTCCGGGGACACTCTCAAGGCCTGGGATGACATTTTGACTCCACATCACGCCACACGCTGTCAGCCCACACCCCGTGGAAGCGGAACCGTGTGATGGGAGCCGGAGGAGGGGGCGTCATCAACCTTTCTCCCTGTTTTTAATGGTGCCGAGAGACACGGAACGCTAGAACTAACAGTGGCATTAGTCTTTTAAGGGTGAGAAGTGACAAGTTTAATATGTTTATTTCACTTAGGCTAATGGGAGCATTCTCCAGAGAGCGTGCGTCCTCGGGGTTGGGAAGGCAGGTGCTCGGGGCAGCTACAAACGGAGCCCGGCTGTGGGGCGGGGCCGGGTTTAGGGGTCAGGAGGAGCCCGCGGTGCACGTTCCCTGCCCAGTGCTTTTGTTGGCCTGGTGCTGGGGGGGACAATGGTGCAGCAGGTGTGGCTCCTCCTTCTGCCTCCTGCCTGCCGGCGGCGGTTGCGTCACCCCTGGGGGATCGCTGTGCGTGAGGACGCTGTGCGTGAGCACGGTTGCTCCCTGCTGCTCCTGTCTGCACTAACGCAGGCCTGAGAAGCAGGAGGGTCCACAGACCCCACACGGCCAGCTGCTCTGCCAGGCCCGGGACCTGGGTCACCCAGGGATCCCTGGGCCAATGCTCCGCTTCTCCCTCGGGTGAGAGTCTCGTTTCCTGCGTGGGAAGGTCGAGAGTGCAGGCTTCAGCTCACACACCCAGCTGGAGACACCCAAGGCATTTAGACGTGGTGCGTCACAGCCACAGCCACACGTAGTGCGCCACAGCCACACGTGGTACGCCACAGCCACACACGGTGTGTCACAGCCATAGCCACACATGCGTGTCACAGCCACACGCGGTACGTCACAGCCATAGCCACACATGTGTGTCACAGCCACACGTGGTACGTCACAGCCACAGCCACACATGCGTGTCACAGCCACATGTGGTGCATCACAGCCACACGTGGTGTCAGAGCCTCATTCATCACACATGGTGCGTCATAGCCACAGTCACACATGGTACGTCACAGCCTCAATCATGACACGTGGCATGTCACAGGTGTTGGTGAGCCCACCTGCTCTCGATGGATGCGTGATTGCAAAATTGCAGACTCACACGGAGGCACAGGACATCCCCACCCTGTGTAGTATCAGGAGGGAAGACGCCGTCTTAAACCAGCTGTGGTCTTGTGTCCTAAACCTGAACCTGGAGGGTATGCAAATGACCTCAGCTGTCCACTCTGGCTGCCAGGCTCCCACTGACGCTGGAGAGCACAACTTCCAGTTTCCTAGGATCCTCGCAGGGGGCTTTGCAGCAGAGCCACTAGGACGGGAGGTCCGTCTGCAGCGGTAACTAATGATGAGGGGCCAGGGGGGCCGGGCTCAGCCCCGGGCAGCTGGTGGCATTCCTGGGCTGGTCGTTCATCGCAGCCGTCAGAGGCTCTGGCTCTCGTCATTCTCGTGGGCTCGGGGGTGCTTGCTCCGGATGCACGGCTTTGTTTTTCACATTTTATTCAGATTTGAATATGTAACTGCTCTTTTCTGGTCCGACACGGAACACTGAGGCATTCTGGGGGCTGCTCATGACTTTGGAGAGGAAAATGGAGAGCAAATTCCATAGCACATGGCACGGTGAACGTCTCTCCAGTCCCGTGTGTGCTGGAGTGGCCGGGAAAGGAGTCACCTGTGGTGTTCGTGGGTGGGGAGGCATGTGGCTCGCCGGCATGTGTGTGCCGGGGCCTGGGGCGTGTGTGCCAGGGCCTGGGGTGTGCGTGCCGGGGCCTGGGGTGTGCATGCCGGGACCTGGGGTATGTGGGCCGGGGCCTGGGGCATGCGTGCCGGGGCCTGGGGTGTGCGTGCCGGGACCTGGGGTATGTGTGCCAGGGCCTGGGGCATGCGTGCTGGGGCCTGGGGCGTGTGTGCCGGGGCCTGGGGCATGTGTGCCGGGGCCTGGGGTGTGCGTGCCGGGACCTGGGGTGTGCGTGCCGGGACCTGGGGTATGTGTGCCAGGGCCTGGGGCATGCGTGCTGGGGCCTGGGGCATGTGTGCCAGGGCCTGGGGCATGTGTGCCGGGACCTGGGGCATGTGTGCCGGGACCTGGGGCGTGCATGCCGGGACCTGAGACGTGCATACTGGGGCCTGGGGCGTGCGTGCCGGGACCTGGGGCGTGCGTGCCGGGACCTGGGGTGTGCGTGCCGGGGCCTGGGGTGTGGGTGCCAGGGCCTGGGGTGTGTGTGCCGGGGCCTGGGGTGTGTGTACCGGGGCCTGGGGTGTGTGTACCGGGGCCTGGGGTGTGCGTGCCGGGGCCTGGGGCGTGCGTGCCGGGACCTGGGGCGTGCGTGCCGGGACCTGGGGTGTGTGCCAGGGCCTGGGGCGTGCATGCCAGGGCCTGGGGCGTGCGTGCTGGGGCCTGGGGTGTGCATGCCGGGGCCTGGGGCGTGCGTGCCTGGGCCTGGGGTGTGGGTGCCGGGGCCTGGGGTGTGCGTGCCGGGGCCTGGGGCGTGGGTGCCGGGGCCTGGGGTGTGCGTGCTGGGGCCTGGGGTGTGCGTGCCGGGACCTGGGGCGTGCGTGCCTGGGCCTGGGGTGTGGGTGCCGGGGCCTGGGGTGTGCGTGCCGGGGCCTGGGGCGTGGGTGCCAGGGCCTGGGGCGTGCACCTGGGGTGTGTGTGCCAGGACCTGGGGTGTGCGTGCCAGGGCCTGGGGTGTGTGTGCCAGGGCCTGGGGTGTGTGTGCCAGGGCCTGGGGTGTGTGTGCCAAGGCCTGGGGTGTGTGTGCTGGGGCTTGAGACGTGCGTACCAGGGCCTGGGGTGTGTGTGCCGGGGCCTGGGGTGTGTGTGCCAGGGCCTGGGGCGTGCGTGCTGGGGCCTGGGGTGTGCGTGCCGGGACCTGGGGTGTGTATGCCGGGGCCTGGGGTGTGCGTGCCGGGACCTGGGGTGTGTGTGCCGGGGCCTGGGGTGTGCGTGCCGGGACCTGGGGTGTGCGTGCCGGGACCTGGGGTGTGTGTGCCGGGGCCTGGGGTGTGCGTGCCGGGACCTGGGGTGTGTGTGCCGGGGCCTGGGGTGTGCGTGCCGGGACCTGGGGTGTGCGTGCCGGGGCCTGGGGTGTGTGTGCCGGGACCTGGGGCGTGTGTGCCGGGACCTGCGGTGTGTGTGCCGGGGCCTGGGGTGTGCGTGCCGGGACCTGGGGTGTGTGTGCCGGGACCTGGGGTGTGTGTGCCGGGGCCTGGGGTGTGCGTGCCGGGACCTGGGGTGTGTGTGCCGGGGCCTGGGGTGTGTGTGCCGGGGCCTGGGGTGTGCGTGCCGGGACCTGGGGTGTGCGTGCCGGGGCCTGGGGTGTGTGTGCCGGGGGCTGGGGTGTGCGTGCCGCGACCTGGGGTGTGCGTGCCGGGGCCTGGGGTGTGCGTGCCGGGGCCTGGGGTGTGCGTGCCGGGGCCTGGGGCGTGTGTGCCAGGGCCTGGGGTGTGCGTGCCGGGGCCTGGGGTGTGTGTGCCGGGACCTGGGGCATGCATGCTGCCTAGCAGGTGAGATGGTTTACAGGGTCCAGGGTGCAGAGCGCCAGAGTGCTAGGCCCTCACCACTGTGCAGACGGGGGAAGGGCCAGCATCTTCCCAGAGGCTCCCCCGTGAGCTTGCAGGGCACCCGACTGTGATGGCCCTGGTGGCTGTGCTGTCAGATGGTGGAGGCCCTGGTGGCTGTGCCTAAGGCACCGCAGCTACCGCCCATGTCCTGGCGTAGCAGCAAAGGAAGAAGGAGAGGGTGGGGGAGGGGCGCTCCTCTGGAGCAGGTGTTGAGGATTCGAGGGCCTCGTGACTGTCCAGGCCTGAACTCGGGTGTGGGCAGATGCTGGGCAGGAAGCGATGTGTCCTGGGTCCTGCGGAGAGAGCTCGGCGGGTGCCCAGACTGCAGCCGGGGTTCTCCCAAGGCAGGGCGCTCCCACTGGGCCAGAAGGGAGGGGGCACCACCGTGCATATGTGTCCATGTGTGTGTGCGCCGTGTGTATCATGTGTGTTTATTTTGTGTGCATGTGTACATGTGTGTATACACTCGTGCACACACGTGTGTATGTGTATCATGTGTGTCTGTCTTATGTGCATGTATGCACGTGTGTGTGTGTGTGTGTGTGTGTTGCGTGTGGGCATCCTCTGCTCCCCGCTCGTCATTCACCACGGGTGGCCTTCCATCTGCATGTCCTCATGTGTGGACGCATCCTGGCTCCATCCTCGCACTCCTGTCCGTGCCCGGATGGGTGGTTTCCTGGTTTGCTCTGACACAGGGTGCTGGGTGCAGGCGAGACACTCGGCACACGTGTGCTCCCCTGAGCAGCCCGCGCGCTCTGGCACACTCTGCTGCCTCTCACCCTGCCGGCGTCCTCAAGACTTAGTTTTCACACTGTGCCTTTTCCTGGGGTCGTCGTCTTCACTTGAGTGGCGTGGGCCTGACTCTGGGGGTCTTCAGCGTGTGTTTTGCTCTGCGTTCTGGGAACCGCTCGTCTCTCCTGCAGTTACGTGGGCTCTGTCAGCCTTTGGCTCCACTTACTCGCGTGTCGCTCCTGTTTGTTATTTCTTCTTGCCATGAAATACATCGTTCTTGGTTGTTTTCTCATGGTGGTAAAGTGTCCTCACCACGAAGTTTGCCGTGTTAACCGCTTCTGAGTCCCGCGGAACCAAGTGCGCTCCGTGATGTGGCGTGCCTCTCAGTGCTGTTTCTGAGCTTCTCTGTGACAATCGCATAATAACCCTGTTTCCTGTGCCCTCCGGCTCTGGCACCCAGGTTCTGCTCCCTGTCTCTGTGGCCAGCCGTGTCCTGTCTCCATGGCTGGGTGTGCCCTGTCTGTAGCTGGCGTGCCCTGTCTGTGGCTGGTGTGTCCTGTCTCTGTAGCTGGCGTGCCCTGTCTGTGGCTGGTGTGTCCTGTCTCTGTGGCTGGGCGTGCCCTGTCTGTGGCTGGGCGTGTCCTGTGTGCCTTGCTTACATGCAGTCCTGTGATGTTTCTGACTTGTGTCTGGTGCATTTCACGTGGTTTGCCCAGATTGTGGTCCATGTGAGAGACTCACGCCTTTCTGTGGGTGAGCCACGTCCCACATCATAGATTCATTCCTCTCTTGATGGGCACTTGAGCTCTTTGCCCTTTGTGGCTGCTGTGAGCGGCGCCACTGTGGACGTGAGCGTGCAGATGTCTGTCTGCAGTTCTCTCTGGCACGTACCCGGGGCAGCGCTGCTGGCTCCTGTGGGAAATCTAAGTGAGCGTGGCCAGCCGGGGTTCCACGGTGGCCACGCCTGTTCCATCCCTGTCAGCTGTGCACGGGAAGTGTTTGCGTGGTCTGGGTCTGCTGGTTGTTCACGGGCATCAGGCCCATGCGCAGCTGTGTTGAGCTGTGTTTGGCCGTTGTGTGGCCCGTCCTGTCTCTTTCCTCCTTGGCTGTTTGGTGTTGCTGACTTGTGCGCCTTGTATGTGGCTTCTGACAGCAGGCTCATCACATCTGCCGGCTGCAGGTATCTTCCGTCCCCTTCCTTTGGTGCACAAAAGTTTTTCTTTTTTAAAAAAATTAATTATTTACTTCTTTGAAAGGCAGACTTACAGAGAGAGAGAGAGAGAGACAGAGACAGAGAGAGAGACAGAGAGAGACCTTCCATCTGCTGGTTCACTCCCCGAATGACTGTAACAGCCAGGGCGGGGCCAGGTCGAGGCCAGGAGCTTCTTCTGGGTCTCCCACACTTGGGCCGTCTCCCGCTGCCGCCCCCGTGTGCCAGCAGGGAGCTGGGCTGGAAGTGGGGCAGTGGGGACTCGAAGGGGCGCCCACATGGGGTGCTGGCGATGTAGGCACTGGATTAGCACAGTGCCGGCCCCAGAAGCTTATCATTCTGAGTAAGTCCAGTTCATCAACTGTTTTCTTTAATTGACCTGTTTTTGATAACTTACTAAGAAAATAATTGTGGAATTCAATGTCATGAATATTTCCTTAATGTGTTCTTCTAAGAGCTTCATAGTTTGAGTTCTTTAATCCACTTTGAATTAAGTTTTTAAAAACTCATCCGCTGAGAGGCAGAGAGCTCCCGCCTGCTGGTTCACGGCCCAGATGCCTGTGGCCAGGCCAGGGCTGAGGCCGGGCTGAACCGAAGTGGGGCACCCAGGCCGGGTCTCCCAGGTGGTGGCAGAACCCTGACGGTCTGGGCCATCACCGCTGCGCCCAGGACCCCAGGGTCCCAGGGTCCCGGGGTCCCAGGGTCTGTGTCGGCAGGAAGCTGGAGGCGGGAGCAGTCACTGAGTCAGCGCTGTCACTCGGGCGCAGGCGTCCCCTCCCCTGGTCCTGCAGCCCGAGTTGGCCAGATTTGCAGAGATTTTGCTTTATGGCTTCTGGATTTTGTGTCTTGGTTAGGGAGGCCTTCCTCAGTTGAGGTTACTCAAAATCAGCACATTCAAACACTAACAAGTAGCCAACGTTATTATATTTTATTATTATAAAGGTAACCAACATTATTTACATTTGTTTTGTAGAACAGCTGTGTAAGTGTCTGATCTCGTGTGAGACATCTTCAGGAAGGTTCAGGTTTCACCTCTGACCTCCCTGGGTGTGTCCTGGCGCAGGTCCTGGGGGACCGGTCTCACCCGGCTCAGCTCGGCTCTCCCTTCATTTCCCCACGTCTGCCTGGAACACCAGTGGACACAAAGTACTAAAAAAAATCCCAGCACTCCAGAAACCAGGGCTGGAAAATCCCGCTCTGGACATATCAGCAGGGCACAGCACGGGAACCAAGAGCTACAGGGGGTGTAGACGGGCGGCTGGTCTGGGGTGCGACAGGAGAGGCCGTGTGAGCTCCCTGGGCACAGGTGAGAGGGGGCAAGAGCCCCAGTGAGCTCCCGGGACCCAGGGCGGCGTGGTGAAGGCCATCTGTCCCCACAGCACTGGCTCCGGTCCCCACTCACTCACAACGGGGGAGGCAGGTGGGGAACAGAGGGGGCAGGTAGATGGCCCCCTTGGCCTCCAGCCTGCAGCCCCCATCAGTGGACAGCGGCTCAGATGCTGTCTCTGCAGATCAGCAAAGCCGGATTTGGGGTGGAGGCTGCTCCAGGCTGGGGCTGCCCGGTGCTTTGCCAGGCGCGGTGCACGCGCCTCTGGTGCTATCATGTTCCTTTTCTTTCAGCCGATAGCAGCGATGGGTCCAGCTCCGAAGACGGCAGGGACGGCCAGAATGTGAAAACCAAGAGGAACCGGTAGGTGACCGCGTCCGTGCCTCACAGGAGCTCCCTGAGGGAACCTGGGGGGTGGAGAGAAAACGCATCCCCCGGCCACTCCGCTTCTGGCTGCACAACCAGACCTGTGGGCGTGGTTGGGGCCCTGATGGGCAGGTGGCCACGAGCAGAGAGGGTGAGTGTGGGGCCCCACGGGTCCGGTGTGGGCTTCCGGCTCCCTGGCTTCCTTGCCTGGGGTCATGGGGTGAGGCTGCAGAGGTCTGAGGGCAGCCGGGGTGATGGCTGGACCATGGCGGGCCCATCTGCTGTGTGGCTGCTGTGCTGCACCGGGTGGAGGCTCCGGGCCCCTTCTAGCAGACTCTGCCGGGTCCCCAACACCCTCTGGCAAGGGTGCTGGTCTACCCCTGCTCACACGCCAAGCTCCAGGTGCAGGGGCAATACGTGGTGGGGGTGTGGGAGAGGTGGGGGGAGCCATGTGGCTGGGAGGTGCCCGTGTCTGCAGAGGGCGGTGGGCGTGAGCTGGAGACAGTCCCTGTCCTTGCATCGGCTGTCTGGGCTCTGGTGTCCTCTGCCCAGGTGCATGCTGGGTAGGTGCCTGTCAGGACCCGGCTCTCGCTGTGGCCCAGCAGGTGCGCCCCTGTGTCCAGGTTGCTGTGTCCTGTGTTCCATGGGACCCCGGGCCTGTGCAGGCAGGCATCAGCAGTGCCTGCCTGAGGAGCGCCATGGAGGAAGTGCTGCTGAGACTCGGACTCTGCACCTGCTCCATGTCCTTGTCTCTGACCTTTAGCAAGGGAGGAAGCAGCCGTGGTGGGGGAAGGGAGTGAGCAAGGACCAGGCCATTGGCGGCCTGATGGCCAGTGGGGTGGACTGTGCTCTCAGATGGAGAACTTTCCAGAGCACTGCAGGGAAAGTAGGCGCCACCCCTCCCCAAGACAGGGAGGCCCTGGGGCAGGAGGCGGGGTTACACAGCCCTCCAGGGCCAGCGAGCCCTATGGGGGGATAGCTGGGGCCTCCATGTGGCAGGGTTGCGATCCATGTGTCTGCAGTGAGAAAGCCCCACCCCAGCCTCGTGGCATATGAAGTCTTCTCTTTGGGAAGTCCCCTGGGGGCCAAGGGATGCCTGTGTGGGTCCCAGGGAGGACACCAAGGGCCGTCCTCACTGTGGCTGTCAGCTGGTTGGATCCATAGCAGTCTGGACATCCACCGGTCTTGCCCCTTCTGTCCGTGTCCCCTGGGACTGACCCTGGCCCCTCAGTGGCTGGTGTTTAAGTCACAGCAACACATTAGTTTCTGTTGCGGTCGTCGGAATGACTGCCACAACGGAACACTGACTTT
Organism: Oryctolagus cuniculus; assembly: GCF_051225735.1. Classification (NCBI taxonomy): domain Eukaryota; kingdom Metazoa; phylum Chordata; class Mammalia; order Lagomorpha; family Leporidae; genus Oryctolagus; species Oryctolagus cuniculus. The sequence goes on from NC_142881.1 coordinate 1,420,778, forward strand.
GACACAGCTGTCCACTCCCACGCTCGGAAGAGCAGAGTCCTCAGGAACACACCAGGCCCCCAGGTACACCAGACGCCCCCTGTGTGGCTGCCTGGGGGACTCTGTCCCCCTCCTCCATGAGGCCCGGGGGACAGTGCCACTACGAAGCTGGGCTGAGGGTCTGGCGTGTTCCGTGGAGGCCTGGTGTGCCTGGGGACCCCCTTCCTTCCTAAGCTCCGTCTGGTGTTGGCTGTGCCTGGCCGAGCAGCAGCCGCTGTGGCATTCTGTCCCACCCTGCAGAAGGTCACTGTGGTGGTGGCCGGTTGTCCGCCCGCGCCGGCTGCTCCTGGGTGCTCCAGTGTGGGAGGATTGGCACTGCTGCGGGAGCGGTGCCTCCAGGGCCTGCCCAGGCCAGTCCGTGCCGATGCGCCCTTTCTGTATAAATAACGTAATTTTTCCTCATCAAAAAGCACTTAGAATTCTCCTTCACCGTGTGACTCATCAGCTGCCACATTACGATGCTTAAGCAAAGGGAAATAAATGATGATGAGGATGGCTGTGGACGCCGGCTCAGCTCCCTACTCTTCTGACGAGCGCTGGCACGATTGATTGTGCAAATAATTCAGGTCTAAATGGTGCTTTTCCTAAAATTCCCCTGGAGGGGACATGGATCAGGATGACAAGTCTTCAAATCCGTGAAGTATGTTAAACTCTGGTGAACATCATTTCAAATCACATGTGGTCTAGTATTTGCTAGAAGGCATTTGTGATGTGAGATCACCCCTCCCTGGGACTGGACCAGGCCACACCCTCCTGGGACTGGGCCACACCCTCCCTGGGACTGGACCAGGCCAAACCCCTCCCTGGGACTGGGCCACACCCTCCCTGGGACTGGACCAGGCCACACCCCTCCCTGGGACTGGGCCACACCCTCCCTGGGACTGGACCAGGCCACACCCTCCTGGGGCTGGGCCACACCAACCTGGGACTGGGCCACACCCTCCTGGGACTGGACCAGGCCACACCCTCCTGGGACTGGATCACAACTCCCTGGGACTGGACCTCACCCTCCCTGGCAGAGTGAGAGCTATGAGAGTTGGGTCTGGGCAGGCAGAAGCCGGGAGCCAGGAGCTCCATCCGGGTCTCCTGCACGGGTTGGCAGGGGCCCAAGCACCCAGGCCATGCTCTGCCTCCCTCTCAGGCGCATTAGCTGACAGCTGAGTGGGAAGTGGAGGAGCCGGGTATTGAACCACTCTGCTATGGGATGCCAGAGTCGCTGGTGGCAACTTCACCTGCTAGACCACATGGTGGCCGCGAGGTCTGCTTTGTTTGCTGCTGTTTTAATTAATTTATTTCAAGTAATTGAATTACTTTGGGGATTCAACCAAAGCGTGTCATTTGGCTTAAAATCAGAATGAAGTTATCCCACCCAGTGCCCTTGGAAGCACTTATGTGCCCGTGACTTTGGGTGTAGATTTCTTGGATGGCTGCTGACCTAAGGGGATCTCCTGGCCTGAAACGCCGTCTCTCCGGGCAGCAGGTAAACTTTGGGGGTGCCCGGTAGACGGCTTTGGGTGTGCGCAGTCAGGCTGCTCCCTGGGGTGTCACTTAGGGTGCTCCTGGGGACATGTTCATCTCTGACCAAAGCCCCGAGGAGAGCCCCCGGGGTCAACTTCCTGCTTTCCCAGGTGGGTCCCCATTGCTCCTAGAAGACCTGGCTCGCGCTGGTCCACCCAGGATGCACTCTGAATGGGGCTGGGATTTAAGGATTTTTTGGGGTGGGGCAGCATATGCATAGTGGGTTAAACCACCACCTGCAGTGCCAGCATCCCACATGAGCGCTGGTTTGAGTCCCGGCTGCTCCACTTCCAATCCACACCCTGCTTATGGCCTGGGAAAGCAACAGAAGATGGCCCAAGTGCTTGGGGTCCTGACACCCAGGTCACGACCCAGATGAAGCTCCTGGATCCTGGATCCTGGCTTTGGCCTGGCCCAGCCCTAGCTGTTGCAGCCATCTGGGGAGTGAACCAGAAGGTAGAAGACCCCTCCCCTCCCCCTCCCCTTCCCCTCCCCTCCCCCTCCCCTTCCCATCCCCTCCCCCTCCCCCTCTCTCTCTCCCTCCCCCTCTCCCTCTCCTCATTCCTTTCTCTCTCTGTAACTGCTTTCCAAATCAATAAGCATAAATGTTTAAAGGATTTTCGGGACCCCTGCCTCACCACTTGCTTCCCATGACAGTGTCAGAGTCCACCCCGGGACCTGTCCATTTATCACCACGGGAGTGGCTTCCTCCCTGCCTCCCACGAGGGATGATGCGTTTGTCCTGCACCTGTGAGCACGCCACGGGGGTCGGGGGTCGGGGGTTAGGGGTCGAGGTCAGGGGCAGAGTCCTGAAGGGAATTGAGAGGAGCTGTGTGGGCAGCGCGGCCGAGGGGAAGACGCGGGCAGGTGGGTGCCCAGGGTGCAGGGGGCAGGTGGGTGTCCAGGGCGCAGGGGCGGGTGGGTGCCCAGGGCGCAGGGGCGGGTGGGTGCCCAGGGTGCAGGGGGCAGGTGGGTGTCCAGGGCCCAGGGGCGGGTGGGTGCCCAGGGTGCAGGGGCGGGTGGGTGTCCAGGGCGCAGGGGCGGGTGGGTGCCCAGGGCGCAGGGGGCAGGTGGGTGCCCAGGGTGCAGGGGCGGGTGGGTGCCCAGGGCGCAGGGGGCGGTGGGTGCCCAGGGCGCAGGGGCGGGTGGGTGTCCAGGGCGCAGGGGCGGGTGGGTGCCCAGGGCGCAGGGGGCAGGTGGGTGTCCAGGGCGCAGGGGCGGGTGGGTGCCCAGGGCGCAGGGGGCGGGTGGGTGCCCAGGGCGCAGGGGCGGGTGGGTGCCCAGGGCGCAGGGGGCGGTGGGTGCCCAGGGCGCAGGGGGCAGGTGGGTGCCCAGGGCGCAGGGGGCGGTGGGTGCCCAGGGTGCAGGGGCGGGTGGGTGCCCAGGGCGCAGGGGGCAGTGGGTGCCCAGGGCGCAGGGGCGGGTGGGTGCCCAGGGCGCAGGGGGCAGGTGGGTGCCCAGGGCGCAGGGGGCGGTGGGTGCCCAGGGCGCAGGGGCGGGTGGGTGCCCAGGGCGCAGGGGGCGGTGGGTGCCCAGGGCGCTGGGGCGGGTGGGTGCCCAGGGCGCAGGGGGCGGTGGGTGCCCAGGGCGCAGGGGCGGGTGGGTGCCCAGGGCGCTGGGGCGGGTGGGTGCCCAGGGCGCAGGGGGCAGGTGGGTGCCCAGGGCGCAGGGGGCGGTGGGTGCCCAGGGCGCAGGGATGGGTGGGTGCCCAGGGTGCAGGGGGCAGGTGGGTGTCCAGGGTGCAGGGATGGGTGGGTGCCCAGGGCGCAGGGGCAGGTGGGTGTCCAGGGCGCAGGGGCAGAGGCCTTTGCATGTGATGAAGGCAGACAGGTGGCCGAGGGGGTCAGACGGGGCTGATGCTGTGCCAAGATGAGGGAAAAGACAGACGCACACATGTGTGGGGCAGCAGACTGTAACTTCTGATGGAAGACTGGAGCCACGTCCTTAACCCCCGCGTGCCCGGCTTCACGGCCAGGCAGTGGCTCCAGGTGATGCTGAAACACACGCCAGACACTGTGCAGGGATCACGTGAACACTCCAGGACCCCTGAGTGAAGCACAAGGTTTAGCGCGGGTGACTGGCACCACTGTCATGCCTGCAGGCCAGCGGGGCACCCTCGCCGTTGTCACCGGGCCTCCTGGCCAGCCTGCGGAGTCCCTGCGTTCTTTGATGCTCTCCTAAAATGTTGTGTTCCGGGGGCTGTGCGGTGGTGGAGCAGGTTAAAGCCCCTGCCTGCAGTGCCAGCATCCCATATGGGCACCAGTTCAAGTCCCAGCTGCTCCACTTCCAATCCACGTGAGAAAGCAGCAGAGGACGGCTCCAGTGCTTGGGCCCTGCACCCAGGTGGGGGACCTGGAAGAAGCTCCTGGCTCCTGGCTCCTGGCTTCAGCCTGGCCCAGCCCGGGTCACTGTGGCCATTTAGGGAATGAACCAACAGATGGAACATCTCTCTCTCTCTCTCTCTCTCTCTCTGTAACTCTGCCTTTCAATTAAATAAAATAAATCTTAAAAAAAAGACATCTTTCGCATCCATATCCAGGCCGCAGCTTCTCTCTCCTGAGCCCCTCCTGAGCCAGAGTCTCGCCCCTCCCTCTGCTCTCCTTTTTCTTCGGAACCGCTCCCACGCTCACCCTCCGTGGCCGGAACGCACACTTGTGTGTCTGTGTGTCTGTGGGGAGTGGTTTGCTGCACCTGCTCCGCCGTCCCTGTATCTCTTTAACTCTGTCCTCGGATCCAGAGGAAGGCAATCGTGGTGTTGAGCTCTGCCCGTCAGGCGGCAGATCCCACCTCTGCCTCTTCGTGATGCGACAGGCAGCGCAGGAACCCGCCCTTTCCTCCCCTTCCCGGAGTGGCGACGCCTGAATCCCGTCACCTCGTCGCGGAGTCCTGGCACGCTGCCGTCCTCATAAACGGCCGTGTCCTTGGAGGCGGCATCTGAACGGGGAACACAGGGTGCGCGCTGCTGTCTCTCTGATCCGTGTCGGTCTCCAAAGTGACTGGCTGGTTCCTGGGCCTCCTCCAGGATGAGGGATTTACCGGGAGCCCCTGGATTTCAGCGGCGCTCGTGTGTTTTAATCCATTGCAGTCACTGTCCTGAGCCTGCAGGACAGCGGGACAGGTGCAGGCGTGCGTCTATTCTTGGGGATTGCTGGTCAGTGTCCCAGGTGGGGGGCTCCTTGTCAACAAGAGGGTCGCCGGCTTTTTCATCAGGGAGTGCGTCCTGGAGGATCGACCTCCCAGTGTCTGTCCCACCTCGTTGCTTTGGCTTCCTTGCCGGAGACCCCCGGATGCGACCTGATTGCGCATCCTCTTCCACACCACCTTCTGTCCTCCGCTGCCTCTCTCCTTGTTCTCTCCGGACGTCACCGTGGCTTCCACTCACCCCGTGCTGCCTCTGCCGTGTTGCTCTCTCCTGCTTTGTCCCTGTTTGCTTCTCAGCATTTCTTGGATTTTCTCAGATCCTTGTTCAAATCTTCGCTTTGTCAAAACCATTTTTCCCTCAAGTTTCTGTTATTAGTGCAGTCTGCAGCGCTGTTGCTCCTCCTAGGCTTTTATGCATGTGCAGTGGATAAGGTGCTCGCCAGGCCTCGGACATGGACTGTTTGTTCACCTATTTATTGTCAAGTCAGAGTGACGGGGAGAGATGAGGAGGCAGGTCTTCCGTCCATTGGTCCATCGGTCTACTCCCCAGACAACCAATGCCAAGAGCCAAGCGCTCCATCTGGGTCCCCCCGGTGGGGGCAGGGACCCAGGTACTCAGGTCTGCAGGCACAGTGACCGGGAGCTGGGTCAGAAGCAGCGCGGCCAGTGGCCGGCGCTGTGACGCGGGGCGCTGCTCTGAGCTCGCTGCTCCACGACACCTGCCCGCCGGGCGCGCCTGTTCTCCTGGCAGCCGGGAGCGAGATCGCCCAGGGACCATTTGCTCCTGCCCCTGTGACGAGCAGGGCTCCTGATGTGGGGGCCGTGGCTCCCTCTCGGGGTCTGCCGTGCCGAGTGCCTGCTTCTGGAGCTCCGTCCCCTGCGCCCAGGTCTCGCTTTGGCCAGGGTCGCCCCTTCCCTCCCTTGGCCGCACTTCTGGGTGCTCGCTCCAGTCTCCCTTGGGTGTTGATTTTATCCCAGAAGGGTGCATTCCCAGGCCCAGCCCCAGTGCTCAGCCTCTCTGGGCTCCCGAGGCTCCTGGCAGCTGGAGCTGAGAGCCCCACCCCCATCCCGCTGCGGCTCTGATTCACTTCACGGGGCAGAGGCCGGGGAGCAGCACCAGCCGGGCTTCTGCCCACAGAGGGGCCCAGGCCCTGCCCCTCCCTTGCTGGGCCTTTGTCTGGCTGTCCCATCGCAGGGTGAGTCCTGGGGGCTGCTGCTCCCGCCGACAGGTGAAGGCGTGGTCTGTGGGCTCTCAGCGCTTGGCCAGCGGCTTTGTCTGCGGGTCCAGGGGACTAAATGCTCCCCTCTGCCTCGGCTGTTTGGCATCTGGGGCCTATTTGTGTTTTCAGCCCTGGGGTTCCTCACAGGCCTGTATGTGGGATGTGTGTGCTGGGCTGACATGGTCCCTCCCATGTTCCCCAGAGAGAACCTGGGGAAAGTGAGGGGGGGAGGTGTCCCTGGGATGGTGGCTGTGGTGTGGCACTGGTGTGGCCGTGGTGTGGCAGTGGTGGCCATGGTGTGGCCGTGGTGGCTGTGGTGTGGCAGTGGTGGCCGTGGTGTGGCCGTGGTGGCCGTGGTGTGGCAGTGGTGGCCGTGGTGTGGCCGTGGTGGCCGTGGTGTGGCAGTGGTGGCTGTGGTGTGGCAGTGGTGGCCATGGTGTGGCAGTGGTGTGGCAGTGGTGGCTGTGGTGTGGCAGTGGTGGCAGTGGTGGCCATGGTGTGGCAGTGGTGGCAGTGGTGTGGCAGTGATGGCTGTGGTGTGGCAGTGGTGGCAGTGGTGGCTGTGGTGTGGCAGTGGTGGCTGTGGTGTGGCAGTGGTGGCCGTGGCGCGGCCGTGGTGGCCGTGGTGTGGCAGTGGTGGCCGTGGTGTGGCAGTAGTGGCCGTGGTGGCCGTGGTGTGGCAGTGGTGGCCGTGGTGTGGCAGTGGTGGCCGTGGTGTGGCAGTGGTGGCTGTGGTGTGGCAGTGGTGGCTGTGGTGTGGCAGTGGCTTGTTTCTCCAAATGACTAAACCACCCCTATCAGCCACACCTCAAATGCTTGAGCCTGAGGCGCCTCCAGCTGTCCCCTGGCCACACCCTCTCAGGGCCAAGGACTCTGTCACCTCATAGATGCCCCTGCAGAGCCACAGTGCTAAAGCCGAGCAGGCCAGAGCTGGTGATAACAGGTGCGCACTGCCCCATGAGGAGCCGCATAGGGTGCAGGTGCGGGGGCACCCCAGGAGCTGCTCCACCTCCTGCTGACTGCTGGTGACACTTCTCTGGTTTGGCCTTGCCAACCACCAAGGCAGGACACACACGCCGGCGTCACAGCCACACTGAGGAGCAGGCACTGGCCAGCGTCCAGTGACTCCAAGGGCTGAGCTGCACAGTCACGGGGATCCTGCCCCAGCCCGGGAGAGGCCCTGCCACGAGCAGCAAAGTGCTTTCATCAGTTCTTCCAGCCAGGAGCTGCGGCCCCCGGAGACCCAGGGCGGCCCCCCGGCTGCAGCTCCAGCTCTGCCCCTGCAGGCGGAGCTGGTCTCTGCCCGTCCTAGAGCCCTTAATCTGCACCACAGCAGCTGGGGGCGCTGCCCTCACACGGGCAGGGGAGCAGCTGTTCCTGCCCACTGGGTTCCCGACTCCTGACTCGATCCCCGCTCGGGCCTAGGGACAAGGCCCCAGGGCACCTTGGATTGGGCCAGTGGCCATGCTGCTTCCTGGGAGGCCTCCCGCCCGCTGCTTCACTGGGTTGGAGGCCCGACTTGCGCCGTGGAGGGCACTGAAGCGATGCCCCGTGCTGTGTCCGCCCAGGGCCCTGGAGCCCACCCTGACTGATGTGCCAGCCTTCCTTGCAGCTGCCGACGACTGCTTCTGACTGCACAGGGTACGGCCAAGCAACTGGAGAATACAGAGCTTTCACCGCTGTCTGTCTGAAGATCATTTGTTACAGACACAGCAGAAGGTCTGCGGCCCCATAAGGCAGAGACGCACGGAAACTTTGATTCCTGCAGAATTTCACACTGTGTCCAACACTGGAGTCACAGCCCAGCGGTGTTTTCATGATAAATCCCAGCCCTCTTTTCTGGAAGAAAGAACACGTTCTCCCCATCCATTAGTCAAATAAAAGATCATTGCCAGGGGTCCGGAGCAGATGGGAGCTGGTGTGGATGATCACCAGCCACAGAGGGCGTGCGGGTGAATCAGAACCATCATCCTCACCGTCATCGCTATGTGCTCACCATCACTGTCACGTCATCTCACCATCATCACCACTACCACCATCATCACACCACCTCATCACCACCATCACCATCATCACCATCACTGTCACCATCACCATCATCACTGTCACATCATTATCATCATCACCACCATCACCATCATCACCATCATGATCATCACCGTTACCATCATCACCATCACCATCACCGTCATCACCGTTACCATCATCACTGTCACCATCATCCTCACCATCATCACTATGTGCTCACCATCACTGTCACCATCACCATCACCGTCATCACCACTACCACCATCATCACCATCATCACCACCATCACCATCATCACCATCATCCTCACCATCACCGTCATCACCGTTATCACTGCCATCATCGTCACCACCATCTCTGTCACTGTCCTCACCACCATCCCATCCTCCTCCTCCTCCTCATGGCCATCACAGCCCCGTCGGCTTCCCTGTCATCAGTAGCACGCACAGACCAGCCGTTGCACTCAGTAATCTAAATACATCACCTCAGTTTTCCCACCTGTGAAGTGGGGCTGTGGTGATGAATAGACCAGCTAGTGCAGGTGAGGTGAGCTGATGCACAGACTGACAGGCAGATCCCAGGAGAGTTATTCCATGTAGTTTTTTTTTTTTTTTTTAAATTTTATTTCTTTGAAAGAGTTACAGAGAGAGAGGTCTTCCATCCGCTGCTTCACTCCCCAGATGACCACAATGGCTGGAGCTGCGTTGATCCAAAGCCAGGAGCCAGGAGCTTCTTCCAGGTCTCCTATGCAGGTGCAGGTGCAGGGACCCAAGGACTTGGGCCATGTTCTACTGCTTTCACAGGCCGTAGCAGAGAGCTGGATCGGAAGAGGAGCAGCTGGGATTAGAACTGGCACCCATATGGGATGCCGGCACTTCAGGCCAGGGCTTTAACCCGCTGTGCCACCACCCCCCCAACCCCGTAGTTTTATAGACCAGGCCTGAGCGTCTGGTGCTGTCACTGTTTGACTTGAGGATGACAGATGGAGAACGCATTCGAGTCCGTGAAGCGGGGAGACTTGCGTGCAAGGGTTTAGTTCGCTTGATTACTGCCCACTGGACTGGGAACCCCGTGGGTGGACGGGGCCTCCTTGTTTGGGCCACAAGCTCTCTGTGCCTGCTATGGTGGGGGCCTGGGTGCAGACACTGGGGAGGAAGTGGGGTGGGGGGGAGGCTGAGCGAGGTGTTACCTGGGCACCTCCCTGGACCCTCACAGAGACCTGTGAGTGGGCCCTGCCACCCCCATGAGGGCACCACAGGCGTAGACAGAAGTGGATCCACCCAGACTGACCTGGGGCCCTTGACCCTCTGCTGCTCGGCCCGGGCTCACACCCTCTGGTGACAGGACCAGTGCTCCCGCGTGTCGAGGCCCTGGGACGAGCCGGGAGCCCAGAGTGCGCCGAGTGGTCTCCTCCCTGTGGGCTGGGGCAGGCAGCTGGGCGCTGTACTTCTCTCTGCTGGGGCACCTGTCCCCACCTCAGGCTGGTCCCCAGCTGGAAGCCAGGTGCAAGGTGAGAGACCCTGGGGCTTAGGGCAGGTGTGGGAAGCCCGGTGGCCTGAAGGTTGACATGTGTGGTCATCACAGAACACCTGTGACCCGTGACTGGCGCTGCTGCCTGGACCTGGCCCCATTGGCCTGGCCCCGTGTGTGTCGCTGAGCAGTGGGCTGCCCTTGCAGCTGGTGGTCGGAAACCTTGGCTGTGTAGACTTTCCCCGTGGGACATACACACGCGTGTGCACACACAGGCACATGCGGCACGCAAGGAAGCTCAGAGAGCAGGGCTGGGGCGGCACCAGGAGAACAGAGGTGTCTGAGGACTGGTGCTGCCACGGTGTCCCCGCAGAGGGAGGCCATGAAGGGGGCCTACTGCGGGAGGGGACCTGGGCCCTGGTGTGGGATCTGGGGGGCCCGTGTCCCGGTGACAGGTTGGATAAGCCAGAGACCCTTTCAGCCCACGGCTGGACCTGGAAAGTCCATCACGCACTGCGTCCCTAGGTGGGAACACAGGGAGCCACGCCCCCCGCAGGCGGCCGGTGGTACTGCTGCTGGGGGCCCGGGGAGGCTGCCCTCGGACACTGCCTTCCCCGAGGTATGCCTGGGCCTGCGCTAGCTCTCCCGGAAGTGCTGGAATTCCCCGTGCCTAAAGCAGGAGGCATTGCCCCACGACCACCGGAAGCTCGGCCCACGACGGTGTGCTCGTGTGCCCGCTGCCGAATGCGGTGGTGTGCAAGGAGCGGGGCTGGAATGAGCTCTCGCAGGCGCTGGCCACTGAGCTGCCCTGTTCCGCGGAGCTCAGGTCGCAGCAGGGCGAGCCTCGTTTCCACACTGCGGTTTTCAACTGATGAGAAGTTATTAGAAGAAATCCTAATTGCACCCTTTGGAATCTGATACAACTACAAATCCACTGCTAATTTTCTTGTTTCAAGATTCCACCTAATCGCCCAAGATGAACCGCACAGAATCTAAGTTCCCCTAAAATACCCGGCCCATAAAGGCCGTTCCCTCGGGGGCTGAGCAAACGTTTTTTCCTTCCCTCTCCTGTGGCTTCTGGATGGTCCGAAGTGCAGCCCTGGGAGGGAACCCCGCCTGAGACACAGAGCGTCCTGTGTTCCCAGCAGGTCCTGAAGACAGTGGCCGTCAGCCACAGCGGTGGGAAAACCACACACCTGGCAGGGGCCGGAGCCGGCTGCCTGGTCCTGGCCACCGAGGGGCCTTGGGTCCTTTCTCCTCCCGGTTTCTTCCCCACGGCCCCAGGGAGGAGGTGGTGCAGGCTTCCCCCAGGGAGGCCCTTGGCTCAGCTCATCTGTGTCCCGGGCTGTGCGGTGCTCTGTGCGGTTCATCTGCATCTGTGGCCCCGCGCCCTGCCAGCAGCACAGGTGGCTCTGGGTGACCGGGGGTCCCGGGGCCAGCCCCTGCCAGGTGCACAGAGACCCTGAGCAGGGGAGCCCTCAGGATGGTGACAGCAGAGGGACAGACTGCGCCGCAGAGCTGGGCCGGCTCCAGACGGAGCTCTGGCCACGGAGCTCACGGCCTCGGGCAGCGCGGGCCAGGGTGTGGAACAATGGGAAGAGGAGGCATCGGGTGCTGGGGCACAGGGTGGGCGACACTGCCTGGGCTGGGGCAGGGGTCCAGGGCCGTTGTGTATGGGGGCCGGGGACTGTGGCCCAGCCAGTTTAGCAGGATTCTTGCTCAGATCGGACGACGCAGAGATGGCACTGGAGAGAGACCTAGCGTCTAGGCCTAACGAAAGCTGCCGGGAGCTGAGCCGTGGGTACAGGGGAGACTCTGTCCCTAAACCAAGTCAGAGCCCGGGCTCACAGGGCTGGGGGACGGGGACGACCGGTGCCTCAGGTGAGGCTGCTTTGCAAGGCCCAAGACGTTTGCTTCCTGCTGCTTCTGTTCCTCCGAGCACCCTGGACGCCTCCAGCGCGGGGGAGGCGCGCGTCACCCTGCTTCTGAGTGAGCGACTTCCGGGCCTGCCTGGGCCGAAATGCGGTGGGAGACGAGGGTGCTCTGGAGGGGGCCCAGGACCCTCGCCTGGGGTCTGAGCAGCTCCGCCCTGGGCCTGGCCGTGCGTGGGTGGAGGCAGCAGAGGCCGGGCCAGTGAGGCTGAGCCTGCGCGGGGAGAAGAGGTCGCACCTGCAGCGCCGTGTGGGGCGTGGCCTCCGCCCCAGGGCTGTGGGCAGCACGAGGCCCTGGCATGGTGCCCCCAGGCGCCCCGCTGGGCAGTTCCGTGCTCCTGTCCGAGGTGCAGCAGAGCCACTTGCACCCCTGGGCACCAGCCCCGGCCACCTTCCCCGCTGGCCTGCGTCAGGCTGTGCGACCTCGGCAGGTTTTCCCAGGGTGCACTGAAGCTGTGGGTCTCCCTCTGGGCTTAACTCTCTGCACCTTCTGCCCCTCAGGACTGAAGGCCGCGGGAGCCTGGGGCTAGAGGAGGCGGAGCCAGAGGACAGAGGCCCGAGGACGCCGCCCCCCCAGATCCCCCTGGAGGAGCGCGTGACGCACTTCCGAGACATGCTCCTGGAGAGAGGGGTAAGGAGGGGCTGCAGACGCGTCCCCGGGGACCAGAGGACAGCGTCCTCCTTGCTGGGTCTGTGCCAAGTGGGTGACTTGGGGTGCCAAGTGACCTGAGCCGTGGGAAGGGGCCCTTCTCTCCCAGGAGAGCAGCCTGTGAGGTCCTAGAGCCCCTGGGGGCAGGACGGCACAGGACGCCCCTGCCTGTGGGTGGGATCCTGCTGGAGCCAGGCCACGCCCAGCACCCGGACCTCAGAGGGTGACGTCTCGCTGGCTTATTTCACCCAAGTGGGGACTCCCACATCCGTGACTGATGCCAAGTGTTAAAAAAAAAAAAGGCTTTCTTAACTGTAGCTGGTTTCTGAATCTCACTTTGAATCGGGGAGGGGTATATTCAAATCTCTTCCACAAACTTGTTTCTCGCTGTGGCTTTGGGCATAAACTGAGCCAGACACAGGCTTGCAGCCCAGTTGGATTTCTCTCCAAAGGAGGCCGCGCACAGAAGATGGGGGTGGGCTGCGTGCGTGATGACAATCGAAAACGGCCTCCAGAACTCAAACGCAAATCCCTGTGCAGTCAGCACCTGGCCCCGGCTGACTCCCAGCGGGGGCCGCCCAGCAGCAGGTGCACTGGGGGCCGAGGCGGCTGCTCCCTGGCGTGGAGGAGGCAGCAAGGGCAGGTGTGCCCCGGGCCGGGCAGCTGGGGCTGCGCTGCCTGAGTCAGGCCTGGGCCGGATTTCTCCATCGCGTCTTCTCGCCTGGGGGGGGGGCATGCATCTGCTGCCTGTGTCTCCCCAGGTCCTGAGCCGTTCACCCAGCGGCTCACTCTGGTGCCCTGTGAGCCCTGGTGCCGCGTGTGGAGCCTGAGCAGACGACCACGCTGTGGAATGCGGTTGGGGCTGGGCAGACGCTCGGGTGCAGGGCACCACTGCCGGGGTGGACACTCGGTGGGGGACACGCACTGTCGGGGTGGACGTTTGGGGCACACAGACACTTTGATGGGGTGGGGGCTGTGCTTGTTTGTTTGTTTGTTTGTTTGTTTTTTTCAAAAACTTGTTTTAGCCTAAAATTGTATTTAAAATAGACCAGGCAACTTTCTTTGAAGCCACAGAGAGGATTTGATTCCAGCAAATGTTGGGGCAGGGGGCCGCTGTCTTGCCCCGGCAACCTGTGTGCCCGCTGGCCCCGGAGGCCGCTCAGCAGGGCAGCAGGTGGGCTGGGCGCGGTGGCCACCTCTCCGTTCTCTTCCCTTCTGCCCTCAGTCTGCTCTGCACCTGCCCGGCCTTTCCCACGTGAACACCAAAGATGAGTACATAAGCCACGAAAACCCACCTGCTGAGCGACACAGGAGCGAGGAAGACTCGGAGACGGGCGGGGGCCGTGCTCGGCGCTGGGCGTCCCTCCTGGCCCACGGGTCCCACGGGGAGCGCTGGCTCCTGTCTGTGTCCCAGCCCCAAAGCAGCATGGAAGAACCAGCAGAGATCCCCTGGGAGTGTGTGTGTTTTGCGTATCCAGGAGTGAGCAAGGGCACGGCCATGCAGGGTGTGCACGCCGCAGGGCCCTGGGGCACACCCTGGGGGTGGAGGCAGAGACAAGCAGGTGTGCGCTGGCTCCTGTGGCTCCTGCTGGTCCCTCAGCGGGGGCCAGGGTGTCGGACGCATGTTCTCGGCCCCGGCCGCTGTCCTGCGGTGCAGGTGCCTGTGGGTACATCGGTGCGGGGAGCCTCAGGCAGTGCACACCGGCCTCGTTCACGGGCTCCGAGTTTTGCTCTCACAGGGCCAGAGCCGGGACCAGTGTCGGCACTGGTCACCCCTGCCGGTGGCCACGCTGCTGCCCCCTCCGCCGGCCGGCCTCTGGGTGCTGCCCGCCTTCCGCTCTGGGGCAGGTTCTCTGCTGCTTTCCTCCCACCTGGGCTCAGGAGGGGCTGCGTGCAGGTGGCCGTGGCGCCACACGTGCGTCTGTCCGAGTGTCTGGCCCACGACCCCGTGCCGCTCCCCGGGGAAGTGTGTTGATGCTGGTGGAAGCCCCGGCAGCTCCCCTCTGCCCTGTGTCTGTTCCTTCTAACAGGACAGCACCTGTGGGAGAGCCGTGAGCAGGAGGGACACTAGATTTTGGCGTGTGGGTCGGTGAGCTGTGGGGCAGACCCTCAGCAGAGTGTGTGAAGTAATGGGAGCATCGTCTCTCCCAGCCCAGATGGACGGGGCCCCTGCGGGAGGTCTGGAGGCGCAGGCAGCTCGTCCGTGGGCGGGGCCACCAGACCTCCGCCTGTGCCTCTGCTGGGGCTCTGGCCTGGCCCCAGGTTCCCTGCAGGGCATGGCCTGGCCAGCTGAGTGGGAGTGCATGCCAAGGGAGGCTTAGTCACGTGACTGTGTGGTCAGCATCCGGGGCTGTGTGAGCTTGGGGTCAGTGGGGTGAGGAGCAGGCGTCCAGGTCACTACGACTGCGGGAGGGGGGTTTCAGCTCGCCAAGGGTAGGGGGGCAGGTGGGCTCACGAGGCTTCTGCGAGGCCCCTGTGGGGGCAGCAGCTCTATCACACGGCCTGTGCCAGCCTTCCCTGGCGGCCTCCCCGTCACCGCCCTGAGCCCTCCCAGGCGGCCACAGAAGCCCCTGCCGGCCACATGTCCTGCTCCTGGGGACTGAGGACTTCTACACCCTGGAGACCCTCCCAGGCCTGGCACGGAGCCCATGGGCACTCGGCAGTGCCCTAGGGAGTCCTGGTGTGCATGCGGCTGCTGCCCTGGGCGGGCCTGGCCCAGGGCAGGTCTCAGAGGGACGCTGGAGGCACGTGGGGAGTGGGCGTCTTCTGCCGTTAGCTCTGGCTCCCTGGTCCTTCCCCGGCACTCCTGTCCACGCAAAGCAGCTACAGGACAGGGCTGCTGGGCAGCTCGTGCAGGCAGGACGTCAGGGTCCCCTGCCTGAAGGCTGTGCTCCTGCTCTCGAGGCCTGGCGGCTCCTGGACTCCCTCACGGGGCTCTCGATAGCCGGGGTGCCAGGCGCACCGGGAGCTGCCGAGCTCCGGGTTCCGGCCAGAGCAGCCGACACTCGGGCACCGAGCTGCCTGCCAGCACAGAGACGCACTCGTGAAAGTCACTGTGGGCACCAGGGCCTGAAGCCTGGTGCTGGGAGTCCTGGAGGAACACGGGTGGACCGTTTCTTACTAACGGGCTTGTGTCCCTTCTCTTCTGCCGACCAGCCAGGCTCAGGTCCCCAGACGCTTTGCACGGACCCAGGTGGGGCTGTGCGGTCACCTGGGTTTACCAGATGGCCCCAGCGGGGCCTTTTTCCTCCTGGGACGTTCAGTGCACTTGGACCCGTCGGGTGAGTGACTCAGTTCAGCAGCAGCGGCCGGAGCCTGTGGGGCCCCTCCCCCGCACTGTGGGTTTACTCTGGGAGAGGCCTGAGCCCCTGGCTTACGAGGATTTTCAAGAAAAGCCCACACGCGGCTCGCGAGCAGAAAAGATCAATCCAGATTTATTGCTCACATCATAAAGCAATGCCACCGTTTACGGCTCTTCGACTTTATAAAATATGCCAGCAGATTTCATAAGCTGCTGGTGCGCGTGAGTTTGATAGCTAACCCCAGAAGACTGCAAGTTGCTTAAAAAATGAGGCCCAGAAAGGTCACTTCTCACGGACTGGGTGATTAATAAGGTTTTTTATTGCATTTGTTCAGCATTTCAGTTGAGAAATGCGTGTGCTTGTGGAATGATAAAGCCGGGTCCGGGGCTTTCCCGAGTTTATAAAGGGCAGGGGCGGGCGATTCTGCGAGGATGGGGGCGGGAGGGGACCCTGGCTCTGCGCTGCACAGCTGTGGGTGACGGCGCCACAGGGGGCTGGCTCTGGCGTTTCCGTTGCTGGTGTGGTGGTGGTTATTGGTGGTGTTTGTGGGATTGCTGTTGGTGGTGGTGTCGGTATTGGTGTTTGTGCGATTGCTGTTGGAACTGGTGCTGGTGGTATGGTGGTGGTGGTATTTGTGTTTCAGTACTTGTGGGATTGCTGTTGGAGTCGGTGCGGTTCATGGTGGTGTTGGGTGTTGTCGGCTGTTGTGCGTGGCGTGTTTTGTTGTTCTTTACTAACACACGGTGGAGCTTTCTTCTAAAGCCTCAGGCTGTAGGGCGCATTCACTTGAGTAACAGGTTACCAGTCTGACTCTGCCTACTTAGATGAGTGCGCTGGAGACGTTCTACTGAGACTGTTAGCCTTCCGCCGGGGATTCCTTGGAAGCTGAGGAGTCCGCACCAGAACGCGAGATTGTGATTCAGGGACGCAGGGGCTGCGCCGGGTTCTCCGAGGGGCCCCTCTGCAGCTGCCTTTGGTCAGCCCAGGGTCGTCAGCCATGGGGACGTGGTGGACACTGTGGGCAGCCCCCACGGAGAGCCCTGGGGTTTGGATCCCTGTCTGCGTTGGAAGAAGGATCCCCCCAGCCTGGCCCCCGTGGTCTCTCCCTGCACCAGGCCGGGCGGCATTGCTCCCCAGGAGCTGGTGTGAGGTCCACACACGTGGGACCCAGGCTCCATTCTAGGTCCTCGGCCAGGGGAGGGGAACTTCTCAGAGACCTCAGGAAAGGCAGCCTTGCTCCCAGACAGCCCTGCCCCCACCCCGCCTGCATGCTCAGAGCATCGCCCCGACACAGCCTCACCCTGGAACCTTGGCAGGTGCCGCCAGGCTGGTGCCGAGAGGCCGCTCCGCCTGGGCTCTGGGCGCCTGTGCCGTCTGCTCCTGCTCGGAATCTGCCTTCCAGGGGAGCATAGCAGCCTCGTGTCCCTTGGTGACTTCCAGATCTCACGAGGCCCCCGGTGGGAGCAGTGGTGGAAAGAACTCATTGATCACTGAGGATTTGCAAGGCATGGCGGTCGCCACAGGCCCACGCGGCACCTCACAGGTGCACACAGCCCCACAGCACCTCACAGGTGCACACAGCCCCACAGCACCTCATAGGTGCACACAGCACCTCACAGGTGCACACAGCCCCACGGCACCTCACAGGTGCACACAGCCCCACGGCACCTCACAGGTGCACACGCTGTGATCTGTCAAGTAAACAGAAGTAATTTTATTTACTTTTTAAAAAGATTTATTTGAGAGGTAAGTGACAGAAAGAGAGAGGCAGAGACAGAGAGAGAGATCTGCCATCTGCTGGTTCACTCTCCAGATGGCCGCAATGGCTGGAGCTGGGCCAGGCTGAAGCCAGGAGCCAGGAGCCTCCTTTGGGTCTCACACGTGGGTGCAGGGGCCCAAGCACTTGGGCCATCATCTGCTGCTTTCCCAGGCCATTAGCAGGGAGCTGCATCGGAAGAGGAGCAGCCGGAACTAGAACCAGTGCCCACATGGGATGCCGACAGCACAGGTGGAGGCTTTATCTGCTGCACCACAGTGCCAGCTCCCAAAAAGTAATTTTTAAAGTTTTAGGAAAAAAAACATCCAAAGCCCTACCCTAAAAGACAACTATTACCACTAGTAAGGTTCAGGTCCTTTCAGTCTTTTTTGTATATATATATATATATATATATATACATTTTTTGACAGGCAGAGTGGACAGTGAGAGAGAGAGACAGAGAGAAAGGTCTTCCTTTGCCGTTGGTTCACCCTCCAATGGCCGCCGCGGCTGGCGCACCGCGCTGATTCAATGGCAGGAGCCAGGTGCTTCTCCTGGTCTCCCATGGGGTGCAGGGCCCAAGCACTTGGGTCATCCTCCACTGCACTCCTGGGCCACAGCAGAGAGCTGGCCTGGAAGAGGGGCAACCGGGACAGAATCCGGCTCCCCGACCGGGACTAGAACCTGTGTGCTGGCGCCGCAGGCGGAGGATTAGCCTGTTGAGCCGCGGCGCCGGCGAGGTCCTTTCAGTTTTTTTCTAGAACAAAGATATTAAAAACCGAGAGTAAATCTTTTATTTCATAGAATAAGCAACACTGAGCTCAGTTGTCTGTCAGCTTCCTGAGGCACAGGCTGACTTAAGGCCTCACACGACTCCTGTCTGTTTCAGGAATACGCGTTTGACGACACCGAAGCGGTCTGCCCACTGCCAGTTCCCTCTCGCCTTTTAATTCACTCAGTCTTTCCCAATTTCGCCACTTTATATGCTGCTCTGATCGCAGTCCTGTTGATTCTGCTGATTGTGTGCATGTGCACACGTGTGGGTGTGTGCATGTGTGTGCGGGCAAGAGCAGGGCGTGTCTCCCACGGGCTGGGCACGGGTGACACCTGTTGCTGACCTGGCTCTGGGGAGGCAGGAGGGGACCAGGCTCCGCCCTCCAGCTGAGAGAGGAGCCGACTTCCCCAGCTCTGCTGGTCGGGACGGCGTTTTCTTCCCCTTTGCCTGGGGTTCCGCTGTCCCGGGCCAACTGCCCTGGGCCTCTGCCGTCCCGCTGGCTCTGTGGCCTTCTCTGTGGCCACCCTGCAGCACACATGGGTCAGGCTGTGGTGGTGGAGCCGCCCACTCTGATTCCTGGCCTGGGTTCTCAGGGCTCCGACAAGTGAACGGAAGTGCCAAGGCTGTTGTGCAGGACGTGCATGGCCCACCTAGCTGCCGGCACAGGGAGTGCCCAGGCACGAGGGTGGGCGGCCACACGCCCAGGGGCACAGGGCTGCTGGCAGCCAGCCCCGCGGCTCACTTCCCATTCACCTGGGCTCGCCTGGCCTCCTGGAGCTTTCTGTGTCCAGACCACTCCCTCCCCCACGCAGAGGGACCTAGTGTCCCCGGGGAGCCCTGGAGAAGGAGCAGCTCAGCCCCTCCGTTCCTGGCGGGACAGCGTGTTCCGCTGAGTCAGCCCAGCAGCGCCCTGGTCACCTGCTCAGTCACGTGTCACTGGCTCGCGTCCTGCGTCACCGTTTCCAGAGCTGTCTGGAGAGGCCTCCTCGGTGCACTGCCACACCCGGGCCCCCACCCAGGGGCTGCTCCCAGGAGACTGGGGACACAGACCGTGTTCTCGCCTCCCCCGCCACGCCCAGCCACCAGGCCAGGGCCACAGGCACCTGTAATTCCCAGGGGCCCTGAGTCAGAGACGGCACAGACTCGCTCGGGCGAACGGGGAGAAGCCGATGGGCACTTTGCTCCCATCTGTGCAGGCAGAGGGGCAGGCGGTGAGCGGGCAGCTCAGGGGGACGGCCCGAGGCTCCTCACACACAGAGGGCTGTGAGAACCCAGTGGGGCGGGGCTGTCGGGGTGTGGGGCAGGTGAGGGAGCTGGGCCCTTGTACACCAGGGGTCACCTCCCTCGCTCTGACGGAGACAGAAACAGCAGGAAGGGCAGGGGGCCGGGGGGGGACGCTGTGCAGGGGCCGGTGGGCAGCCCCTGGAGAGTCTGTGTCTCACACGACCTGCATCACGCAGCGCGGTGAGTCGCACGGGCACGAGCTTCCATGGAGGCACCCGAGGGGAGCTGCCCCTGCTGCCCCTGCTGCCCCTGTGGCCGAGGACAGGAGCGCGTGGTGAGGGGAGCCCGGATCCACGCCCACGCGCGTGGTCGCCAGCAGGTGCAGGTAAGGGTGACCGTCACCCTGTCTGCAGGGCGCTTGCACCCGTGGAGACCACGTGCCACCACCTCCAGTCCCAGGCGCACAGCACACTCTGGGCCTCCTGTCTCTGCTTAGAAATCGCAAGGAGGGAGGAAAGGCAGGTTGCTTGACGTTCCACTTTGGTCAGCACGTTAGCTCCGCAGCAGCTTGTGTTTGGGACAGAATTCGCCACATGCGGGAGACCCTGCTGAGACAGCTCTGGGTATGCAAGTGAGACCCCCGTGCTGTCCCCAGGACCCCCAAAGTGCATAGGAGCTCAGATGTGGAGTGGAGAGGACGGGCCAGAGGTGGCCGGTCGGACAGACAGACGTCTGGACAGCCTCATGTTTCTGTAGGTGCACAAGAGCTCAGGTGTGGAGGTGTGACAGCTCCCAGCCAGCCACGAGGGCACAGGGACCTGGGCATTGTTCCAGAGGGTCCCACGTGCCCCGCGACGTGGGTGCATTTGACCATGGTCTCAGTAGGTTGGAGCAAGTCCCTGGCTGGAGCCTGGGTCACCTCCCCCAATAAAGAGCTCGTGGATTTGACAGACTCCTGAAGATAGAAGTTGTCAGTCAAGAAAATCCATCTGTCAGACTGTACCCCGCGGTGGCCATCCTAGGGTGGACGTCACACTGACCCCAGGGTGGCTGTCCCAGGGTGGACATCACACTGACCCGAGGATGGCTGTCCCAGGGTGGACATCACACTGACCCCAGGGTGTCTATCCCAGGGTGGACATCACACTGACCCGAGGATGGCTGTCCCAGGGTGGACATCACACTGACCCCAGGATGACTGTCTCAGGGTGGACATCACAGCTGACCCCAGGGAGGCTGTCTCAGGGTGGATGTCACACTGACCCCAGGGTGATAGTCCCAGGATGGACATCACACTGACCCCAGGATGACTATCCCAGGGTGGACGTCACAGCTGACCCCAGGGAGTCTATCTCAGGGTGGACATCACACCCCAGGGTGGCTGTCCCAGGGTGGACGTCACACCCCAGGGTGGCTGTCCCAGGGTGGACGTCACACTGACCCCAGGGAGGCTGTCCCAGGGTGGACGTCACACTGACCCCAGGGTGGCTATCCCAGGGTGGACGTCACACTGACCCCAGGGTGGCTGTCCCAGGGTGGACGTCACACTGACCCCAGGGTGGCTGTCCCAGGGTGGACCTTACACCCCAGGATGGCTGTCCCAGGGTGGACGTCACACCCCAGGGTGGCTGTCCCAGGGTGGATGTCACACTGACCCCAGGGTGATAGTCCCAGGATGGACATCACACTGACCCCAGGATGACTATCCCAGGGTGGACGTCACAGCTGACCCCAGGGAGTCTATCTCAGGGTGGACGTCACACCCCAGGGTGGCTGTCCCAGGGTGAACGTCACACTGACCCCAGGGAGGCTGTCCCAGGGTGGACGTCACACTGACCCCAGGGTGGCTATCCCAGGGTGGACGTCACACTGACCCCAGGGTGGCTGTCCCAGGGTGGACGTCACACTGACCCCAGGATGACTGTCTCAGGGTGGACATCACAGCTGACCCCAGGGAGTCTATCTCAGGGTGGACGTCACACCCCAGGGTGGCTGTCCCAGGGTGAACGTCACACTGACCCCAGGGAGGCTGTCCCAGGGTGGACCTTACACCCCAGGGTGGCTGTCCCAGGGTGGACGTCACACTGACCCCAGGGTGGCTGTCCCAGGGTGGACCTTACACCCCAGGATGGCTGTCCCAGGGTGGATGTCACACTGACCCAAGGGTGGCTGTCCCAGGGTGGACCTTACACCCCAGGATGGCTGTCCCAGGGTGTACGTCACACTGACCCCAGGGTGGCTGTCCCAGGGTGGATATCACACTGACCCCAGGATGGCTGTCCCAGGGTGGACGCCACACTGACCCAAGGGTGGCTGTCCCAGGGTGGACCTTACACCCCAGGGTGGCTGTCCCAGGGTGGACGTCACACTGACCCCAGGGTGGCTGTCCCAGGGTGGACGTCACACTGACCCCAGGGTGGCTGTCCCAGGGTGGACCTTACACCCCAGGATGGCTGTCCCAGGGTGGATGTCACACTGACCCCAGGGTGGCTGTTCCAGGGTGGATATCACACTGACCCCAGGGTGGCTGCCCCAGGGTGGACGTCACACTGACCCCAGGGTGGCTGTCCCAGGGTGGACGTCACACTGACCCCAGGGTGGCTGTCCCAGGGTGGACATCACACTGACCCCAGGGTGGCTGTCCCAGGGTGGACATCACACTGACCCCAGGGAGTCTGTCTCAGGGTGGACATCACACCCCAGGGTAGCTGTCCCAGGGTGGATGTTACACCCCAGGATGGCTGTCCCAGGGTGACGTCACACCCCAGGGTGGCTGTCCCAGGGTGACGTCACACCCCAGGGTGGCTGTCCCAGGGTGGATGTCACACCCCAGGGTGGCTGTCCCAGGGTGGACGTCACACCCCAGGGTGACTGTCCCAGGGTGGACGTCACACTGACCCCAGGGTGGCTGTCCCAGGGTCGACGTCACACTGACCTTTCTGCTCCCAGTGGTCTCAAGAGGACGTCCAGGCTCTACACACACCTCGGACTGTCCTGCAGGTGCCTCTGTCTGTGTCCACCTCTGCCCTGCTTCGGGCTCCTGCAGCCCAGGTGAGTTCAGTCGCTGGCGGTTGCCGCATCCCAGCCTCTGCACCTACAGACAGTGACCTAGGCCGTCCTCCCGGGCGCCGCATGAGCTGTGAGGAGCAGGCCTGGTCCAAGCGGGCAGCATCCCAGCTGCCTGGGAGCCCTACCTGCCTCTCCCCCACCTGCCTTTGCCTGGACGAACGGCTGAGGCACCGCCCTGCTCTGTCGGATGGAACCCGGGAGCAGTGGCATCAGTGGCAGCAAGCACGCCCAGGGCGGGGCTCTGTTCCCAGCACCGCTGTCTGGAGGAGGAGCCAGGGTTTCCTTCAGAACTGGGGTGTCTGGGGGACAAGACCACGCGCCTGTGCTGGGGGACCCAGGGCCAACCACAAACACCTCGCGGTCGGGGCTGGAGCAGCACAGCAAAGCAGACCGTGCATGTCCCACAGACTGAAGGGATATCCACAAGTCCATTCCCTGTAAATAGGCGACTGTGAACCAAGGACCTGTTGGGGAGAGGACGACACCCACCCAGGGACTGCGGGTCACACACAGGTCCAGAGAGCCCGTATGGAGGGAACAGGGTCTCTTCACAGACGCCCGCCCAGCCCCGCCAGGCGGCCAGGGCACCATCATCAGTGACGAGTCTTGGTGACAGTGTGCAGCTTTGATGTGACATGTGGGACTGGCACTTTCTTCTGTGGGCCTCCTTCTAACCCCTAACCTCAGCCCATGATGAGAAAAACCTGAGACCAACCCTGCGGGAGATCTGGGTGCTGTCCCGGTGTGGAGGGGTCCGAGGAGCGAGGCGCATGGCGCAGGGCGGGCTCCTGGCACACAGGGCAAAGGCGGTGGAAGAAAGCCGTCTGAGCGAGGGGCGGACTTGAGCTGCCGCTGCCCGCCTGGGTGCCGGTGCCGGCAGCATCCGTGCTTCCGGCCGGCCGGTGTAAGCTGTTAACCCGTGGGAAACGCGTGGCTGTGTGGCAACTCTCTAGGAGTCTCGCAATCTTTCCTGTGAACAGGAAGTGGCCTTATATTTCAAGCTGAGTCACATAAGCAGGGTGGACACAGGGACACTGAGGCGCGGTGAGCTGGGTGCTCACCGCCTGGGCGCCAGGCACCGCCCTCGTCCGCAGCCTCTCACAGCTCTCATCTTGGGATCCGCTTTGAGCTGTGAGATCCAGGCTGCCTCTGTCCACAGATCCGGTCAGGCTGCAGGTCAGGGGCCCGCCCTGGAAGACCCGGGAAGCCGTGTGGTGGCCTGGAGATGGCATTTTCTGGTCTCCTAGTGTTGGTTTTCTTGGGAAGTTTGGCGCGTCTGACACTTCGCAGAGCGCTGCCCGCCGGGTCTGTTGCGCCTGGGCGCCGCCTCCTTTGCATTGATCATTCCAGGCTCCGCGTCGGATGCTAAAAGCAACTCTATCGAATATCTTTCTCCAGGTGTCAGCGTTTTCTACCTGGGAGAAGGAATTGCATAAAATTGTGTTTGACCCCCGCTATCTCCTGCTGAACTCAGAGGAACGAAAACAGGTAACGTCACGGGTAGGCAAGAGGCCAGGCGGGGGACACGGCGTGGGCGAGGGTGCACCTGCCACCCTCGGTTTTGCTGCAGGGCGGGGGTGAGGAGCGAGCACTCTAGTTGTGAGTGACAGGAGCTGGTGGAGGTGTTTACCTGATGCCTTGGCCGTGGCCCTGTTACACAAATCCGCACCCTCAAAGATGGAAAGCTGGGGGCTGTGCGTGCATTCCAGATGACATCAGATGTTAGAAACACCACGGGCCTCTGTTCTCAGATCCTGGCAGTGGCCTGGGACAGGCCCAGGGAGCACTGGCCTGCGAGGTCAGTGGGCCTGGAAAGGCTGCGCTGGGCTGGCCTGGCTGCCTGGAGCCGTCGTGAAGAGGGGCTTGTCCAGGGGCTGCCCTGGCTCCCTGAGAAATCAGCTCACGGGGCCAGCAGGGTTCCCAGGCTGGACGGACAGACAGAGGGACATGCCATGTTGGCTGAGCCGCGGCCGGGCTTGTTATCGTGGGGGTGGGGCCCATGCCACAGCAGCCTGGGCTCACGCAGCCTCTGTGCTCAGCCTGGGGTCTGTGGGGACTGTGACGACCCCAGGAGGATTCAGGTAAATTCTGGGAGGCTCCAGTCCCCGTACGTCCGCTTCTTGTCCCAGTTGGACTGTGCGCAAGGCCGGTTCTGGCGCTTGGGGTTCGGAGATGGCTCACGTGGCGACTGCAGTGTCAGCAACACGGAGGTGCTCCCTGCCACGTGGTTGGTGCCCCCCGGGCCTCCCCTCGGCTTGGGAATCGCGGTCTTCCTGCCAGCCCGTGCCTGGCGCGCGAGGTTCCTCTGACAAATGCCTGGGACGCGCTCAGTGAAGCCAGGCGTCTGCGCCGTGGGACCCCGGGCGCTGCCCCTCCCACCCCGGTGCCCAGGAGTTAGAAGCTCCGCCCGGCCGGGCCGGGGTCGACCGTGTTAGAATCCGGAACTTGGCCCTTGAAGTAATTACCTTTTGTCGGCTTTTAGGTGAGTTTCATTTTCCAGAAAGAAATATTTTAAAATCCAAGAGACGTGCCCACAGTGGTTCAAAATAATGCTGACTGAGCTGAACGCGGGATTTGTATCTCATTCCAGAGCCGAGGGAAACTGTGGGCTTTAAGCATTGCTATTTCACTCCTTCCTTGCGAGAATAAAAATACAAAGCTCAACTCTGGACGCACACAGAGGCCGTTGCCGACGTGACAGACGCCCGGCCCGCGGTGAGGAGCCGCCTGATGTCGGGAGCCCGCCGGCAGCTCGCGATGCTGCACACGGCGTCCTGTGGCCCTTGCGGCCACTCTGAGGGCATCGTTAGGAAGTCAGAGAATTAGGAGAGACCGGCCAGCCCTCAGCCAAAGCCCAGCACTGGCGTCAGTCACGTCTCAGGCCGCCTGCCCCAGGGCCCCAGTGTGCCTGCTGGAGTGAGCGGGTTCACAGCAGGTTCAGGAGCCGCCGGGCCTGGTTGAGAGCACAGGTGTGACCTGCTGGGCCGTGCCCACCCACCCTCCTCCCCACCCGAGTGTCCCCACCGCGGTGTCAGCTTGCACCAGGAGGCGGCTGTGGGGCCTGGGGCGGCGGGGCCGTGTCGCCACGCTGGGGAGAGCCCAGAGGGCCCGGGCAGGAGGAGGGAAGCAGGCCGCCCGCCGCCCATGTGCTGAGCGCCCTCCCTGGCCTGCACCCTCTCTAACGGGGACCTTGTGGCTTCTCCAAGTTGAGAAAATAAACAAAGGCTGGCGGCCCCGGAAGCTCAGCCCTGCTTACGGGTTTGTGGGGTCAGCAGGCCCGGAGTCCACATGGGGGCCACCACCTCTCAGCATTCCGTGGGCAGAGCTGGGATCTCACCACGTCCCTGGGCTGCAGAGGCCACGGGAGCTGCCTGGACCGAGGCCGGGCCCAGGGAGAGCAGACCAGGCCTGTTTCCATGGTGACAGCCGTGTTTCATTTTATTAAACTCTAACAAGATAATGAGCAATGCTCTCTGTAAAAAGTCGTGCCCCTCTTTGGTTAAAACTGGAATAATTTGTTCAAGAAGGGGAAAACAGCCCTGCCGTGTTAGACGGTCGCAGCACTGGAAGCGGGGGAGAGAGGAGAACCCGCCGGGACCCTGAGGAGGTTTGCACTCGGCACACGTGGCCGTCCAGACTCAGGCTCCACAGAGCGGACCATTCCCGGCAGAGCCGCACGACCCCGCCTGCACGGTTCTGTCCACGTGAGCGTGGGACGACTGTGCATTTATGTAACTGCGCCTCGAAGGGGACTGAGCCCGAGCCACCGCGCCGAGGCGGATGCACACCTGCTCGGAGCCATAGTTGCCGCGGTGAGCCGGGCCCCGTGGCACGGTTACCCTCCCGTGAGTGGAAGTGGAATCCGGAGCAAGACGCGGTCTAAGGACGTCCACTGGGGAGCTGTCCAGGGCCTCAGCTGGTGCCAACTTCCCAGCTGCGTCCACTGGGCAGAGCAGGGGACCCACGAAGCCGTGGCCGGAGAGGCACAGAGCGGCTGTCACTGGCCTGAAGGATAGTGTGTGGTGCTGATTGGTGATTCCATTTACGCTGGTGTCAGCATGTACTCGTTCTCCGGTCCTTGAGGCTTGGACGGCGTTGGGAATGGCGTGGCCCTGCCCCGGCCTGTGACCTCCCAGTGCACAGTGACAGCTGCCCTGATGTGGGGCGGTGAGTGACGACTGTGACGGGAGAGTCCGCCCTGGTGTGAGCCTCTCACCCGGGGTCCCTCGTGGACCCCTGCCCCACCCCCGCCCCGCCATGGCGCCCCAAAGTGGATTTCCTGTGGGGGCGGGGCTCAGAGGGCACTTGTGGTGGACATGAGGGCCTGCGCAGTGCCCGAGGGCCAGGCCTCCTCGGAGGGCACTCTACATGGAGGACCCACGCAGCCTGGAGCCCCCGACCTCGGGAGGGGCCACCTGCACCTCCTCACTGCCCCAGCTCCCGCATTCCGAGTGCGGGCGTCAGCAGTGCTGGGTGCAGGTCTTCACGCTGTGGCCGCGTCTGCAGACCCTGACGTGAGCTGTTCCACCGCCACAGGAGGTGACCGGAAGTGGACCGTGCCCGTGTGCTACTAGCGCCCGCAGGGACCACGGGCACTGGGGGCCATGTGTCCAGACTGCTGTCCACAGGCAGGGGCTGCCGTCACCCAGGGCTTCTTGAAGGACCCGATGCAGGGCCTGACCCACACGCGGGGCTGCGTGCGGAGCCCACGCGGAGGGCTGGCGGGGCCTCGGAGCCCCAGCAGCCGTGAGAAGGGCTCGCCCCGCATCCTCGCGGCTGTTGCTACTGCCCCTGCGCCGCTGGGTAATGTTCTCCGTGTGTGTGTGTGTGTGTGTGTGTGTGTGTGTGCTGGGTGACACTTTCCTGTGTGTACGCGCTGGGTGATGCTATTCTTGTGTGTGTGTGCTAGGTGACGCTCTCCGTGTGTGTGTGTGTGTGTGTGTGTGCACGCGCTGGGTAACGCTCTCCTTGTGTGTGTGTGTGTGTTAAGATTTTCGAACAGTTCGTCAAGACAAGAATAAAAGAAGAGTACAAGGAGAAGAAAAGCAAACTGCTGCTGGCCAGAGAGGAGTTCAGGAAGCTGCTGGAGGAATCGGAAGTGTCACCGAGGTACGGGGACCCGGGCTGGGCGCTTTCTGGGCGGCCGCTCCCGGTGCTGTGGGCGCACGCGCGGGGGGCCTGGGTCAGCCGCACAGCCAGGTGCTTGGTAGAGGCGGTGGAGACCTGGGGGCCAGAGGCCTGGCTTCTCTGTGCGCTCAGAGCGGAGACCCCCACCATCCATCATCTCAGCGGGGTGCCAAGCAGGTGCGCCAGGACCCCGCCCTCCGCAGCGCCAGCAGCCCTGACCCCGGGACCTGGGAAGTGAACCAGAGCCTGCAGGAGGAGGCCGGTTCTGGTCGAGGGAGGGAGACCCAGAATGAGCACCCGGGCCCAGCCCCTCGGCGCAGTGCCGGTGACCCCGGGCTGGTGCCGAAGCTTCCCCAGAACAGCAGCTCAGGCGCTGCTGCAGGACTAGGGTCCACGGCTGCGGGAGTGGAGGGCAGAGACGGGAAGTGCATGCGC
Source organism: Oryctolagus cuniculus (assembly GCF_051225735.1). Lineage (NCBI taxonomy): Eukaryota > Metazoa > Chordata > Mammalia > Lagomorpha > Leporidae > Oryctolagus > Oryctolagus cuniculus. The sequence goes on from NC_142881.1 coordinate 1,448,462, forward strand.
TTCGCTCTTGTCCTTGTAAAGAATTCCACTGACTTCTCAAGGAAAGGAACGTGTGGTACTTTGGGGACTGATGTTTGTGGAAAGTAAACGATGATTTTCCTGCGACTTTGTTTTATAAACGCAGCGTTCTCTTCCACATGGGTGGAGCGGGTGCTTTCTCTGCAGACGTGGGTTTTCCCCGTCGGGTCCGTGGGACACCTGTCAGTAGCTGGCGTGACTGACGAGTGCTGCTCCCACAGTCCTGAGGCCGACGGCGTGAGCTGTCCCATCCCCAGCTCTATCCGAGAAAGCCGCAGTAGGTCCAGGCACGGGCAGACGATGGTGTCCTGTGGCTCCAGCCGTCCCGGGGCAGCCGGAGCTCCGGCCCTGCCTTTGCTGTGTGCGCCGGCAGAGAGGCGCTGGCCGTGGGAGTGAGGATCCGCTCCTGGAGTCCCTGCCCCTGTGCCTCATGGCCTGGGCCTGCAGGGACTCCAGCGTCACCGTACAGCCTCAGGCAGGGACCGGGAGCACGGCCTCGCGGTGCTGGGCGGCCGGGGTGTGCGGTCCTCGCCATTGCTGCCGCGTATGTAAGACGGCAGCTGCCGGCTCTGCGCCCACGAGGGACATGAGCAGTGGCCCACGTGGTCTTCCCATGCACACCTGGGAAGACGGAGGAGACCTCAGAGCGCCCTGAGCAGCTGGGGCACGAGGAGACAAAGACACTGGCAGAGCCTGGGAGGGGGTAGGACCCTTAGGATGCGACGTGCGGTATCGTGAACCTGTGAGGTGCGTAGCACTGTGTGGCCTGCACACGGCTGCTGGCAGCTGCACATGGCTGGGGTGGGGTACACACGGCTGGTGTGGGGTACACACGGCTGGTGTGGGGTGCACAGGCCTGGGGTGGGGTACGCACAGCTGGTGTGGGGTGCACAGGTCTTGGTGGGGTGCACAGGGCTGGTGTGGGGTGCACAAGTCTGGGGTGGCGTAACAAGGCTGGGGTGGGGTGACAAGGCTGGGGTGGGGTGACAGGGCTGGGGTGGAGTACACAGGTCTGGGGTGAGGTGCACAGGGCTGGGGTGGGGTACACAGGGCTGATGTGGGGTGCAAAGGTGTGGTGTGGGGTCTACAGGGCTGGAATGGGGTGCACTGGGCTGATGGGGGTACACAGGACTGGTGTGGCGTGCACAGGGCTGGGTGGAGTACACAGACCTGGGGTGGCGTGCACAGACCTGGGGTGAGTGTACTCGGCTGGTGTGGCTGCACAGGGCTGGGGTGGGGTATACACGGCTGGTGTGGCTGCACACGGCTGCTGTAGGTGCACACGGCTGGTGTGGCTGCACAGGGCTGGTGTGGTGTGCACAGGGCTGGGGTGGCTGCACACGGCTGCTGTAGGCTGCAGTAGTGCAGTGGATGAGCACCTTTGAAATGGCTCTTAGTATCTCTCACTTAAGTCCATGCCATTGTCAAAAGCATTCCTGGGATCTGCCCCATCATAGTTTCCTGGTCATTGTGTGGTTCACATCCCAGCACCCTAGAGGGCCCGCGGAGTGTGGCCCGGGCTGCTTAAGGGGTCCCCTGAGGGCTGAAGCTCACTGTCCAAGTGGCTCCTGGTCTCCCAGGCACAGGGGCTGTCCAGGGGGCTCTGGGATAGCCCATAGCCCCGCCCACCTAGGGGGCTGACCTCCAGCTGCAGCCTGGGTGGTGTTCCCTTTACCAGAGGGAGAGCAGAGATGCCTGCCGGAGACCCAGATGACCACCCAGGCCCACACGAGAGCCCGCCAGAGCCAGCAGGACGTGGCACCATCCCATGGTGTGGCCCAGAGGCAGGGCCACCCCATGCAGGCCCGAGGAGACACCACTGCCGGCTGACAGGGCTTGGCTCCTTGCGGGCAGGTGCAGGGAGGCCCAGGGCCCAGGTAGCTCTGACCCCTTCATTTTTCACATGCAGGTCAGTGGCAGAAGCACAAGCAAGGGCTCCTAGCCCCGTGACACCACGGCTGACGCCACGGGAAGGAGGGCGGGGAGCCAGGGGGAGGGCATCTCACGCGTGAACTGTGCCAGCAGGCAGCAGCTGGGCCAGCGAGCTGTGGGCTCCCTGTTGACTGGCAACCGTCGGCAGCTCCTGCTAATTATTCGTCTCGCCTCCAACAGCTGTGTCAGAGTAATCTTGTTATTCATGGATAAGAAAGCTATTAAGTTATAATAATTTAAGGCAATGATTCAATGTCTGCAGGAAAACAGAAAACTCTCCGTAAAGAGCTGATGCCGTCCCCTGCACCCGGGGCGCCTGCTCCGTGGCGAGGACCCCGGCTCCCAGGCCGGCCAGAAACATACCTGTGGCCAAGCCACCGGGCTGGCTGCCCACGCCAGCTCCCCCAGGCCTGGGCGGCTGTGTCCTCATCACAGTCCCTGGCTTCAAGTCCAAGCCCAGGGTCCTGGAAGTTGTGGGGCCACAGCCTACACAGGTCCACTTGTCCCTGCAGAGGCCCCAGAGCCTTTTGCGGTGGGAGCTGCCCAGGCCTGTGGGCGTGGCTTGTGGCTCTGGGATGACCTTCTTCCAGGGACTCAGCAGCTCAGCACGTCTAGGTCACTCATTGCAAATCTGGGTGCTTCCTGCTCACAGCCACCGCTGGCTGCTCAGGGCAATGGTGCCTGCTGGGCAGAACTGTGGTGTGGGTTAATTGCGTCCCACCTGCCACGGGGGCTGTGAACGGGCTGAGAGCCCCCTAAGCCTCTGGAGCAGGCGAGACCCCGAGGAGGCGGCACCCGTCCCCACCTCTTCTCTTCCCTCTTACAAGCGTTTTGTTTGAGTGGCAGAGGGGTAGGGGCAGACGTGGACAGATAGGCGGGGGGAGCGCCCATGCACTAGTTCACTACTCCAGTTCCTCCAGTGGCTGGGGCTGGGCCGGGGCCAGAGCCGGGAGCTGGGACCTCAATCTGGGACTCCCACGTGGGTGGCAGGGACCCAGCCGCGTGCGCCATCACCGCTGCCTCCCAGGGCGCTGGATCCAGGAGCAGAGCCAGGACACTCACGTGGGCTCGGAGCCTCCGGACCATCAGCTCCGACACCGGGGAGGGGCCCAGCCCTGGCCCCCGCTTCTAGTGGGAGTGAGGAAAGGAGCAGAGGCTGTGCCTGGGAGCAGCGGCAGGGTCGGGGCGGGTGGGCCATGCGAGCCCAGCGCAGCCAGGGACTGGGGACGGCAGGGCCCGTTAGTGTCCACAGGAGGGGACCCCTCAGGGCCCCGTGGCGGGGGAGGGGACGCCGGCAGAGCAGCGGAAACGGCTGCTCCGCTCCGGGACGCGTCTCAGGCAGCTCCTTGTCTTCCAGGACCACATTCAAGGAGTTTGCCGAGAAGCACGGCCGCGATCAGCGGTTCCGCCTGGTTCCCAAGAGGAAGGACCAGGAGCACTTCTTCAACCAGTTCATCCTGGTCCTCAAGAAAAGGGACAAGGAGAACAGACTGCGGCTGCGCAAGATGAGATGAGTGCGTGCCGGCGCTGGGTTGCCGGGCGGACGCCGAGTCGCCGGGGCAGGGCGGGCCGGCGTGGCCTGGCGGGACTACTGTTTCATATTGAAGCTCTCTCTTTTGTACGATGTTCGCAGTTGGATGCAGTTTCAGTCGCCATGATACGTCGATCCGATTGTTTTAATTATGCAAATCACTTGTAGTCTACAGGAGCGACAGATCCATGCAGACTTGCGGCTGAGCCGGACGAGCGCCGTGTGCACGACCTCAAGGCAGTTCTATCACCCACGACTCAGCCAGCATTTCCTGAGAACCCCGGGGCTCTGTCTCCTTGTCTGAGCAGTAGCAATAGGGCACTCATCACTCACCATCCTGGCAGTGTGGGCGTGGGCACAGGGGCCACGGATCACTGACAGGTGTTACTCACCATCCTGATGGCTGTGGGCGTGGGCACAGGGGCCGTGGATCACTGACAGGTGTCACTCACCATCCTGGCGGCTGTGGGCATAGACACAGGGGCCGTGGGTCACTGACAGGTGTCACTCACCATCCTGATGGCTGTGGGCATGGACACAGGGGCTGTGGGTCACTGACAGGTGTCACTCACCATCCTGATGGCTGTGGGCGTGGGCACAGGGGCCGTGGATCACTGACAGGTGTCATTCATCATCCCGATGGCTGTGGGCATGGACACAGGGGCCGTGGATCACTGACAGGTGTCACTCACCACCCTGATGGCTGTGGGCATGGACACAGGGGCCGTGGGTCACTGACAGGTGTCACTCACCATCCTAGTGGCTGTGGGAGTAGACACAGGGGCCACGGATCACTGACAGGTGTCACTCACCATCCTGGCAGTGTGGGTGTAGACACAGGGACTGTGGATCACTGACAGGTGTCACTCACCATCCTGATGGCTGTGGGCGTGGGCACAGGGGCCGTGGGTCACTGACAGGTGTCACTCACCATCCTGGCGGCTGTGGGCGTAGACACAGGGGCCGTGGGTCACTGACAGGTGTCACTCACCATCCTGATGGCTGTGGGCATGGACACAGGGGCCGTGGATCACTGATAGGTGTCACTCACCATCCTGATGGCTGTGGGCATGGACACAGGGGCCACGGATCACTGACAGGTGTCACTCACCATCCTAGTGGCTGTGGGTGTAGACACAGGGACTGTGGATCACTGACAGGTGTCACTCACCATCCTGATGGCTGTGGGCGTGGGCACAGGGGCCGTGGGTCACTGACAGGTGTCACTCACCATCCTGATGGCTGTGGGCGTGGGCACAGGGGCCACGGATCACCGGCAGTGCCCAGGGGTCTCTGCTGTTCCCCCACTGAGGGTGTCCAGGAGGAAGCCACAGTGGCCGCCAGAGGTCCCTGTGACAAAGGAGCTATTTTGTACAAATCATCATATTAATATTTGAGTTATTTTTATTGTATGCCCAGAGTTTGCATGAGATTTTTCTCATCATCTTTGTATAAAAGATTTTAGATTTTTTTTAATTAATAAATATTTTAAACCAGCATTTTGTGACTAAGACTCCCATCAAAATCTAAGAGGCAGAATCAGACGGCGGTTCCTGGAGGTTGAGGAAGGCGCTGCGGCCGTGCCCGCGGAGCCCCGGCAGTGCCACGGCGCCCGGGCGAGGAGGGTGGAGGTGAACTGTCTTTGGTGCCACACGGCTTGAAATCTATGAGTAGTTTCCCCAGTGCACATCTCCCACGGACTGTGTGAAGACCCTCGTATATAGATTGAAAAAAAAAATTTTATCCAAGTAAGTTTCTTTGAATTCTGTTTTTCTGAGAATGCGTTGAGGTCCCCTCGGCTTCGAGAGCCGGAGTGGAAGAGCGCGGGTGAGACCCCTGCCGAGCTCGGGCTTCCGGGCCGCAGCGTCCTGTCCTGCCCTCGGCCCGTACCTGGTGCCCTCGGGAGATGCCCCCGCACAGCCGCCACCCCTGGCTGGGCTGCACTCGCGTCACGGCTGGGACTCCTGTCTGCTGCTTTCTCCTGTGCTGGGGCCACGCGTTCTGCATTCCCTGGTGGGAGCCGGGCCTCCGCAGGGCGAGGGGCTGGGGCTCGCTGCACTGCCGTCTGTTCCCGAGACCCCTCCCCGCCCGGTGCCACTCGTGCCCTCCCCACTGCCTGTGCGACAGGGCTCTGGTAAAACTGACTGACAGGGCTCTGGGCTGCAGATGGAAGCAGGTTTTCTTGGTGTTCTGTGTGCATTTACGACGGTACAGAAAATAGAATATTTGTGATTTCCAAGTTGTGACATGTTTCAGTTCTGAATGTCTCTGTCATTTGAGATGCCACCAGCCCAGCGTGGGTTAGCAACAGCGCCCCCTAGCCTTAGCACCTGGTGGTGCTGACCATTGGAGCCTGAGTCCTGCAGGGCCCGGGGCCCCTCCAGGGCAGCGGTGCCTGGGACCCCCCCGCCTCTGCCCCGAAGCCCACCCCGCGCCCCAGACTCCGCAGCTCTCCCCAGCGCCCACACTCAGGCCTCTGCTGCCCCAGTGCTGCTCCTCCTGTCTGACCGCTCTCAGCTCCTTGTGCCAGCACAGCCCTGGGGCAGGGCTGTCAGTGCCCCCACGGGAGGCCCTGGGGGCGGGGCTGTCAGTGCCCCCACGGGAGGCCCTGGGGCACCGTTGGAGGAGGCCCTGGATCTTCCTGGGCTTGATCCAGACCCCAGGGAGAAGCCGGGGACATTGTGGCCACGGTCAGGCAGGGACCCAGGGGGGCCCGGCTGCAGCTGTCGCCCTGTGGGGGGTGAGGGCCGATCCCTCAGCCTTGGTGCGGGTGTGGCCTCCCTCCCTCCGAGTCCTCCCTGCCTGTGCCCTGATGCTTTATTGACCAGTCCTTTGTTTGTGCGAATATTTAAACCTTGCTTTGTTTAGCTTTTCTCCCTTCAGTGTGACAGGTGCCCACTCCAGGAGTGCTGGGGGGCTGGCGTGACGCTCTCCCCGAGGGGCAGAAACCAAAGCTTGGGGGGCGCACGGTAAAGCCGGGGGCGGGGCTGCGGGCGGCGCGGGCTTGGGGACAAGGCCGCAGCTGGCTGGGTCCCGGGAGGAGGAGAGCACCCTTTGGAACAAGCAGGACCGGTTTGTCCGCTCGGGGCCTCTGCTGATTTACAGCTCACGCGTGTGTGTTGCATCCTCCCGTGTGTGCGCACTGCTGTGTGACGGCCAGGCTGGGTCCCACCCCAGGAAGCCCCCGCCCCACACAAAGGCTCCCACCCCAGCCCCAGGGGAGGTCTCACAGGTGAGCCCCTGAGTGAGCAGCTGGCCGGGCTGGGCTGGGCACCAGCACACTGGGTGCAGACCCTGGCTGTGCCCCCAAGGCCTGACCTTTGACCCAGGACACATGCCAGTGTGTGTGCATACGTGTGACTACACGTGTGAATACGAGCATGCGTCTGCAATGTGTGCCTGCAATCACATGTATGTGCACGTGTGACAGGCTCTGTGTGGGGGGTGGGAACCATCCCTGCCTCTCTCCTGCCGCCCACTCTGATTCCGGGAGCTGTTGGGCGCAGTGGACCAGGGGCGTCCACGGGTGGGAATCTGGGAGCGCCCGGATGCGTCTCCTCACCCCTCCCTTTGCCGACCCCTGCCACCTGGACTTGGCCCTGGGGGGGAGTGCGGCGGAGTGGGGAAATGGAACAGACGACCCCCAGGGAGGGCAGAGGCCTGGCCGGCTGCCGCGGGCGATTCTCCCGGATTCGTCTGCGCGGATCGCTGTAGCTCCGTGTGCCAATTCCCCGGGGGTGGCGCAGTGCGGGTGCCCGGGTGCTCTTCCCAGAATGCTCCGAGGCGGGAGTCGTGGTGCAGCCGGGCCGCACTCACTGCCTAGCTCGGCTAGCAGCAGGTTCAGCCTGGACGCGGCAGTGGCCCCGTGCCCGCGTCCTCGGGCTCCGCCGTAGCTCACGTTCACTGCCGCTAAATCGTGGCTGGATCCTGGGACCAGGCCCATTATGAGAAGCCATAAAAGAGGCCCACAAAACACTCTGAATTTTTAGGTTTTATTTAGGAAATAAAAGAAGTATTTATTGCAGGCTACATATAATAAATATCTCGCCGCCTGCACGGCCGCAGGGCCGCTCACGGTGTCTCGGAATGGAACGGCCCATAAAGGCCCCGGCCGTCCTCGGCAAAGCCGTTCCCGGGCAAACACGTGCACGCTGCCTGCAGCCCGCCACAGCGTGGGGGCAGCTCTGCCGGCCTCAGCCTCGGGCGCCCACGGCCTGGCGGGGAGGTGTCTGCCGGCCGCCTCCTCCCTCGGCACCCCTGCAGAGGAGACGCTGGCGCGGCCTGGCCAGGCCTGGACACCCGGCTGTCACACCCGGCCCGGCTGAGTCACACAGCGCCAGCTGGGCGCTGGCCACGTGCCCGAGGCTGTTGTGTTCTGGGGACGCGGACAGAGCTGTCACTCAACACGGAGCTCGCTCGTCTGCACTGCGGCCTCCCCAGGCCTTGCGGGGGACATTCACACCACCCGATGGACCGTGCCAGGGGCCCCCACCACATGCTGGCCCCGGGGTCGCCCTGGGGGCTGGGGCCAGGGCAAGAGAAGAAGGAGGAGTGGCCTGAGTCGAGAGAAAGAGAGAGGATCCTCCATTCACTGGTTTCAAACACGTGCAACATCCGGTGCTGGGTGAGCCCAAAGCCCAGAGCCCAGAACCACATCCGGGTCTCCCACGTGGGCAGCCCGGACCCAACCACTTGAGCGGCTGGAATCTGCCAGCACAGGGACTCCAAGCCTGGCAGAGTTGTTAAACCAGAGGCTGTTGGGGGGCGTGGGCAGTTAGAGGCCCCCCGGCAGGCGGTCCTGGCTCTTGGTACCTGGGCTACGTGTGCACACAGGGAGAGGCTCCTGTGTGCCCACGGCTGGCCCGGAATGGGTCCATGGTGCTCCTGGCAGGGCGAGCGCGGGTGGCTCCATCACCTCTGGCCGTAGCGATGGGCGGGTGGCTCCGGGGCTGCAGGTGCAGGGGAGGGGAGGGGAGGGGAGGCAACCCCAGCTTCACGCCCAGCAGCTGGGTTCCTTCGCCTCTGCAGAGCTGCGCCTCCAACCCCACTTTCCTGTTTTCCAGGCTGAGATACGATGAGAATATAGAACCTGATTATGCACCTATAATGCATTACGCCAGGAAGGGCTTGAAATTAAAACATTTAAAAAGAACTGTCGAGGGAGGCAGTTAAACTGCATTTAAATCCTTATCAAATAATGAGAACATCTTCAGGAAGGCCTCAGCCTCCGAGCGGCTCCCGGCAGCCTCTGGGCTCTCAGCTGGGGTTTAAGGGCGAATTGTCCAGACAATGTGGAGGACCTGGGCGTCTCCTCCGTCCACCTGCGGAATCCACAGGCTGCACCCAGGGCTCATGGGAGTGCCGCCCACTAGGCAGGCGTCAGGGCCGTGGGTTCAGGGGGTGCCTTCAGCCATTGTCTCTAAGCCACCTTTCACTCTGAGCTCTGGGAGACGCGGTGGTGTGGGTGGGAGAAGGCGGGGCCAGTGCTGGGCGGGCAGCCGGCCCTCCATGCTGCCCCCACCCTGTGTCTGCCGCCCCCGTGTGTCTGCCCCCCACCCAGGGCCCCAAGCACCCACTCTGAGGCTGAGCTGGGCTTGTAGCTGGAGGAGTTGGAGGGGAGGCCTCTGGGGGTGGGTGTCCGGTTCTGGCCTTCCCAAGCCATCAGGGCTGTGCCGCACGAGCCGGGAGCTGTACCTGTGGCCAGGCTGTGGCCAGACAGCACCGAGGGGTGTGGGTGGGCAGGGCAGAGCAGGCCATGACTCGCCCCAGGATATGGCCTGAAGATGGGGGGGGTGGGGCATGAGCACGCCGGCCCCCGTGGCTGCAGCAGGTGGCCCTCACACCCAGGGCCGCCCTGACCTGAGCCCGTGGAGGGGAGGTGGCCTTCCAGATCCTCCTCTTGGGCTCCTGCGCTCGGCTCGGCCCTGGCTCTGTCCTCGGAGGCCTCAGGTTCCCTTCCCAAGGGTCTCGTCCATCAGAGTACCCTGTCACAGAGGGGACTCATCCGAGGGTGGGTGCTTCCCAGGGAGGGTGCCCATGGGTGCCTGTGCCAGGTCGGAGCTGTGGCATCCTCAGGTGCTCAGACTGGATGTCACGTGTGCGTGTGCGTGTGCGTGTATGTGTGCATATGTGTAGACACACGCATGTGTACATGCACACGTGTGCATCTCTGTGTGCGGAGGACATGGCTGGCTCAGAGTTCCTGTAAACCCAAGAGGCGAGGAGGTGACACAGCCTCGTGTCCCTGCCCACTGACCCCGGTGCACCTGTGAGCGTCTCTCACCAGCACCGTCCGTGGGTTCCACCTGGGTGATTTCCACTCCGTGGTCTCCATGTCATCACTTTTAGATTCCAAGTCCGAGGTTTCCCACGTACAGGTTAAAAGGAAATTCCTGAATTTCTCCATCTATTTTTTCCCACTTAGATCTCTGGTGCCTTTTTCATTTGTTCAGGTGAGTAGCTGGAGTTGCAGATACAATTCTCTTAGCAACTGTTCAGTTTTCTTGACACCACTTTTAAAATGCGAATTTTCCTGGGGCCAGTGCTGTGGTGCAGCGGGTAAATCCGCCGCCTGCAGTGCGGACGTCCCACATGGGTGCCTGTTTGAGTTCTGGCTTCTCCACTCCCCATCCAGCTCTGCTACGTCCTGGGAAAACAGGGGGAATGGCTCAAGTGCTGGGGCCCCTGCACCCGTGTGGGAGACCCGGAGGAAGCTCCTGGTCCTGGGCTTCAGCATGGCACAGTCCTGGCTGTTGCAGCCACCTGGGGAGTGAACCAGCAGGTGGAAGACCTCTCTCTCAGTCTCTACTTCTCTCTCTCTGTAACTAATTTTCATGGTGTCTCTCAGAGGCTGTGAGACATGGACCCCAGGCCTCCGGGCAGCAGTAGGAGGGGGCTTGTGTGTTCCTGGGGCAGGAGCCGTCAGCCCACGGGCCTCACTGTGACTGGACCAGGGATCAGGCCCTGCCGCTCGCCGCCGACGGCCACCTCACCGGACAAGAGCGGCTGGGAGGAGCGGGTTGGCTTCAGAAGCCGGCATCTTGGGGAGAGAGTGATCTCCAGGTCCAACCTGTGCACCTCCCTCCCAGTGACAGGGAATGCAGAAGTCAGGACAAACCAGAGCCGTGGCCAGTGGCCACTAAGCAGATTCCCGGGCCTGGCTCCCGACGTCTTCATAATGGAGCCAGGCTGCGTGCCGCCGGCGTCGCCAACCTCCCCCAGCTGGGTGCGAGTGTGGCTCCTGCATGCCAGCATCGTCACTCTAGCTCAGGCTGGTCACAGCCCCAGCAACCAGCCTTCCTCAGCCCGAAAGCAGGCCAATTTTCCACTTGATAACTTTGTGTGGCCTGCAAATGACGTCATAAATATTTACGTGGCCCGTGGCAGAAAGACCCCTCCCCACCCCGACGGCTAACCCACCTGCCCCGGCCCCCCCGGGCAGCTTCAACATTCCCAGTGTGGGACAAGGGGCGCCCCAGGGTGTGGCCCAGTATGAGCCCACGAGTCCCCTTAGTGACTTGTTTATGCCACAAGGTGTGGAATGGGCGTCACGGTCCCCCAGCCGCTTCCATGTCCAGCCAGAGCTGCAAACAGCGCCCTGACTCAGGCCACAGGGTGACACGGACGTGGAGCAGCCTGAGTCCCTTACAAGTGTGAGCCCCCACAATGTGGGTTCAGGACCCCTGTGTGTGCCCACGGGGCTCAGGCCCTGGTGGAAAGGAACCAACAGTTGTGGAGATCAAGCCGGCGGCTTCCACGGCTCCCACCAGTGGCAGCTGGACAGGCTGGGCAGGAGGGGCCACCACGGGCACGGTGATCCAGAGAGGGGGACGCCCCGTGTGCACGGAGCTCTCTGCCCTGCGCCTCCCTACAGCGCAGAGAAAGCAGGGGTGAGGGTGACACCCCCGTGCTGAGTGCCAGAGCCAGGGCTCGGGCGTGAAAACGCTATCAGCTGAGAGCGTGAAAAGCCCCTCTCCGGGTTCTTGAAGCAGGGCTGAGGGGAGGTGTGAATGGGCCAGGAGGTGAGGAGGCACCGCTCAGCACCCACGCCCACCCTGGCCTGCTGCCTGCCGCCCGCTCTGCCGACCACCAGGCCATGAGGCAGAAACGCTCCCTCAGGGCAGGGCTAACATGGCCGCTTTGCCTGTAACTCCCCGGGACGAGGGCGGGAGGCTGTGTGGCTGTTTGCCGGGGTGAGCCTGACGCCTGGCCCTGTGGCTCTGTGGGGATTTCGGCCGGAGTTGCAGACACAAGGGCCCCCACGTCCTTGCTGATTCCAGAAGCAGATGGGCAACCACACACACATGCACCCGTCCTTGTTAGGGCAGAACTTCCAGGGAGACTGCCCCCTCCAACCAGGATCCCAAGTGCCAGGTCCTGGCACTGGTGATGCCAGGAAGCCAGACTCGCTGCCCGGTGTGAGCCTGGTCTGCTGCAGGTCCCGGGAGGCCACTTATGTGACCGCTGGCTTCCTCCTTGATGCCTGTGTGGAGTAAGGAGCCCACCTCGGGCCAACAGGACAAGCGGTGTGAGTGTCGTGGTGACAAACCCTGAGGGGGTGGGGGAAGCCCACATGGTGCTCATCCGCTGGGGACTGGCCCTGGGGATCAGGATCTGAACAGGCACCCAGCTCTGCCTGTTTTGTGTCTACACTTGTGGAGCACAGCTCTTACATATAAGATTCTCAGAAAATGTGCTGCATGGAATCGGCGTGGTCAGCCCGACTTTTCCTTGGGAGGAGTAAGCCGAGGATGCACCCAGAGCACAGGGTCGTTCTTCCTGTTGTGTTGCTAAGTGAAGACGTCTGTGGACCCCGTCAGCACCGGAGCCAGGGGACAGCGCCTGGGCGGCCTGTGGACCCCGTCAGCACCGGAGCCAGGGGACAGCGCCCGGGCGGCCTGTGGACCCCGTCAGCACCGGGGCCAGGGGACAGCGCCCGGGCGGCCTGTGGACCCCGTCAGCACCGGAGCCAGGGGACAGCGCCCGGGCTGCGTGGAACCTGCCCTGCTCTTCTGGGGCAGTGCCCTGTGTCACCGAGGGGAAGTAACTCGCGGGGTCTGTCCGCCTTCCGTTCCTCGTCCGTCTGCAGTCTCGGTCATCGCTGTCGTCAGAAAGGACTTTCCCCAGCTCCTCTGGCCTCACTCAGTGGCGCCCTGATGCAGACACTGCCGATGGTGATTCTGGTCTCTTGGATCCGTTTCCCAAGTGGTCCAAGGAGCAAAAGAGTTTCCCAGGGTGCATTGCTCCTGTTCCATTCGCTGTGGTTTTCAAACCTGACCCAGGGAACCTGGGACGTTCCCATGGAGGAGGAGGGGTCCCCCTGCGGCCCTGGAAGGCCCATGTGTGGGTGGGGGAAGGCCTGGGGGAGCCAGGAGCTGCGCTCCCTGTGAGAGCAGCTGCGGGAAGGGAGGTCACTCCGCGGGCAGGGGGCAGGCAGCCTGGGACGCCCACCTTGTCTCCACTCCCGCGGGGCTGCCGTTGCTGGTGGGGAGGCGATGCCCACTTGTTCCTCAGATGTGGATGGACGCTTGCATGGGTTCGGCCCCTGCAGAAATGCCTCTGAGCAGCATACGGGTCTGAGCTGGGGCAGGGGCGCAGCCTCCAACGCTGCAGTCCCCAGCAGCAGGGCTCCTGACCAGGCCACGGTGGGGTCCAGAACTCGACCCAGCTGCAGGCCGACCAACCAGGGTACCCCACGTGCAGCAGGAAGGGACCTGGGCCAAGGCCAAGCTTTGCTCTCTGGGGAGAAGAGGATTGGCTGGGGGTCCCCACGTCTCACTGCTATGACATGGAATCCTCATGCTGCTAACCGGAGGCACAGGGAGAGGGGAGCGCAGGGCTCACTGCCTGGCATTTGGGACCCGAGCGCATAGCCTTGATCTTGCTTGTTCGAAGCCTATGAACAGTGACATGGATCGCAGAGGGTGACTGGGTGTCCCCGGATCTAAGTGGACGTCTGCGACGTTAGTTCAAGAGCACAGAGATTCACAGCCCGGCCCTGGGGCTGGGGAAGGGGACTCGCGTCCTAAGAGAAAACTCAGGAAATTCATAGTAATCCTGTTCCTTATCGGGACCGTAGCTGCAGGAAATGAACAATGGGGCCTGGCTCTGCGTCCCTCCCCACAGAGAACCCTCCTGCCTCTTGCTGAGGCTGGACCGCAGCTCCTGGAGACCCTCACCTGGAGCCCTTTGGGGGCAGAGCTGCGAGTCGGGGGCTCGCTGCACCTCGCTTGGGGATGTGCCCCCCGCCCTGGAAGTGGGCAGGGGGATGGGCGGCACCTGAGTGGTGTCCTGAACCTGAGCCACACTTGGGGGGGGGTTCCCAGTGCACAGGTGCACGTGGGAGCATGGGGCTCAGAGCGAGATGCCCGTGGGCCTGGGATGGTGGTGGGGGTGGTGTGTGCCAGGCACAAGCTCTGCCAGCCTTCATCACAAAAGGGACAGGGCCATGCCCGCCTTCCCTGCCCACCCTGGGAGGGGCACCTGCATGGGGGCGGGGAGGGGCAGCCCTGATGGAGCCCTCCCGGCAGGCAGAGGGCGTCCGACCTGCTACCCCCAGGGGTGGGAAAGGGCTCCCATCGTCCCACCTGCTCAGGCCTGGAAGCCCAGCGCTCAGATGGTGCCCTCAGCCCGCCCGGGAGACGGCGTCGCCTCCATGGTGGTCGGGGCCGAGCTTTGGGCTGTGACCAAGCGAGAGGATCACCAGCAGTGTCTTCAGAGCCTGGCAGTGGGGAGCACCAGCCTGTACCCCCATAATCCTGCTGTCCCAGTGACCCCTGTACCCCCTAACCCCGCTATCACTGTGGCCCCTGAACCCCCTAACCCTGCTGTCCCCATAACCCCTGCACCCCTAACCCTGCTGTCCCCATAACCCCTGTACCCCCTAACCCTGCTGTCACTGTGGCCCCTGAACCCCCAACCCTGCTGTCCCCATGACCCCTGTACCCCTAACCCTGCTGTCACAGTGAGCCATGCACCCCCTAACCTTGCTGTCACCTGGCCCTGCACCCCCTGACCCCTGCACCCCTAATGCTGCTCTCACCATGGGGCCTGCACCCCCTGACCCCTGTACCCCTAACCCTGCTGTCAGTGACCCCTGCACCCCTGCCCTGCTGCCACCTTAGAGGAAGCCGAGGCCCTCATCCCCCGTGCTCAAGGGAGGGAGACGTCTTCTGCCTTCTGTGTTCACCGCAGGGTCACTTTTAAGTGGACGCCTCCTCGTTGTCCAGGGCTCTCCATGGAGACGGGGCGGGGCGGGCTGAGTGACACTTCCTGCATCTCCTCCGGGATCTGCTGCTCGGGCAGCCGCCAGCTCCTCAACTGCCTTTTAAGGGTCCGACGTTCGAAGTGCCGGCTGGTCTGAAGTGTGTGCTGAGAATAATTCCGTTTGGGGAACAAGTGACACAGCCTGGAACCGTCTAGAAGAGTCTGGAAGTGCGGCGCCTCCTCCCGGTGTTTTCTGTCCGGACCTGGCAGCTCGGAGCAGAGTGGTCACACTCGGGCAATTTGCATAGCTCCCGCGGCAGCCCGCGACGCCGCCTTTAGTAAAGAGAAGTGGCCGCACGCCCAGGAACGGCTTTCAGCTCCCGTTTTCCCACGCAGCCGCTGACTCCCACTTCTCGTAAACAAGTGACATAAATCTTAATTGGGACAGCGAGACCAAAAAGGGAATTTCAATAATTCACACAAGAAGAAGTCTGCGAGAAGGCTGTGCCGGCTCAGCGCAAATGGGAGGGGCTGGCATTGTGGTTAAGCGCTCTCTCTCTCTCTCTCTCTCCCCTCTGTCACTCTGACTTTCAAATACATAAGCAGATCTTTGTTGGAAAGCGCGGAGGGGGTGGGGGCGCGGCCACCGATGGCCACCGTCACCTTTGTCGTCCAACGGATGTCGACTTCCACTCTGGGGGCAGAAAGTGCCGACTCCCGGGGCAGTGTGCAAGAGGATCCCCGGGCTCAGCGAGGGTCAGGGTGTGGTGGGTGCACCTGGCGGAGAGGCCATGGAAATGGTCTGGATGGCCTCTGCCGAAACCACACCAGCAGAAGGGGGGGCTCGTTACTGCTGGGCGGGGGCCCCTAACACAGCTGGGCCAGCACGGAGGGCGCCCAGGCTGGGAGGGGCAGGGGTCGCTCAGCGATGCTCCCCCCGGGATCTCCGCTGGCCATGTAGGGACCAGGGTAACATCCTGGCTCGGCACCAGGCTTCCTCTGAAACCCCGCCAGGGAGGCCGGGGAGGGACACCTGCTTCCTGCTGCAGCGGGTGGAGCAGCCGTGGTCCACGCAGACAACCTGCCTGGGACGGGGTCCTGGCACCCGCTCAGCCTCCTCCGGCTCCACCCCCACTGCAGCCAGGGACTCCCGCCCGCCCTGGGCCTGGGTGGGACTGCGGCACATGTTTGCATCTTGCTGGGCAGTCTCCTGGCGGAGCCTGTGGGTGCTTCCTGCCGCTGTCGGCTTTTCTGGGTTCCCAGGGCCTTCAGTTCCAAGTCGGGGATGCACGGGGCAGAGAGACGCGGGCAAGGCACTGGCAGGTCGGTCCTCAGAGCCCCGTCCACTTGCCGAGTGTTCCCAAGTGTGTCCCTGAGAGCAAGTGTGTCCGGGAGAACGGAGTCCGCACATTTCCCGGAAGTGGGAGCCCGGATGCCAGCAAGGACCTCTCCCGGGCTCCGCCTGCAGATGTGTGGCCCAGGCTGCCCGGCTCCCCAGGCGGGTCAGCCCCTTCCCAGAGGCCTCGGCAGGCACACCTGCACCACGACACCACGCCTGGTGACCCCGCCCAGGAGCCAGCAAGATCACTCAGGGGGCCACCCCAGGGCCCCCTCCCAGGGGCCACCCAGGACTCCCCCTGCCCCGCCACGTGAGCCACCCAAGGACCCAACTCTCTCTGGGAGGCACTCAGGACTCCCCTCCCAGGCAGCCACCCCAGGACTCCCCCGCACCGCGTGAGCCACCCCAGGACCCCCTCCCTGAGCCACCCCAGGACCCCCTCTCCCTGCCACGTTCCTTTCTTCCCGCCAAGGGAGGTTTCCGCTCTAGGCTCGAGGAAGCACTGACTTGGGGAAGGGGTTTTCCGCACCCTGCCCCTTCCGGGCGCAGTCTCCTGGGGGCAGGGAGTTCGGCTGATGCACGCGGTGGGGACGAGGCTGCTGATTGTCAGTGCCTGAGTGAGGTGGGGGCTCCCTAGCTCCTGTTTACACCAAAAGGGCAAAGCCAGATGGGCTGCCAGGCGTGGGCCGTCTCGCTCTGTGTGGTGAGCACCAAGGGTTTTATTCGTTTGTTTATTTATTAAGTCGAAGTTATCCTGGAAGAGACGCTTGCCATCCTCTCGAGGACACAGGAGCCGCGCGCCTGCTCCCAAGTCTGCAGAGCAGCGGAGGAGGGAGGGGCGGGAAGTCCTGGTTCGGGGCAGCAGAGCGACTCGGAGCGGCAGGTGCGGCCATGGGGCGGGCGGGGACACTCGGCGGCCTGCCTGCGGGGAGCTGCTGGGGCTGCTCCAGGTGACCAGGCTGCTCCGCTCTGCACGGTGCAGATCCCCCGTCCTCTCTCTGCCCCAACCTCCAGTCCGGAGCTGCCCGTGGGCCCCGGGCTGGGAACGGGGCCCCGGGTCTCGAGGCTGCCTCCCTCCGCTGCAGATGGCAGCCCTGGGCAAGGGGTGCTTCTGGCCAGCGGGCGGCCTCCCTGCCCGTCCGGGGATTCAGCTGCAGCCTCTCCAACGCGGGAGTGACTCCTCCCAGAGGATCGTGCTCCTGAATGGCAGCGAGCGGCCGCGGAGCGCGTGAGGGGCCCGGAGCCCCCGGAGCCTGCTCACCCTCCAGACCCCGCCCCCTCCGGGAGGGGCTCCATCGGCTTCCGTGTGCTGTGACTCCCTCCGCTCACCTCAGGGGTGCTCCTGGGCCCTCTCTGCTCCCCGGCCTGGGGACGGAGCTGCAGGAGCCTGGCCTGGCAGCTCCCAGCGCCCTGACCACTGGGTCCCACGCGGGAGGACGCCCTACTCTTGGTGCTTTCCTACACTTCCAGGCGCGGGGGCACCCAGAGGCCTGGGGGGCGTGGCCTGCTCTCCGTGTGTTTGGAATGTGGTCCACGCACCGCTGAACCGGAGCGCACACCTTCGAGCCGGAGCTGAATGAGTTTTATTTCCTCTCTAGAGTGGCGGCTGGGGGGTCTGCATTATGATGTAGCGGGCTAAGACTCCGCCTGCAGTGCCGACATCCCATGCGGGCGCCAGTTCTAGTCCCTGCTGCTCCACTCCCATCCAGCTCGCTGCTGTGGCCTGGGGGGGCAGTGGAAGATGGCCCAATCCTTGAGCCCCTGCACCTTCAAGGGAGACTCAGAGAAGCTCCTGGCTCCTGGCTTTGGATCGATGCAGCTCTGACCAGTGTGGCCATTTGGGGAGTGAACCAGCAGATGGAAGACCTCTCTCTCTCGTTCTCTGCCTCTGCCTCTCTGTCACTTTCAAATAAATAAAAAGATCTTAAGAAAAGAAAAGAAAAGAAAAGAAAAGAAAAGAAAAGAAAAGAAAAGAAAAGAAAAGAAAAAGAGCGACGGCTGTCACGGGGTGCGGCGGGCCGTGTCCCCGAAGCTGCGCAGCCTCACATTGTGCCCTGGAAACCGACTCACAAAAGCTCGAGGAGGAAGACGGAGGGGACGCGGGAGGCCTTCAGGAGGTGCAGCCTCCACAGGGGAGGAGCGACCAGGGCCCCACCTCGCCAGGAAGCCCCGGGGGTCCCATGCTCCCAGGAGGAGGCGCCCACTTCCCCTGCGATTCCAGTTGCCCGGGTTCCAGAGAAAGCGAACGCTGGGCCTGCCGTCCGCGCAGTGTGGTAAGCGGTGGAGGCGGCAGCGGCTGTCAGAGGCGCAGTTCTGGGTGGGGTGAAAGGGGCTTTGGGGAGCTGTCTGGGGCTGTGGGGAGGGGGAGAACCAGCTCCGGAGGGAGAAGGGGGTAGGGGGAGGATGGGGGAGGGGGTTAGGAAGAACCGCGGGGGCGGGAGCTTGCTCAGCGTCTCGGGCTGCGACTTCTCCACTGACCCCCGAGAACGCTGGCTGTCACGTCATGGGAGGCTCTCTCCTCTGGGATGAGCAGCCTGGCAGAGACGGGCTCACAGCAGACGGCAAAGGCACAGGCTTCTGTGGGCTCCGGGACGCCCCGGGGAGCAGCCGACACTGGTGTTTGAGGGGCAGAAATGAATACACACCAGAAATGAGGCTGCAGGGACTGCCTATTTGCATAATGTGATGAGGTTACTAATTAAAGTATTTCAGGCTCGGTGTCTCTCTCTCCCGCCTGAATCCAGAGGCCATGATGGTGGAGGAAGGGCTGAGCAGGGCGCTGTGTGTCCCCAGGGCTGGCCACGGCACACGTGATCCACACCTGGCCCCATTTCCTGAGCGCACGTTAAGCCGCGACGTCTCCCTGTCTCCCTTAATCGAGTTGCTCTCGTCAAGTTGTCCTGAGGGAGGGAGTTCCCATCTGCAAGGTGCACCTGCTGAGCACCGAGGGGGACGCGGCCCTGGGGGAGGCCGGAGAGGGATTCTCCCCCGCTCCCGCCTTTCTTTACGTTCTGCCGCTCTCAGTCTCAGCCTCCTTCTAATGAAATGCTCAGGACGGGAGGTGGTGGTGCCCCATGCATTAGGTGTGCGAGGGTCACTTTGCACAGGCTAAAAGCACCCCCTGGGCCAGGGTGAGCACCAACTGGGTGGGCCCAGTCGGGAGGCAGGTGAGGGCAGGACTTGCACTGGGTGCCCAGGCACTGGGTGCCCCAGGACGCCAACACGGGCGGGGGCAGGGATGAGGGCGGGCCCCTCTCGCCCCTCCGCCATGGGCACTGGAGGCTGCAGGTGACCTAGGACCCGCTGACTGGGTGAGGGGCTCTGGGCAAGTGCTGGCCTCCTTCCTCCTGAGCCCATAACTGCCCCGTGGTTAGAATGACGACTGCACTAAGGACGAGTGGTCGCAAGTTCAGCTGTGCCCCTACAGGGCTCAGCTGCTGTGGTTGCCATGGAGACAGGGCGACTGAAAGGCAGTGGGAGAGAGAAGTGAGTGCTGCTGTCCCCTGGTGGGGTCCCTGTCCCACGGGACCTGGACCTGGGCAGTGGCTCCTGGGGGTGCTGAGGTCCCCACCCCCTCACTGTGCTAGCAACACCCCTGCAGCCCTGGGGGAGCCTGAGGCCGCTGCCTGAGACCCTCTTGTCCCTTCCTTGTCCCAGAAGTGGGCACCGAGGGGTCCTCGCCGGCACCTTCCGTGGGCCGTGCGGCAGGAGGGCCGCTCCCGCAGGACTCCACAGATTCCCCAGAGGCTCTGGCAAACCCGGTGTGACGCTGGCCCAGGGAAGTGGGCCCCATGGGTGCACCTGCTCTGAGGACCAGGATGACATCCAGGAGCCATGTAGGTCCCCCAGGCCCTGGGTCTCCCCACACTCCCCTGAGCCCCAGAGCAGCACCGTTTGTTCTGGGAGTGGGAGAGGGCCCTGCCCCCAGTTACAGAAAGCCAGCAGCCCTGAGACGGCACAGCCCCTGCTCACGTCCCACGACCTTGCTTGACCCAGCCGCTTGCGAGATTCACAGCCGGGTCTGCATGATGCAGTTCCCCCTCCCCAGGATGTTAGGAAGTGGGGGTGGGGCAGGGCACCTCTGAGACGCCCGGAGCCGTTTATGTCCCACAGGGAGAGGGGGCAGCGGTGCTCCAAGAACAGAGAAGCCAGGAGTGTGAGGAGACGTCTTCCCTCCCCGGGAGTCTTGCTCAGCATCAGGGTCTCGGGAGGGCTCACCTGGGCATGCAGGCAGCACCAAGGAAAGTCCTGGACCAGCCCCACCCCCGGCAAGGGTGGGCCCTTCTGCGGCCGCGGCAGCCACCGCCAGGCTGAGGTCTGGCCTTTCTCAGGGCCATGGATCAGGGCCACGGATCAGGGCCACGGATCAGAAACAAAGCGTGTCTGGGCTGCTCCTCCAGCCAGACTCTTCAGTCTCCTCCAGAGATGAGGGTGACGAGGGAACCCCTCCGTCTCCCACTCTGAGTGACGGCCATTGTTTTGGGAAGGTTTAGAGACCACGGTGGGACTTCCTGAGGACACGCACCGTGGTCCACACGTGGCTGATGCTTCCCTGAGGCAGAAGGGTGTGGAGTCACCATGCAGGTGCCAGAGCCGCGCCTGCCAGCCCCGGGCCCAGGCCATGCCCAGAGCCTCACATTGCAGTGTCCAAGCACTCCGCTGGACCGCATCTGGGGGGGCAGTGCTGTGGCTGGGCCCGGGACTATGGTGTTACCTCCCACCTTCCTTCTCTATCTTCTCCCTGCCCCTACCTCTGCTCCATGGATGATGGATGGATGGGTGGGTGGATGATGGATGGGTGGTGAGGAGATGGGTGATGGATTGGTGTATGGGTGGACAGATGGGTGCACAGGTGGGTGGATGAATCAGTGGAGGATGCATGGATGGGTGGATGGACGGCTGTGTGCACGGTGGATGGGTGGGTGCATGGGTGGATGGTGGGGAGATGGATGGTGGGGAGATGCATGGTGGTTGGGTGTATGGATTGTTAGACAGGTGTATACGTGATGGATGGAGGGTGGAGGGCGGGCGGATGGAGGGGTGGATGGATGCTTGTATGCATGGATGGGTGAATGGATGGATGGATGATGGGGAGATGGGTGATGGATGGATAGACAGGTGCATAGGTGGATGGATGAACAGATGGGAGATGGGTGGATGGGTGGGTGGTGGGGAGATGGATGAAGGGTGGACGATGGATGGGTGGATGATGGATGGATGTGTAGATTGTTAGGTGTATATGTGGATGGATGAGGGTGGAGGATGGGTAAAAGACGGAAGAAGTTTTTCTCCGATGCCTTTGCTGCCTTGCAGGAGGCTCCCCGGGCACTCGCGGGGACAGAATCGGTGCAGGTGTCAAGCGATGGGGACCGGCAGTGCCCCAGGAGGGGTAAGCGATGGGGACCGGCAGTGCCCTGGGAGGGGTAAGCGATGGGGACCGGCAGTGCCCCCAGGAGGGGTAAGCGATGGGGACTGGCAGTGCCCCGGGAGGGGTAAGCGATGGGGACCGGCAGTGCCCCCAGGAGGGGTAAGCGATGGGGACCGGCAGTGCCCCCAGGAGGGGTCAAGTGATGGGAACCAGCAGTGCCCCAGGACGGGTAAGCGGTGGGGACCCCAGTGCCCCAGGACGGGTAAGCAATTCAGGCCCTCAGAGCCTCTCTTCTTTCTGTCATCAGAAGAAAGGAGTCCGACCTCTAGCCGTCTTCCTCACTCATTGTCATTCTCCAGCTCTGCAGGGCTCCCCCGGCTGTCCCCATGGGAAATCCACTCAGCAGCAGGAGTCTCCAGCCAGGGATGACGAGGACGAGGTGAGCTCTGCTCACCCCGTGCAGCCCCAGGGCATGGACCAGGGACAGAGACAGGGCGGGCGCCCAGCGAGCCCTGAGCACCTGTGACCCTACTTAGACGTCAGCCTCCAGGGAGGTGCAGGGCCCCAGCCTGGTCAGGGCCTGGCAAG
This sequence comes from Oryctolagus cuniculus, assembly GCF_051225735.1. NCBI lineage: Eukaryota > Metazoa > Chordata > Mammalia > Lagomorpha > Leporidae > Oryctolagus > Oryctolagus cuniculus. The sequence continues at coordinate 1,470,443 of NC_142881.1, forward strand.
CCATGGCTCTCGCTCCTTAGTGCTGAGAGTCGGTGACCCCACCAGCCCAGGCCGTTGCCTGGGAATGGGCAGTCGGGTGGGGGAGGAGGAGAGGCCCGGGGCTGGGTCAGCTGCGGGCGTGTGGTTGGGAAGCCACATGTGGACAGCGCGCATTCACAGTGAGGGGTGAGGAGACAGGAGCCGTGGGAGGCGTGGGCTCGGGTGCTCGGTACCCAGCCCAGCGCCCCTTCGGGCTGGTGCGTGGGGCATCCCCGGGCAGTCCCCCGGCTTCTGTGAGAATGCACTGGAATAAAACAGCCCCCAGGCATGCCCTCGCCTCCTGCATCACCCCCATGTCGGGTGTGGTCCCCACAATTTGTCCACAGGCCCTGAGCCCCTGTCACCAGTTCTGGGTGCCAGGGAGCAGACCCAGGCCAGTAGGCACTCAGATGGGCAAACACGGGATGTGTGGGGGACAGGCCAGCCCGCATCTCCCCCAGCTGAGGCCTCGCAGCTCCATGCCCCCGCCAAGCCCTGCAAAGCCCAGGAAACCGTGCAGCTGAGGCGAGACCTCAGTGGGCATGGTTTCCACGGACGGAGCTCCTGCACCACCGGCGTTAGTGTTCAGAATTGGTTTCCATCCGATCTGCACAGGAATCTACGTGGCCCGTGCAGCAGGGCCTGCAGCCTCCACGCTGGGCTGGAGGCCCCAGGGCACAAGCCCCGCCCCTGCTATTTGCATAAATACTGGCAGGTGCACACAATTAATCACTGTCATGCCTCAGAGCTGCCGGGAGTGTCCACGTGGCCCCCTCCGGCGAGCGCCCTGGGGGTGCGGCGTGGGGGTGCGGCCGCCGTGGTTTCTAACAGCTGGGCTGGACCAACCCGGCCCTGAGCGTCACCTCAGCCACGTGTCAGTGGGCCGGGGTGGCTGTCGAGTCAGGAGGCCATGGATCAGCAGGGGACAGACTGACGGCCCCTTGCCCTGGCTTCTGCTAGGAGACTTGGGGGCGTTTCTACTCCCCACTGGGCTTGTGGCCCATGTGTGCCAGGCTCTTTGTTAGTGTGCAATAAGAGAGGACACTGGTGACGCCTTCGGGAACAAAGACGTTCACGGTGGTTAGCGGGTCGGGAGGTCGAGGGCACGAGTTGCTCTGGGGACCCTCTTATGGCACAGCAACCTGCCATGCTGTTTCTCATCCTGAAATATTTTACTTCAGGGTCTCAAGACAGCTGCCACAGCTCCTGGGATCAAATCATCACAAAAATATCCAAAACAAGAAGAGAAAGCAAGTTGGTGTAGGGACATCTTGTAGTAGTTCAGTCTCTTTTTAAAAAAGATTTATGTAGGGGCTGGCGTTGTGGCACAGCAGGTTAAAGCCCTGGCCTGAAGCACTGGCATCCCATACAGGCACTGGTTCTAGTCCCGGCTGTTCTTCCAATCCAGCTCTCTGCTATGGCCTGAGAGTGCAGTGGAAGATGGCCCAAGTCCTTGGGCACCTGCACCCATGTGGGAGACCCGGAAAAAGCTCCTGGCTCCTGGCTTTGGATCAGCGCAGCTCCGGCCATTGTGGCCATCTGGAGAGTGAACCAGCGGATGGAAGATCTCTCTGTCTCTCTCTGTTTCTACCTCTCTCTGTCACTCTGCCTTTCAAATAAATAAATAAATATATATTTAAATAAATATATTTATATAAATAAATAAATCATTTATTTATTTGGAAGTCAGAGTTATGGAGAGAAAGGGAGAGTCAGAGAGAGACAGAGAGAGAGAGATCTTCCATCTGCTGGTTTGTTCCCTAAATGACCACAGCTTCCAGGACTGGGCCAGGCCAGAGCCAGGAGCCAGGAGTCTCGTCTGGGTCTCCCACGTGGGTGCAGGGGTCCACACATTTGAGCCATTTTCCACTGCTTTGCCCGGGCCATTAGCAGGCAGCTGGGTTGGAAGTGGAGCAGCCGGGACTCACAATGGTGCCCGTCTGGGCTGCCGGCGTCACAGGTGGCTGCTCACCCACGGTGCCACGCTGCCAGCCATGATAGTTCTCTCGTGTTTCAGCAAGGTAGGGCTTTCTGAAAAGCCGCCAATACCTCGTAGCTTATACAAAAATCAGCTCCGGACAGATTTGGATGGAATTGCAAAATGTGAAGCCATAAAGTAAAATGTAGAATCATAAAATGGGACGGCCGGGTCTCCAGCTTTCAGAATCCGGCTAAGAGCCGACCGTGGCAGAGCTGCGGACGGGCACGGGACACAGCCTATAAAAACCGCGTCAGTAATCGGGCTTCATCAGAGTCTGAAGCATCTGCCCCGGGGAAGATCCCAGGAGAATGAGACAATCAGCTCAGACGCGAGGGGGTGTCTGGGAGCCGCGCACCTGACGTTCCCAGAGCTCTCGGAAGAGGACAAGACGCCAACGTCCCGTGGGAAGGTCGGCAAAGTCTTGAGCAGACGCTTCCCCCGGGGCTCGGCGGCGCCCGGCTCTGGGCAGAGCACAGGCAGGGACCACCAAGGGGCTCTGGGCCCCCGGGAAACAGGCGCAGCACAGACGTGTGCCAGGAAAGGAGACGGGCACTCCCGCCAGCCGGCTGAGACAGGCGCCCACGGCCGTGGAATCCCGTGCTCCGGGGCCTGGCTGCTGGGCTGGGAGGCAGCAAATCCACACGACGGCTCCTCGGTCCCCACCACGGCAGCCACACGCCTGCTGTCCCCACCCCCCCACCCCCCGCAAGTCCACACGCACGTTCAGGCGAGGCCTGGGCTCAGCTGTCCACAGGGGTCACCCCGGGGTGGAAGCAGCCCAGGCTCCTCGGGAGGCGGCCGGTGAAGGAACAGGCAGGCGTGTCCAGCGAGGCTCCAGCCGCGTGGAGGCTTCTCGGGGCATCACGGCCTCGTGGGATCCCACGAATCCGAGTCCGCCAGGCTCTGGAGCAACGTTACTGTGACGGCGAATGGATGGGTGGCGGCCGGGGCCAGGACGAGGGCAGACGTGGCCCAGGGGTCCGGGCACCCGGGTGAGTCCTCGGGTCTTGAGTGTCACCAATGTTCCTAGGAGTGCGAGCGAAGCTGGAATCACGGAGCTCCTGCGGACACGGGTGGGCTCCGAGCCAGGGTGGTGACGAGTGCGAAGTGTGCGGCCGCGCCGTCTCTGTCCTGGCGGCGGGCAGGGTTCTCAAGCTGCTCTCTGGGGGCTCGGGGGAGGGGCCCGGGAGCCCCCTGGACGTCTGCGGCCGTTTCAGATGGAACCACACAGACACTGAGGCTGAGCAGCCCCATCTGGAATCCCCCGAGGCCCAAAGCCCCTCCCCGTCCCCAACAGTTCCCGATTTTGGATTCTCTGAGGGCGGATGCTCAGCGGCTGACGTCCATGTGCAGAATCTGAGAAACTCAGAGGCACATCTGGTCTCCAGATCCCAGACGAGCGATGCTCGGCCTGTGCAGGGCGGCTCCCGGACCTGGTGGAGAGCGGGAGGCGGTGCAGCCCCAGCAGCCGCGTTCACACGTGTGTGTGTGTATGAATGCGTGGAATGAATGAATGATGCTGAGCATGGGCAGGAGTGAATGATGGAGGCCATGGCTATGCATGAATGATGCCAGCGATGGATACGAATGAATGAATGACACCTCTCCCTCTCCCCTTCCTCTTGGTCCCCCTCCACTGTGCCCTGTCCCTGAGGTGTCTGACCTGTTAGGCGCAGACGGGCCATCTCTCGAGAGGGAAAGCCGGTTCCGGCAGCCGAGTCTGCCTGGGCAGAGGACTTGGGAGGGTCAGAACCCGCAGTGTCCCTGAGCCGCGTCTCCCTGGAGATTGTGCCGGGGCAGGCAGACAGGAGGCAGCCACATGGCTTTTGCGTGGTTCCTCACCAGTGGGGAGAGGGCCATGGGCAAAGTAGGTGGTGGCGTGGACGGCTGGTGAGGCAGCAGCTCTCGGGGGTGGGGTGGGCAGAGGACGGACCAGGCCTCACTGACCGGGGTCATTGAGACGCCATGGATTGAGGAGTGAGGGCAGGCAGGTGCGGCCAGCATGGCCACGGTCAGCGCAGACTCCGTCCGTCTCTCGGTGTCGGGGGATGTCATCCCACGCCAGCACAAGTGACCGGAGCTGTCCAGGGCCTGGGGCCCGCCTGCACCTGCTGTGCGTCCCAAGGGGAGGTGACCACAGAGCCACGTGACCCGTGCCTCCCACGCCTGTACTCCTGAGCGCACACGGGACAGGAAGCGAGGCCTGAGCTCAGGACGCGGCCAGTGTGCACTGAGGGGGCCCGGCGCCTCTCTGGGGGACAAGCCTGGGCTGCCTCCATCAGCAGAGGGCCTCCCTGAGCTAAGTGCGAGCCCCAGAGTGCGGGGTTCAGCTGGACCCCAGAGCCGGCAGGAGGGTGTGGCAGGGGCGGCCGCAGGGACTCAGCGAGGCCAGGAGACAGCGCAGGTGTGGGGCCCTCTGGTCCGCCAGAGCCCAGGAACTGGCCAAGGGGAATCCCATGCTGGACAGAGCCCGGCTCACAGCAAGGGGAAGGCCCAGAGGGCTTTTCAAGTGGGGGAGGGTTAACACGCGTTGCCTATGCACACGCAGGGGACACGGGCAGCTCCCGCAGGTCCTGAGCCACACACCTGGACACGGGCAGCTCCCGCAGGTCCTGAGCCACACACCTGGACACGGGTGGCTCCACAGGCTCTGAGCCACACAGCCAGGACACGGGCGGCTCCCGTAGGCTCTGAGCCACACAGCCGGGACACGGGCGGCTCCACAGGCTCTGAGCCACACACCTGGACACGGGCGGCTCCACAGGCTCTGAGCCACACACCTGGACACGGGCAGCTCCCGCAGGTCCTGAGCCACACAGCTGGGACACGGGCAGCTCCCGCAGGTCCTGAGCCACACACCTGGACACGGGAGGCTCCCGTAGGTTCTGAGCCACACACCTGGACACGGGCAGCTCCACAGGCTCTGAGCCACACACCTGGACACGGGAGGCTCCCGTAGGTTCTGAGCCACACACCTGGACACGGGCGGCTCCACAGGCTCTGAGCCACACACCTGGACACGGGCAGCTCCCGCAGGTCCTGAGCCACACACCTGGACACGGGCGGCTCCCGTAGGTTCTGAGCCACACACCTGGACACGGGCAGCTCCACAGGCTCTGAGCCACACACCTGGACACGGGCAGCTCCCGCAGGTCCTGAGCCACACAGCCGGGGACACGGGCGGCTCTACAGGCTCTGAGCCACACAGCCGGGACACGGGCGGCCCCACAGGCTCTGAGCTGCTTCAGTGACCTCAGGGCGAGAGCAGAGCCACTCCAGCTGTGGTTAAGACTCCCCGGATGGGGTGGGGGAGCCCCGCCCTGCCCGCCTCCCCGTTGTGTGGCCTGCAGAGCCAGCTCAGCTCCTGCCCCGCCTCTGGGCTCCTTTCTCACTCAGTGACTCAGTGCCCCCCATCGGCTTCCTGCGCAGACCGACAGCAAATAAAATCCAGGAACAGGAAGCGCGCCGAGACGCAAGTGCGATGTCAGAGCGAGCGTTTCCGCGTTCAGGCGTGAGCAGCAGAGGAGGGGAGGGCGCTTCAAGGTTTCCGAAGGACTTCTGTGAGCATCCCTGACTCTGGCTGCACAGGAGTCCTCGTAAGCAAGACACAGACAGCGAGCGTCGTGGAGGAGGCGCCTGGGAACGGGGACGGCGGTCAGAGGACGGGGTCGGCGACAGAGGACCGGGAGACGCGGACGGAGAGCAGGCGCTGCCCAGAGCGTGGGGCAGGGAGCCAGCATCCACCAGGGCAGCCACACCGGGAGAAGACCTGTGAGGCCCGGTGTCCCCGGATTGCAGTTCTCTTATTATTATTATTGTTGTTGCTATTATTATTATTTATTTGACAGATAGAGTTAGACAGTGAGAGAGAGAGAGACAGAGAGAAAGGTCTTCCTTCTGTTGGTTCACCCCCCCCAAATGGCCACTATGGCTGGAGTTACGCTGATCCGAAGCCAGGAGCCAGGTGCTTCCTCCTGGTCTCCCATGGGGTGCAGGGCCCAAGCACTTGGGCCATCCTCCACTGCACTCCCGGGCCACAGCAGAGAGCTGGCCTGGAAGAGGAGCAACCGGGACTAGAACCCTGAGCCCATATGGGATACTGGCATCACAGGTGGAGGATTAATCAAGTGAGCCACGGCGCCAGCCCCTTATTTTTATTATTTTAAAGACCTATTTATTTGAAAGGCAATTACAGAGAGAGAGGAGAGACACAGAGAGACAAATCTTCCATCTGCTGGTTCTCTCCCCAGATGGCTGCAACGGCCAGGGCTAGGTCAGGCCAAAGCCAGGAGCTTCTTCCAGGTCTCCCACGTGGGTGCAGGGACCCAAGCACCTGGCCCATCCTCTGCTGCTTTCCCAGGTGCATTTGCAGGGAGCTGGATCAGAAGTGGAGCAGCCGGGACTCGAACCAGTGCCCACATGCGATGCCCACGCTGCAGGTGGTCGCTTAGCCCATGAAGACACCACGCTCCCCCAACACAAACACCTAGGAAAGACAAAAACCTACACGTGTGCACATGAAGACAGGAGTCAGCACGTGTGTTCCTGCATGATCTGTGATCACGAGAAACTGAAAACTTTCGCGTGAGCAGTCACAGCCTGGCTGGACGACCGCTGTGTGGGCGCCGATGGCATGCAGGGGCTGAGAGACGTTTCCCAGGTGTCTCTGGGATGGGAGGCGTCGGTGCAGGTTCCAGACCTCAAGCAGCTCCCTGGACAGCCCTCACCAGGGTGCCCGCCCCACCCCAGGGGTGCGAGAGCTGCGAGAGACCCAGGGCGTCTCGGAGGACAGGTGCTTTATAATGCAGCTCCCACAGCGGTCATTTCTCCGTGTCAGCTGGAGCAGAATGGCTTCTGGGACGTAGTCAATCAAAGGGTTGTAAAGCGCTTTATAAGCACACGCTCATGGCAGCGGAGCGAAGACGGAGTGGGCAGAGCTGCTGCCTCTTGCACAGAGAACATCGGAGCCCCTCCTGCTCGCGCCCGGCGCTGCGGGGCTCCCTCCTGCTCGCGCCCGGGCGCTGCGGGGCTCCCTCCTGCTCGCGCCCGGCGCTGCGGGGCTCCCTCCTGCTCGCGCCCGGCGCTGCGGGGCTCCCTCCTGCTTGTGCCCGGGCACTGCGGGGCTCCCTCCTGCTCGCGCCCGGGCGCTGCGGGGCTCCCTCTGGAGTGGGGATCCAGGAAGCCGCGTTCGTCCTGCTGCACCCGTCTGAGCTCCTGATGCTGGGGGAGCAGAGCACAGCACCCCCAAGTTCTGCACCGGGCCCAGCTCTCTTGTCTGGAGCATGAATCTGATCTCCTCTCACGGCTGGCAGCACAAACCAGGTTCCTAATAGTCGTAAATATCAAATTAATTTTGCCCCACTCATTAATCACAGAACTTTGACTTAGCTGCGGGACTTGTGAGTCTCTGCTTCGCTTCCAGCTCCTAGAGCCACGCCGCGATTCAGCACCTCAAGGTCAGTGTGCTTGCAATTTAGCATCATCACGAAATAACATATTGATTAATGCAAAGAACACAATCTTCCCCCGCACAAGCTCTCATTCCGTGGCGTGTGGAAGAGCGATAGGCCGGGACTCGCCCGGGAGACCTGCGGGAGCCACGGGGACACGGCGTCTCAGCAAAGGAGGCTTTTTCCTCCCTCCCTTCCTCCTTCTCTCTCTCTTTCTTTCTTTCTGTTTATTTGAAAGGCAGAGTTACAGAGAGAGAGACAGACAGACAGGAAAAGGTCTTCCATCCACTGGTTCACTCTCCAAATGGCCACAACGGCCGGAACTGTGCCGATCTGAAGCCAGGAGCCAGAAGCTTCCTCCGGGTCTCCCCCGTGGGAACAGGGGCCCAAGGACTTGGGCATCTTCTACTGCTTTCTTCTACTGCTACAGGCCATAGCAGAGGGCTGGATGGGAAGTGGAGCAGCCGGGACTCGAACCACTGCCCGGGAGTTCACTCCCTTCAGACGCGACAGAGGTGCAGTGGTTCGGACGCCTGGGCCTGAGTCCTCGCTCTCCCCACTCCAGGCTCCTGCTCATCTGAATCCTGGGCAGCGCAGGTTCTGGGTCCCTGCCCCCACATGGGAGGCCTGTGTTGGGTTCCAGGAGTGAGCTGGTGTTTGGAAAATCATTCTTTCCCTGTCTCTGTCTCTCCTTCAAATGAAAGAAAATCAAAAATTTTTAGACTTTAGATTGTTTTAGCTAATTAATTCCCCGGAAACATTCTACTTACGGAATAACGCTCCGTATACTTCGCAATCCCGACTCTGGGAGCCGCGAGTCCTCCTGCTGTTCCCGAGCTCCCGCCCCTCCCCACGTCTGCTCCTCCGCCCTCTCCTAGTCCCACTCTTGTTTTTTATTAAAATCCATTTTTCAGTTAACTTTATATGCATATGATTAACTCTCTGTTAAATAAAGAGTTCAACAAATAATATGCAAAAAAAAAAAAACACAAAAACTGTTCCTCAACAGTAGAGACCAGGGCTGTCCAAAGTCATTGCTTCTCAAAGTGTCAGTTTCACTTCTCCAGGCCAGGAAGAACCTATGGCACTTGTCCCTGTGGGACTGGCTTATGTCATTCAGGGTGGCGTTCTCCAGATTCATCCATTTTGTTGAAAAATGACCAGATTTCTTTTTTTTTTTTAACCACTGTGTAGTATTCCATGGTGTATATATCCCATAATTTCTTTATCTAGTCTTCAGCTGATAGGCAGTTGGGTTGGTAACATCAGATGGATAGACCAACAGGACAGAATGGAAACGCCAGAAACCAATCTGTGCATCTACAACCAACTTGTCTTAGACAAAGGAGCTGGAACCAACCCCTGGAGCAAGGCGAGTCCCCTCAACAAATGGTGCTGGGAAACTGGATGCCACAGGCAGAGTGTGACACAGGACCCCTACCTCCCACCCCACACAGAAGTCCACTCAACATGGATTAAAGACCTAAATCTATGACCTGATGCCATCAAATTATTATAGAACATTGGGGAAACCTACAAGATATTGGCACAGGCAGAGTTCCTGAAAGGACCCCAGTGGCACGGGCAGCCAGAGCCAAGACTGACAAATGGGATTGCATCAAATTGAGAAGTCTCTGCGCTGCAAAAGAAACACGCAGGAAAGTGAAGAGGTGACCGACAGGATGGGAGAAATTATTTGCAAACTATGCAACTGATAAAGGATTAATAACCAGAATCTACAAAGAGATCAAGAAACTCCACAGTAACAAAACAAACAGCCCACTTAAGAGATGGGCCAAGTACCTCAATAGACATTTTTCAAAAGAGGAAATCCAAATGGCCAACAGGCACATGAAAAAATGTTCAGGGAAATGCAAATCAAAACCACAATGAGGTTTCACCTCACCCCGGTGAGAATGGCTCACATGCAGAAATCCACCAACAGCAGGAGCTGGCGAGGAGGTGGGGCAAAAGGCACACTAACCCACTGTTGGTGGGAATGCAAACTGGAAAGTCCACTGTGGAAGTCAGCCTGGAGATTCCTCAGAAACCTGAACATAGCCCTACCACAGCACCCAGCCGTCCCACTCCGCGGCACTGACCCGGGGAATGCACTCGGCATCTGAAAGCGTTATCTGCACCCCCATGTTTATTGCAGCTCAATGCACAATAGCTAAGATAGGAATTAACTAATTAATTTTTAATTGAAATTAATTTCCATTTAAAATCAGACCTAGAGCTTGACTCTGAACGCGGCCAGGCTCAGCGGCTGCTGTGGGGGCAGGGAGGTGCAGAGCTGCCCGAGACTCTGGGCGGAGAGGGATCGCTGCCGGTGCCCTGGGCTCGGCTCGGGGGCTCCGCGGGTGCACCTGTGCCCAGCAAACGCTCTCCAGAATTCGCCCGCCAGGGTCCGTGCTGCCTGCACCGTGAGAACGCGCAGGTCTGTATCGCTGCTCTCGTCTTCCTCGCAGAAGCAGGCAGGATGCGGCTCTGTATTCTGAATGTGCAGCAGCGGCTTCAGCCAGGCGCGGGGATCCCTCGCCGTCCAGCCCCGTCTCCCCCCGGCCAGGCCTGGCTGCCACAGGCACCTCCCTCCGTGGGACGCTTCCTGCCATTCTGGGCAGAGCGCCTCGCTCCTTGTGGGAGGGAAGGCCGCCCCTCCCTGCTCACGCACCCCTCCTGCCTTGTGTCTGTAGCCTCAGGGGTGACTGTGAGGACCCGGGGAGAGGGACAGCTGGGGTGGTGGCAGTCAGAGCCACAGGTGGGACGGGCGGATGGGACGGGGGCCTGGGGAGCGGCCGGAGCCCAGGCCGAGGTTCCTTAGATGAGAGCGGACCCAGGGGCCAGGAGGCTGAGTCTGCGGCAGACGCCAGGGGCAGACAGGGGCCAGGGCCCTGTGCCTGCGCCCGGGGCTGGGCCTCAGTCAGCCGTGTGCCTTTGAAGCCCTGCGCCTGGGCTGGGAGCAGGGGCAGAGCATCAGAGCAGCGCCCCGCCTTGCTCGGGATCAACGGGGGAGCCCCAGTGCCCGGGCTCCAAGGCAGCTGCACCTGCAGCCGAGGGCTGGGTCCCGGGCGTGAGAGCTTTGCGGGCCCCGGTGGTGGCAGGCTGCAGCCGAGGGCGGGTCCCGGGCGTGAGAGCTTTGCGGGCCCCGGGTGGTGGCAGGCTGCAGCCGAGGCTGAGGCCCGGGTCTGGAGCAGAGTGTCCATGTGGGCAGTGGGCTGGGTGCCGCTCGGGACGCTCCCGGCTCGTGAGCCCCTGTCAGGACAAGGACCAGGCCCGGGGCAGGGGCCCGGGGATGAGAGGAAGTCGAGGAGAACGTCTCCCGGGCGTGACTGTGATTTTGGGTGTTGACTTCTCCAGGGGTCTGGCTCCATTTTGTGTCCCTTTAAATCGCCCGAGGCTTTCTTAGATTTGTCGGGTTTGGGGTTCCCGTGGCTGAGGGGTCCTGGGGCATCCTGGTGGGGGTCTCAGCTGCGTTAGAACCCAGCGGAGGAGCAGCGTGGTGGCCTCGCTGTGCCCACTCCCAGAACTCCCTCTGCTGCGAGACCCAACCCACTGCTGAGTATGAGCTCAATAGTGACATCACCACCTCCCCGTGGCCCCGCCTCTTAAAGGCCCCCCACCCAGCACCACCAGCGCCCTGGGACCCACGGCCCTCGGGCTCCTGGAGGCTCCACCTCTGGGGAGTCTGGACGAGGCCGGGAGCTGTGTGTTTTCATTCCGCGCCCAGGGTCCGTGGAGCTTTGCCTTTCTCTAGCGCCCGTCCTCACCAGGGGCTGCTGCCGGGGTATTCCTGTGGAGTCGGTCGTGTGAGTTTCCCTCGCAGACCCGGGTCCTGCGCTCAGAGCGGCTCCCTCGCTTGTGGGCTGACGGCTCACAGACAGCTGTCGGCCACAGACCTGACACAGCCGGACAGCAGCAGGGACGGTGGCGGAGGACCAGAGGAGGCACCCAACAGTGGCGGGGCCGCGGCCCACGGGGACAGGGGTGGGAGTGGACGGCAGCCAGGGTGGTCAGCCAGGAGCACGGGGCCTGCTGGGGCGCCAGGGCCGCCTGTTACGGCTGCCCCTCCCCCATGTCTCAGGGAGTTCCTCTTGGCTCACCCAGACCTGCTCAGCCTCGCTGCCTCTGACCGGCGGCAGCCGGACGCCCTGGCCACTGCGCTCGGGACGCTCTGGGCGCGTGTTGGCTCTCGCGTCTGTCAGTGCACGTCCCCCAGAGCCGCTGCTGTTTGCCTGCAGCCGACAGGCGCTGCAGGCGCAGGCACAGGGCCCTCCTCTTCCTCCTCATCCTCCTCATCCCCTCACCCCTGGGCAGCCCTTCCTCCCACATTCTCTGTGCACCTCCTCCTCCTTCACCTCCCAAGGGCCTTGAGCATTTCCCCTGGCTCCGGCTGGCTCCGGCTGGCTCCGGCTGGCCCCAGCTGGCCCCGGCTGGCCCCAGCTGCCTCCCGCCGGTCACAGTTTTCGGAGCCCGATGGTCGCCTGAGCTCTCGCCCCTCACCTTAGGTGACTCGCCCGCGTCTGTCCGCTGCAGGTCACGTGCTGTGGTCGTTTTCCAAGTGGACCAGGGCTGGGGAGGAGGCGCCTCGGAGAACCCCGGAGAGTGGAAGTGAAAGATGCTCATTTAGGTGCACAACTTGTGCAGCCATGCCTAGAGGGGTCTTCAAGAAGTTCATGGGCAAACTACACGTGGATTCCAGAATTGTTTGCTCCAAGATAGATTTCTTTCGGTCCCTCTTTCGTGGCGGACCCTCAGGTCGGCAGCAGGGGGGCGGGGCTCCCAGGCCTCTGTTCTCTGTCTTTGGCAGCTGATGAAACCCAGCCTTTGCCCTCAGCCCTGGTTCCTACCCGGACACGGACCCCACAGAGCTGCCGGCGCAAACAGCTTCTTCCACTCCACGGTGGGCACGGTGGGCGTCCTCCCGTGTCTGGCCACGGCACTGGACTAGAATTCCAGGCAGATGGATGTCTTGGAAAGCCTGGACCAGCCTGGCGGGGTGCTGGGGCGGCCCCTGCCGTGTGTGACGGGCAGGTGCAGACACACAGCCTGCACCGTTGTCGAGAGGCAGGTTCCAGTGCCGGCTTCCCTTCCTGTGTCCCAAGGGAGCTGCCACGGCCACCCTAGGGGCGGGGAGGCCCTCGTCCTGCTGGCTCCCATGGCCCTTGCTCAGGGGCCGGCCCTCAGTCCCTGTCCTCATCCCCAGAACAAAGTGACGGAGGGCGAGTCGCCTTGAGCTGTGCAGAGCTGGAAGCCCCCAGAGCCTCGCAGCCGCCTGGGCCAGGGTCTCTGCTGCCCCAACAGGGGCGTCTCCCCCACCGCTGCCCCTGTAGCCGTTCCCGAGACAGGCACTGCTCCTGGTGGAGGAATACGGACACGCTTCTCTGAGGAACTGGGAACCCACAGGCCGAATCCAGGCCTCCTGGGCGCTCCCCGTCCTGCTCAGAGGGGTGTGTGCTCACCCGTGGCCGCTCGTCTCCCCTGGACCCGGCCCCGGCCGCCAGGACCTGGCCCTGCAGCCCCTCCCTCTCCTTGAATCATCGTCCTTGAATCCCCTTCTCTTTTCCAGCCTCTGATGGGTCAGCAGGAGAAGCTGGGGAGCCAGGGACACCCTAGGCCCCGCCCCCTGCACCCGACATGGGGCCCTCAGCCCCTGCCTCTGGAGCTGGGATCGGCCCTGTGTGTTTGAGGGCTGTGTGGGCTCAGCTGGCGTCCCGTGGATGCAGTGGGCCTCTGCCTGGTGTCTGTTTCCCGGGGCAGGAGCTTGCGCTGTGTGCGGTCTCCGGGGAGCAGGCACTGTCATGGCACACGCGTGACAGAGGGCAGCACCCCAGGAATCCAACGCTCCCTGACACACTTTGATAGAAACCCGGGGGACCACACAGAGACCTGCCAGGAATCCTCTGCCCACGACCGTTACATCCTGGTTGTAGTGCCCCTAACTGAGTCACAGAGCAATTCTTCTAAGGTGAGAGGCCGACGGCCAAGGCTCTGGTCTCCATAGCCTGGGATTTCAGCTTCTGCCCACGCCAGAAGTGAGCTCTTCACAGCACCGCTTCTCGGGAACCCAGCGTCAGTGCCACTTAAGCAGACCTGCAGCAGAGAGCCATCAGCGAGGAACGACAGAGTAACTGAGCCAGACCAGCGTTCACGGAACCAGCTACAAACCGAACCCGAAATAGATTTAAAGTGGAGAAGCCTGCAGGTGCTGTGGGAAGGCGCTCGGCAGCAGGGGTCGCGCGGAGGCTGCGGGGGCTGCGGGGGTCATGTGGGGGGTCGCGCGGAGGCTGTGGGGGCTGTGGGGATCACGTGGGGGGTCGCACGGAGGCTGTGGGGGTCGCAGGGTCTCTGTGAGGGTTGTGTGGTGGCTGTGGGGGACGTGCAGAGGCTGTGGGGTCATGTGGGGGGGTCACACAGAGGCTGTGGGGGCTGCGGGGTCATGTGGGGGGTCACACAGAGGCTGTGGGGGCTGAGGTACGTGAACTGCAGGTTCTCAAGCTGCAGCTCCCCCATTTGTGGCTGCTGGGGCCAGGAGAGGCGCTGAAGCTGCAGGACAGCGGGGTCGGGTGGAACCACCCTGCAGGTATCGCCAAGAGCTGGGGTCGGGGGTGTAGTCACCCCGCTGTGAACCCCACCCTCGTGTGGGAGCAGACAAAGCCTCTCACACTAGGAGGAGCCAGGACTGGCAGAAAACCAGGGCTGAAATCCAACAACAGTACTGAGCTCAGAGGAAACGCGGTGTGCTTTGATTCCAGGCAAGTTCGTCAGCTCCTAAAACAAAAAGTTGAGCTTTAGAGTAACACAGAGATGGTTAGGAGCTGAGCGCCATGTGATCCACAAAGCCCAGTATTCTATCACCACCACCACCACCACCACCACCATCACACCACCACCACCACAACCATCACCCCACCATCACACCACCACCACCACCATCACCATCACCACCATCACTATCACCACCACCACCACTACCACCACCACCACCATCACACCACCACCACCACTACCATCACCACCACCACCATCACCACCATCACCATCACACCATCACCATCACCACCACCACCACCATCACCACCACCATCACCACCATCACACCACCATCACTATCACCACCACCACCATCACTATCACTATCATCATCACCACCATCACCACCACCACCATCACCACCACAACCACCACCATCACCATCGTCATCACCATCACCATCATCACCATCACCACCATCACCACCATCATCACTACCACCACCACCATCATCACTACCATCACCACCACCATCACCATCACACCACCATCACCACCATCACCATCACAACACCACCACCACTACCACCACCACCACCACCACCACCATCACCATCATCATCACCATCACCACCACCACCATCACCACCATCTCCACCACCACCACCACCACCACCACCATCACCACCACCATCACCATCACCACCATCACTATCACCACCACCACCATCACTATCACCATCATCATCACCACTACCACCACCACCACCACCACCATCACCACCATCACCACCACCATCACCATCATCATCACCACCACCACCACCATCACCATCAACACCACAACCACCACCACCACCACCACTACCATCACCACCACCGTCATCACCACCATCACCACCATCATCACCACCACCACCACCACCACCACCGTCATCACCACCACCACCATCACCATCACCATCATCACCATCACCACCATCATCATCATCTTCACACTGTAAACAGGAAATACAAGAAAGGAGCACGGGGCACAGAAATAGACACCGACCTGACACGTGTCGCAGTGAGCAAACCGCGACTCTCGTGGCTCCTGTAAACACGCTGAAGGCCTTAAAGGAACACACACACCGTGTAGACGCAGCTAGGGACCGCCCAGAGGTATAGACAGTGTAAGAAAAAAGCCACACTGCGATGGGAGAGCTGGAAAGCATGGCGCACTCACCGGGGAGCTCCAGAGCCTTGAGGCCTTGAGGCCTGGAGATAGAAACAGGCAGGAGGCAGGCTGAGGCTCCGGCACAGAGACCACACAGCCTGAGGAGTGAAAGCCACGGAGACGCAGCCCAGGACAAGTCCTGGGGACACGGACGCACCAGCACAGGACAAGTCCTGGGACATGGACGCGAAGCCCCAGCAGGCCGCCCCTGCGCGAGTAGAACAGGAATGGAGGGGCCTGGAAGGGTCTCAGCAAGCAGTGGCCACGTTGCTTCCCTGAGCCGTGAAGACATTCACAGACCCGCGGGGCCCCCCACCGGCCACATGGCGATCGAATCTCTGCACGGCAAGGACCAGGAGAACATCAGAGAATGCGTGCCAAGGACGCATGGCCCACACAGGGGAAGCCCAGTGAGGGGACCCCGCCCCCGCCAGGAAGACCGGGGCGGGGGAGGGCGGGAGACACGGTGCCATGCGAGCACGCTGAGCGGGAGAACGCGTGAACACAGAGCCATACCCGGTGGCGCGGCTGCTCAGAATTGATTGACATGACCCCATCCAGGTGAAGACAACCCCGGGAACCATGCAGACAGGTGGGAGCATGCGAGGCGGCGGCAGCAGCACCCAGTGCCATGATTCTGTGCATAAACACAATTCTTTAAAGAAACAAAAATCAACACATGCATGCGAATTCTTAGTGTGCATGCATTTAGCATATGGGAGAAGACCACAGAGAAAAGTAACTATTTGGTTCTCCTCTCTCTCTCTCTCCCACACACCCCAAACACCATCCTTAAGAAAGCAGGAGATACTATGTATTAATATCAAAGAAAAACCATCTTAAGAAGATGAACTAAAATGAAGGAGCACTCTGTAACAAAAGCAAACATCAGC
Organism: Oryctolagus cuniculus; assembly: GCF_051225735.1. Taxonomy (NCBI): domain Eukaryota; kingdom Metazoa; phylum Chordata; class Mammalia; order Lagomorpha; family Leporidae; genus Oryctolagus; species Oryctolagus cuniculus. The sequence continues at coordinate 1,486,754 of NC_142881.1, forward strand.
ACCGGGTCAGGGCTCAGCGGGCTAAGCCTCAGCCCGTGACTCCAGCATCCCAGTGCGCGCCGACTGGAGTCCCAGCTGCGCCTCTTCTGATCCAGCTCCCTGCTGTGGCCTGGGAAAGCAGCAGAAGATGGCCCAGTGCTTGGGCCCCTGCACCCACGTGGGAGACCTAGATGCAGCTCCTGGCTCCTGGCTTCTGCCTGGCTCAGTCCTGGCCCCTGCAGCCATTTGGGGATTGAACCAGCAGGTGGAAAATCTCTCTCCCTCTCTGCAACTCTGATTTTCAAGTAAACAGAACAAACGCTTCTAAAAACTGGAAGAGCGCTATGTCAGGAATCCCTACGAGAGGAACGTGTGTGACCCAGGCGGAGCCGAAAGGGGAAGAGGCCAGCTGTGGACTCGGTGAGCCGCGGGCACAGGCAGCAGTGGCTTCGGGCTCGGGACACGGGGTCACAGCGACCTTCGCTCAGCTGTGCATCCCGCCCGTCTGGAGAGTCCTGACCGGGCCACTTCCTGGTCACACGTCGAGCGGCTCCTGCTTTGCCCTTGTTGTGGCCTAGATGGGGCTCCTGACCACTGTCAGCTGGCTTGTGAATGTCTTCAATTAGAGCCGAGAGAGGCTTGGAAGGTGGGCTTTGCATGACGGCCTGCCCAGGTGAACAATGCCCCCAAATGTCTGGTGGGACGAGTGCCATGGTGGGGGGGCTGTGCTGGCAGGAGGGAGGAGGGCGAAGGCCATGGGGGTGCAGCACGGAGGCCACGGGGTGGGGAGCCGAGCGGGGTCTCAGTGGAGGCGGGGGGGGTCCGTGCTGAGCCCCCCATGGCTGCCAGGGCCCTGTGCTGTGCCCTTCCAGGCAGTCCCTCAGAGGAGTCAGCACACACTGGCAAGGCCGCAGCTCAGTTTGCATCCAGACCCACAGCCTGGAAGCAATGGGCCCTGAGGCCCACGTGAGCCAGCTCCCCTGGCTCTGGGCTAGTCTGCTCCAGGTCCCAGCCTGTGAGGGTAGAGACTCGAGATTGGGAGGTGTGGGGAGGGTACAGATATCCCAGTGGTGCTCTTTTTTTAAGATTTATTTATTTATTGAAAGTCAGAGTTACAGAGAGAGAGAGAGAGAGAGAGAGATCAGATCAGATCTTCCGTCTGCTGGTTCACCCCGCAGATGGCTGCAATAGCCGGCGCTGGGCCAGGCCGAAGCTGGCAGTCAGGAGCTTCTTCCGGGTCTCCCACGTGGGTGGTGGGAGTCCAGACACTTGGCCCATCTTCCGCTGTTTTCCCAGGCCCTTACCAGAGAGCTGGATCGGAAGTGCAGCTGTCCCGACATGACTCGGCACCCTTGTGGCATGCCGGTATTGCAGGCGGCAGCTTTACACCCTGCCGTGATGTTGGTCCCCAACTTTTTGTTTATCTATTTGAAAGGCAGACACACACACAGAGAGAGAGAGAGAGAGAGAGAGAGAGAGAGAGAACGCTCCCATCTACTGGTTCATTCCCAAATGCTAGCAATGGTTGGACTAGGCCAGGCAGAGTCAGGAGCCAAGAACTCACTCCTCACTATCCGAGCCGTCACTCCGGGCACTGGACGGTACAGGGCGGTCTGCCTGCCCTGGGCTCGGGGAGGGAGGTCCCTGCTGTCCTGGCAGTGGTGGGTTTCACCCCGACGGCGGCCAGAGGGACCCCAGCAGAGCAAGGCAGATGCTGGGCTTGGCTGTCAGGGCTGGGCCAGGACGTAGTGAAGGCCGACGGCCTTGGCCAGTGGGGAGGGGTCTCCTGTCCCGTGGTTCTCACGGCAGCACCTGAGGGGGCGGGCAGTGCCCGTCTGTGTCACCGGATCACGCATCCCAGAGGCCAGGCTGGGGGCGGCTCCCAACACCGCCAGCTACGGTCTGGCCGGTGCCGCTCTGCCCCGTCGTTGGCGGGGAGACGGCAAAGCTTCACTCGGCAACAATCAGGCCATGAGATTTTTTTATTGAGCAATCTTCTGCCTCTAAGAGTATCACAGGCCCGAGGACAGCCAAGAATGATGTTCAGGAGCGACTGAAATAATAAATTGGTTTTTTATCCTGCCTGATTCCATACCACTGTGAATCATATTTTCCCCAAGCATCCTATAAATGACAAATACGATCGCCCGCCTTCCTCGGTGCACGGCTAACGCGGCCCATCCGTCACCGGGGCGGAGGTTGGAAGCGCATTCGAGTCCCGTCTCCCAGCTCCTCCTCCTGGTTCCAGTGGGGCCCAGCTGGGCACGACCCTGTGCCGTCCGGCGAGTCCACTGGGAGTGCCCTTGGCCAGCTCAGCAGTCCCACGGTGGGGGACGAGTTAGTCGATCAACTTCTTCACCCTAGACCCAGACACCTCTGTGTGGTGTGAGTGGGCAGAGGAGGAGAGCACAACTCAGAACTCCAGGGACAAAAGGGCACCAAGAGTGGACACCAGACGGTCAGCAGACACGGGTGGAGGATGCCTGTCTCCCCAGACAGGTGCTCCGCAGGGTGGGCGGTGCAGAGGCCTCTCTGGTGGAACACACGAGGGTGCCACGGGCTTGCTCGGCTTCACGCACTCCAGGTCTCTGGGAGTTGCCACAGGCACCCACGCCAGCCCCGCAAGGGTGTGCAGCCAGGAGCTACAGGAGCAGCGGGCGTGGACCGGACCCTGAGTTCCTGCCCAGCAGGGCGCTTGCCTTCCCCTGATCCTGGGCTGGACGTCCTCAGTGGGTGCCCCTCCCCTTGGTGCACTGTCTCCAGGGAGGGCTGGGGGAGCGTCCCCTCCAGCTCCCACCGTGATGTCAGCCTCGGGAGCTCAGCTTCTGACCCGGGCGCCCACACTGAGCACCCGGGTCACGCCCTTTCACGCCAGGCTCCTGGGTTTGGGGCTGGAACCCCAAGAAGGTGGGGTGGGAGCTGACCTCTGCTTCCAGAGAATGCGACGTCCTAGGCAGAGGCTGTGACAGGGGCTCTCTGCCCAGGGCTGTCCTACCAGCAGGAAGGTCGCGACAAACAGAATGAAGACACTGCCTTTCCATGGTCTGGTGGGGGGAGGGTGGGCTCGGTGGTTACCCGGGGAGGGCAAGAGTCTGGAGATGGAGGGGCAGAGCTGGAGAGGAGCCCAGAAGGTTCTCGCTGAGAAGGGCTCAGCAAACACGAGGTGACTTCAAGTGGCTTTTTCTCAATAGTAACCTTGAGTGGAAAAGGACTAGCTTAGCCAAGGGAAAGATGCAGACTGAATGGATTAAAAGCAACACCCAACAGCGCACGGAGAGAGACAGAGCTACTGTCAGGTGTGCGCGCCCTCCCCCACGTGCAAGCCTGGTTTTCTAAAAAGCTCCCGGTGCCTGCGAAGGCTTTGTTCTTGGAACGTTAGAGGACGCGGCCTGCAGAACCGCAGACAGCGCCTGGTTCACAGCCAGAGCCCTGGCCAAGACCGGCTGGCTGACAACAGCTAAGGGGCCTGACGATTGGCTGACGCCTTACTTTCAGGACTGACATTTCAGCCAGCCAATCAGAAGGAGCTTTCCATTCAACTAGACCAAAAGGCTCTAGCTAGCGACCTGTAAGGGCGACGGCCTCCTCCTTAGGAGCCCCTCTGGGTGCCGAGTCCTCTCTGCCTTGTCTGTGTCAGTCGGTTTGCTTTTCCTCCCCACTCCTCCCGTCCAGGCCCTTCCTTCTCTGTCGACACGCACAGGAACCCACACAGGGAGTGACAGCAGAATCCCTGTGCCAAAGATACACACAATGGAAGCTAAATGAAGCCAGGAGACGCCCCATGCAAGTGAGGATCAGAGCAAGCAGTGGCTGTGCGTCCACCGGACAAAGGCAACTCCAGGACATAAACTGCATGTGTCTGTGCCACGTGACCAGCCGTGCCATTCCACATGGCCGTGCCGCGTGACCCATTCCATGTGGCCGCCGTGCCATTCCTCGTGTCTGTGCCCCATGACCCATTCCACATGGCAGCCATGCCATTCCACATGGCTGTGCCCCATGATCCATTCCACGTGGCCGCTGCGCCATTCCACGTGGCCATGCCATGTGACCCATTCCACATGGCTGCCGTGCCATTCCACGTGTCTGTGCCCCATGACCCATTCCACGTGGCTGCCGTGCCATTCCACGTGGCCATGCCACGTGACCAGTTGTGCCCCTCTGGTGACTGCACGGTGAACGGAGCTAAAGCCTCTGCGAGTTTGGCCCAACACGGGACCATGCGCAACCTGGGGTTTCCCTGCCCCCCGGCCCTGCTCTCTGTTCACTCCTCCCGCTGCCCCTCCAGCTGGCCTCATACCTGTGATCCCCCGGAAACACCTTTCACCCCGAACGACTTCCACCGGGCCGGAGGCACCGTGAGAGATGCAGGACGCCATGCAGCAGAGACCCCTGCAGCGTCACTCCCTGATTGAGAACTTGAATCAGGAGCTAGACAACCGCGGCCGCCCCACGTGCTGTTAGAGTCCCGCCCAGATTAAAACGTGGAAAATCAACTCGGCTCCGCACCATAGGAGGCACAGGATCATGAGATCACAGGATGGTGAGATGAAGCTGTCAGCACGCCAGATGCAGGAGTTTCTAAAGCAGGTTCTGTAAAATAGCGCTCGCCAAGGGTGCGAGATACAAGACAAATCGCCAAGACCAAAGCTCCCGAGACCAGCGACATCAACTAGAGACAGAGTTGAAAGATCTTGCCACATAGCAATGCACAAAATAACGAATAAACTTAATGAAATTGTGAAAATAATCCAGCTTTCTAATTATAAAAAATGAGCCAAGAAAGCAGCTCTAGCTGGCATAGCGGCGTCACCCTGGAACCAGGAGCAGGGGCTGGGACACCCCTGCAGCCCACAGCAAAGCACCACCGATCAGTCGTGGGGCACTGGCCCAGGCAGCAGACAGATAGGTCCCAGACCGCACGTGTGTTCCCGTGGGACCAGAAGGCTCTGAAGCCTGCTGGGGGACCCGCTCAGCTCAGATGCGGTCGGGGGAGGGGGGGCCGTGGTGCAGCCAGGTAGGCTCCCACTCACAACACCTGCTCCCACACTGGCGTGTCGGTCAAGTACTGGTGCTCTGCTTCTGGTCCAGCTTTCTGCTGGTGCCCCGAGGGAGGCAGGGGATGATGGCTCAAGTCCTTGGGCCCCTGTCATCCAGGCAGGAGACCTGGGTGAGCTCCAGGTGCCTGGTTTCAGCCTGGCCCATCCTAGCCACAGCTGCAGTGGGTATTTGGGGAGTGAACCAGCAGGTGGAAGAAATCTCTCTCTCTCTCAGATGGAAGATCTGCCCCCCCATCTGTCCCTCTTTCTCTCTCACTCTGCCTTTTAAATAAAGAAATCTAAAAAAAAGTAATGTAGAGACAATTAGTAAGATGAATTCCATGTAAAGATCAAATACAAAAAGCAAAAATCTATAACTTTATATACAATTAAAAATCCATTTAAGTTAAAATAACTACTCATTTGTTTGGCAGAGCAACATGATGGGAGGAGTTGGGCAAAGAGAGAGGAAGAGAGGGAGGTTTTCCACTTGCTGGTTTATTCCCCCGTGGCCACGACGCTGGAGCTGGTGCAGGCTGAGGTCAGGTCCGGAGCTCCCTCGGGGTCTCCCTCACGGGTGACGGGGACCGAGCACCTCAGCTTCTTTCCCAGGTGCATTAGCAGGGAGCTGAGCGGCCGGGACTTGAACCTGTGCTCCACGAGGTGGCTGGCATTGGCAGGGGCAGCCTTCCCCGCTCATGGCAGCGCCGGCCCCTCCATCACGTGCCTGAAAAAATAAAGCCTGAAGAGCAAAAACCTTTGAAAAAGATGATTCCATAGAAATATTCGAAATTCTGCACTGGAAGAAACGGTGTGCAAGGCATAGCCACAAAACATGAAGTGCCATAGAATCCAGAATAAGTGACGTTTACAAATTAACAATATTTAAAAAGTAAAGCAATCCAACAAAAAATGGAGGCAAAGCATATGGAGAAAATCCGAACCATAAAACATGAAATAATTCTCAATGTAACCGTTAATCAGAAGGAAAATAAAAGACCAGAAACAAGAAGCGGACTGTCCTCAGATGGGCAGACTCTCAAACCCTCCCAGGTCGGTGTTGACGGTACCACGACGCAGCATTGCTGGTTCGCTGAGATAACCACGGGGAGTTGCCTCTCCCGCAGCTCCGTGGCTGGGCGTGCACCAAGAAGGAATTCAGAACACACCAGACGCTCCTCGAAGGGGACTCCCAACCTCATCGCGACAGCGATCCTGTGCAAGTCAGCCAGGTAAAAGTGTGCTCACACACGGAGCTCCGCACGGCCATTCAGGGAGTGAGCTGCGGGTGCCGGCGCGGCAGAGTCGGAACAGGACCGGCTTGGAGTCCGGCGGGCGTGGTGTGGGATCTTCCCCCAGGAAGCAGAACTCATCTGTGAGCCTCATAGAACAGGAAGCCACAGCCTCCAGATGTGTCCAGGGACTGTCCCAAGAGCACAGAGGGACAGAGGAACAGCCGCTCATGGGAGCCGTGGCGTCCGAGCTGCGGGCACCAGCTCTCCCGTCCCTGTCGGCTGTGAGTGTTCGAGGCCGAGCCGGTGCAAGGAAGGAGACAGGAAGGGAAGAAGAGGCGCTGGCATCAGGAACATTCCAGAACCTGTGTGCCAGCCAGTGAGATAGCTGAGCTGAAATGGACGCACGCGGGGTGCAGGGATGTGGCCGCCCAGGGCTTTACCGGTCCTCGCCGGTTTGTGTTGGGAGCTTAAGCGGGTGTCCATCTTCAACACGCTCTCATTTGAACTGCGCATGCGACTGTCACGGAGGTGACGGCTGAACAGCACAGGCGCCACTGAAGCCGGAGAACTCGGCACGGGCTCCTCCACCCGCACGGCAGCCTGGCTCACTTCCCAGTGAGCGCCGCGCCCCTGGCCTGGAGACCGGCTCTGCTTGTCTGCCGCACCTACAGGTAAACACATCAACGCGTCTTGTCCACGCCGGCAGCAGCACTGCACCCAGGCTCTCGTGGCTCAGACGCTCGGGGCCCAGGAGAGCTGCAGGGTGGCCGGCGGCGTCGCAGCCCCACCGCAGATCAGCCCTGTGGACGCCGGCCGGGCAGGGTCCCTGCTCTGCCTCTGGAAGTGAGCTTGTTACATTTTGTGCACGCTAATCCGGTCCATCTGTTCCTGCCTGTCCAACACATGTGGCCCAGATCCTGGCTACACAACGCCAGCCCTGTGCCTCACGTCTTGTTTCAGAAAAACAAGACAGGACTCGGGGCTTCCAGATAGGCGCAGCCAGTGCCAGCGCCAGGGTGGCTGGGCCGGGAGGAGGCGGGGGACACGCACTTCCCAGCTGTGTCCAGCAGTACTTGAGGGCAGCGTCTGGGGTGGACACGGTGGCTTCCGTCTCCAAGCAGCTGCAAGTCAACACCTCGGTAAAGTTCTGGAAAATATCACGTTTTCCTCCCACCCCGATCCCTCACACGTCTAAGCTGCACGTGTGCACCGCAAGGCCCACCCCTGCCTCACCTCTCTCGTCTCCCTCACCCTCCCTTAGGGCTTGTTTGTGAAGCTGTTGGGGGCTAGCACTGTGGCGTAGCGGGTAAAGCCACTGCCTGCAATGTTGGCATCCCATATGGGTGCCAGTTCCAGTCCCGGCTGCTCCACTTCTGATCCAGCTCCTTGCTAACGCGCCTGAGGAAGCAGTGGAAGACGGCCCAAGTCCTCGGGGCCCTGCATCCACATGGGAGACCTGGAAGAAGCTCCTGGTTCCTGACTTCAGATCGGCTCAGTTCTGGCTGTTGCAGCCATTTGGGGAGTGAACCATCAATGGAAGACCTTTCTTCTCTCTCTCTCTCTCTCTCTCTCTCCCTCTCTCTCTCTCTCTAACTCTGCCTTTCAAATAAAATAATTTTTTAAAATAGAAAATAAGAGTCTATTGACTGAAAACTTCTTGTCAAAATGTGACCAGTCAAGATGGACTCTGGTTTCGAAAACACCAGGACGGCTGAGTGGGGTGAGGGCTGGCGCCTCCCTAACGCGGCTCCTCCCCAGCCATGGTCCTGGTGAGAGGGAGCCTCCCGGGGTGCCGCAGCCTCACCCTGGCGAGGCTCTGGAGCTCTGGGGAGGGGGATGCCCCTTCTGCCCCCAGGCAAGTCAGAGGTCAAGGGCCAAGTCCCAGCCTCGCCCGAGCCTGAGCCTGCAGCGAATCGGAAGTGAGCCAGGCCGCTCTCGTGGAGGAAGAGTGAGCGCCTGGACCTGGGTGGAAGCCTGGGCCTCACTGCTCCGGACAGCAGCTCCGCACTGAAGCCATGAGAGAGGGGCAGGCGTCCACCGGCCCCGTCCTGGGGAAGCCAGCCCACACAGCGGCTTGAGAGGAGACAGTTCCAACCTGTGTGCTGGGAGACAGGGAGGGGGATGCGTGGCATGTGGTCCCACGTCACAGCCACCCCGAGCCTTGCCATGAAGGCACCACACACCTTCCTGAGGTCAGGAGCCCCGTCGGGCTCAGCCCTGCTACTGTGACAGCTGAGGGCGTGGGGAGCCCGGCTCTGGGCCTCTGCTCTGAAGCTGGGCCCGGCAGGCTCATGCCCTGGGAGGGGGGCGGGCTCTCAGCATGGCAGGGAACCAGCTGGCCTATGGATCTCCTCCTGGGGCAGGGTTGGAGGGTGGCCCAGGCTCTGGACTTGGCCATGCACCTGACAGACTCCCTGTGGGGTCGCAGCCCTCAAGTGGACGTCCACGTGCAGACACAGGTCCTGGTGGCGCTTCCTAGGGTCCCCCGTCCGCTGAGGCTCGTCCTGGGATGAGCAGGCTTCCCGGCTCTGCCAGAGCCTGAGCACTGAGAGGCTGCACCCAGTACCTGAGACCCCTGTCAGGGCACGTGACGGGATGCATGTCAGCTGGACAGAAAGGGGCATCTGACCCTCCGGCCGCAGGGTGTGCTTTGGAGAGAAAGTTCCCGCACGTGGGTTCTGCTCGCCCAGGTCCACCCTGAGCAGCAGCGCTCGTGGCTGTGCCCATGGCCGTGGGTCCCAGCCTGCATCTCCCAGCTTGTGCCACGATCCGCCAAAGCCTCGTCCCAAAGCATGGCGAGAAGGGGCCAGCAGACCCTGGGCGCCCCGGCACCGCTCACGTGCTCTGCGCCAGGTGCTACAGGCCACGTCCCACCTGCTCACCAGGGGCGGAGGGAGCCGAGCGTCAGGACAGCAGACAGCTTCTGGGGCACAAAAGCCGGGTCAGGGGCCTGTGGTCAACAGGGTGTGGCTGACCAGGGCTGCCCTCCCACGGTGCCCGCCGCTCCCTGCCCCAGGAGCCTGCATCCCCTTCCTGGGTGCTGGCGTTACTGCTGGTCCGTCCACGTCAGCTGCAGCCCAGAGTTCCCTTGAGGGGCCGTGTGGCCACCTGCTGCGGCTGTTCCGCCCCCACCTGCGGATGGAGCTGCCTCAGCCCCGACCCACAGGTCTGTGTGAACATCGCGTTGCATTCTGCAGGGTAAACAGGCGAGAGTGGGACTGATGGGTTGTATGGCGCTTAGTATGTGCATGTGCACACGTGTGTGCACACATGTCCATGTGTGCTCAGCAGCTTTATCGAAGTAGCCGTGCCCATGATGGCACTCGCTGCTGAACGCCTACAGCTCCGCCCCCACGGTGCGGGTCTGCAGTGCTGGGCGACACCCACAGTTCAGACCGCTGCGCTTCTGTCACGGCCGCCTCCGTCCTGTCCGTCACGGCCGCCTCCGTCCTGTCCGTCACGGCCGCCTCCGTCCTGTCCGTCACGGCCGCCTCCGTCCCAGCCGGCTGCCCCTCAGCCTCGGCACCCAGCCCCAGCCCTGGGCGGAGCCGGCTGCTCTCCATCTCTGTAAATTCACCTCCTCTGGGTGTTTCTCCCGCACGGACCCGTGCAGTGTGCTCTCTCCCTGGCACCTTTCGCTGAGTGTGCTTGGAGAGCTGCGTCAGCTTCTTCCACTCCACTCTGCGCGGCACCGGAAGCTTTCCAAGTGTCACACACCCCTCACTGTCCCCATGTGGCACAGACCCCCCATCGTCCCCATGTAGCATGGATCCCCTACTGGAGTCATTGCCATCTAAGGGCTGCTGAGGGCACGCGTGTGTCTCATGGAGGTGGGCGTGTGTCTCACGTGGACGTGGGCGCTGTTTCAGGTTTGTGGAGTAGCTGGGCTCTGGTGGGCTGTGCTTGCCTCACGTGACCTCTCCTGTCAGAGGACTCTGGCACAGTCCTAATCTGCCCGCCTGCCCGGTGGGGATGAACATCCGAAGTCCCTACGAGGCGTCCCTGGACAGGTGGACCTAGGGTCTCCAGGGACCAGCCTCACCCTGCCCTGCCCCCAGGGTCCTCCCTGGCTTTGTGGAGGGGACCAGAGGCTCCCTGGGCTGCGTCTGTCCGGGGACAGTGACAGGTGTCTCCCTGCAAGCCCATAGCAGGTCCAGTCCCCGACCCCGCAGGCCTTCAGCCGAGGGGCTGGGCCACCCGGAGCAGCTGACAAAGCAAAGCTGGACACTGCTTGGCCAGGAGCTGAGTCAGGACTCCCTGAGTCTCGGCCTCTGCTTCCCTCTGCGCTGCTGGGCAAAGAGAGACAAAGTGCGGAACCAGTCTGCCCCAGCACCGCCTGCCCCCATGCATCCCCATGCGTCCCCACCCCACCTGGCCCCACGCGTCCGCACGCCTCCTGCTCCCGTGCCCTCCAGCTCTGCCTGGAAAGCAGAAATGCCCGCAGGCCCGGGCAGCTTTGTGGGGCCCCCGCTGCTGCCCCTTGAAGAAACCTGTCCCTGGGCAGCTCCTGAGCACCTGCGCTGAGGTTCAGGCCCACGCGGGGAGGGGCAGTGCCGGGCCTGGCCAGGCCGCTGTGGCCGCGGCACCCGTGAGGCCTGGCCCTGTACGTGTACTTGGTGAGTGACGGGTGGCGCCACCCTCGCCCGCCTGCTCCTGCCCAGCTGGGAGCTCACCGGAACCCGAGCCCCCGTTTCTGAGGAAATGGTTACGCATTAGTGGAACACATTAGAGGGACCGAAATTAGAGAAGAGCGATGTCAAGTCCATGAATAACAAAACCCAATATCATGAAATGTGATGCCGCCCAAACAGGTCTAATTCTTAACACAGTCCTATCAAAACCTCCGCGGGGCCTTCATGGAGCCTCATGAGTGGAATCTGCAACCTCCGCGGGCGCACAGGCCTGAGGCTGGGCAGACAGGGAGAACCGGGCCGGCGATGCACAGAGGTCAGGGTGCAGAGGTCAGGGTGCAGAGGTCAGGGGCCGAGTCAGGACGCTCGGGCCACGAGGAGCTGGAGGACCCCGCCCCCCGCCTCTGCCTCTCCTCTGTGACTCTGACTTTGCAATAAATAAGCAAATCTTTAAAAAGAAAAAGAAAAAAACTAAAAGAAAGGAAAGGACAGGGGAGCCGCAGCCAGAAGCAGCCACACCCTGAGCCCTCGGCTGCACCAGCTGGGCAGGCGGGTGTCCCCGCCACGGGACCACTAACTCAACTTTACTGGTGAAAACTGGCTGCTGGCTACTCCAGGGAACATGAACGTGTGTACTCCCATCTCTTTGAAGAGGAGAGAGAGAGGGAGAGAGGGAGGGAGGGGGAGAGGGAAAGGGGGAGAGAAGAAGAGGGAGAGAGAGAGAGAGATCTCCCATCCACTGGCTCACTCACCAAAGGCCAGCAATGGCCAGGGCTGGGCGGGGTGAAACCAGGGGCCCCGACCCCCATCCAGGTCTCTCACGTGGCTGGCAGAGCCACCAGCGCTGGGACCATCATCCCCTGGGTCCCAGGCGCACATTAGTAGGCAGGCGAATCAGCAATGGAGCAACCAGGCTCAGCCCAGCACTCTGAGTTGTGGGTGTCCCAAGCACCATCTTAATCCACAGGTTTATTTTTTCAAAAAAATTTTAAAGATTTATTTTGTATTTGAAAGACAGAGAGAGAGAGAGGTCTTCAATCCGCTGGTTCACTCTCCAGATGGCCACAACAGCTAGAGCTGCGCCGATCCGAAGCCAGGAGCCAGGAGCTTTTTCCCGGTCTCCTGCACTGGTACAGGGGCCCAATAACTTGGGCCATGTTCTGCTGCTTTCCCAGGCCACAGCAGAGAGCTGGATCAGAAGTAGAGCAGCCAGGACTCGAACCAGCGCCCATATGGGATGCCAGTGCTTCAGGCCAGGGCTTTAACCCGCTGCACCACAGCGCCGGCCCCAACCCACAGGTGTTAAGCCATGAAATGATCAATGCTATTTTACTAAAGGACCTGTATATGGTAAAGCTACAAGCAGATGGGTAAAAGCAAAACTCAAGGAGGTGGGGGCAAGGGAAGATGCCCTCAGGGACAGATCCCCAGGGGCTGCAGTGCTACCGTGAGCAGTGCCATGGTGAGCCGGGCCGCACCTGGGTCTTGTTCTGTAGCCCAGGGCTGCAGTGCCGCGGTGAGCAGGGCCACACCTGGGTCTTGTTCTGTAGCCCAGGGCTGCAGTGCCACGGTGAGCAGGGCTGCCCCCGGATCTCTGCTCTGCACACGCGGCTGCACCACTGAGGATGATGCCGTCTTCACAGGCTGAGTGTTTGTGTCCTGGGCTCCAGACAGCCCTCCTTGAATGCGTGAAATCTTTCACAACAAAATAATTAAAGGAAAACAGCCCATCCAGTGGCTTCCCCTGGGACTCTTGTGTCCACTGCATTTCCTTCTGGTGGGGAAGGGAAGGGTGAGAAACAGGAGCTCGTGGGAGTCGGGGGAGGTGTGAAGGCTCCGGGGGCTTCCGGTTCTTGCAGACAGGAACACTGAGGGCGGAAGTGGTGGCCGTCCTCTGCACAGCCGCAGCCACGTACCCGCGCAGCGCGATTGTGAGCAAAGCCCCGGTCGGGTCCTGGCAGCCTGGCTGCTGTCACCCTGTCCTGGCTCTGCTCATCGTGGGGCTGTCACGGTGGGTGGTGTGGCCACATTCCACGCTGGAGAGAAGCTGGGCAGCTCGGTGCCCTCATGGCTCCCGTCCGTCATTTAGTGACACTGGGGAGGCGCTGAACTAGTTCAGGAGATGTTTGAGAAAAGAGCAAATCAGGTGCAGTGTCCGTGGCTCGCGCTTGTGATCCGGAGGGGTGGGGTCCCAGGACTGCTCTGCCCGGGAGCGGAGCGACCCAGAGCCCCCGCGCATGAGGACAGAGCGGGAGGGCGCACATCGCTGGAGCCGCGTGCAAATGCGAGTCATGCAGAAGACATTTCAGTCCGATACACACAGGGGCTACCCCCACGGCAGGCAGGTTTCCCTGTGAAGTCCCCACGTGACCTCACAGGAGCGCCACAGCTCGGAGGCAGGCAGTGCCAACGTCCCCGCTCACTTTTACCTGTGGATGCCTTCAGCCGAGCCTTGCCTGGCTGTGATTTGGGGCTCCGTGGTCAGCACCTCTCGGGCAGGCCCTGCCCGGGGTGGCCCAGGTGGGCGTCTTTGAGTCTCGGAAAGGCAGAGTTGGACCAAGACCGCGAGGGAGGGTGGCAGACAAGGAGACCCCGGGCCGCTCTGGTTGGAGTTTGTTCCCCAGGGTTCCTGTGTTGGAAGCTCGGTCCCCAGTGTGGCCATGTGGGCAGCTGGGGGCCTTCAGAGCTGGGGCTCAGTGGGAGGCGCTGGGCCATCAGGGACGTCGTCCTGGGAAGGGATTGGTGTCGCTCCCGTGGGGCCGCCCCCCACCGCCTGGCCTCCTGTCTTCCCCCAGATGCTCTGCCAGGACGCCACCTGCCCTGAACCCGCGGGGCCACCTCGCCTGGGGCTTCCAGCCCCCAGGTGCACCAACCAAACTCTCAACACACGACCCAGCCTTGGCTGTTTTGCTGTAGCCACAGCAACCCGTGAACGCACAGGCCCTGACGCTGGCTTTCCCAGGTGGGAGCGGGGAGCGCAGCCTGCTGGGCTCCTGGGGCGGGACCAGCAGCCTGGTCAGCAGGGGGGTGGGGCATCACTGCTCCCCTGGTGTGGGGGTGGGGGGCAGCACTGCTCCCCTGGTGGGGGGTTGGGGGGCAGCACTGCTCCCCTGGTGGCGGGTGGGGGCAGCACTGCTCCCCTGGTGGGGGGTGGGGGCAGCACTGTTCCCTGGTGGGGGGTGGGGGCAGCACTGCTCCTGCCTGGTGGAGGGTTGGGGGGCAGCACTGCTCCCCTGGTGGGGGGTGGGGGCAGCACTGCTCCCCTGGTAGGGGGTGGGGGCAGCACTGCTCCCTCTGGTGGGGGGTGGGGGCAGCACTGCTCCCTCTGGTGGGGGGTGGGGGCAGCACTGCTCCCCTGGTGGGGGGTGGGGGCAGCATTTCTCCCCTGGTAGGGGGTGGGGGCAGCACTGCTCCTGCCTGTTGGGGGTGGGGTGGGGGCAGCACTGCTCCCCTGGTAGGGGGTGGGGGCAGCACTGCTCCTGCCTGTTGGGGGTGGGGTGGGGGCAGCACTGCTCCCCTGGTAGGGGGTGGGGGCAGCACTGCTCCCCTGGTAGAGGGGTGGGGGCAGCACTGCTCCCTCTGGTGGGGGGTTGGGGGGCAGCACCACTCCCAGGAGGGCAGGAGCCTCAGGCCACTGCCCCCACAGGTCCTCTGCACAGGGGATGGAGGAGCAGGAGGAAGGTGCTCCTGAGCTCGGGTCCCGGGCCTGGTCCTCTCTGGTGACCCCTCCCAGTGGTGGCCCCGGCTGTGCCGGCAGGACAAGCCGGGGAGCCGTCTTCTTCGCACTCCAGCGTGGGGAAATCCCTGCTGATTTGGCTCTGTGTCCTCCCGTGCTGGGCCAGCACTAGGGAAACAGGGACATTCCCATGCAGAGGGCAAACAGGTCACAAAGGCAACGCACTGGCACTTCCAGGGTCCCCACGCACGGGGCTACACTCCTGCCTGGAGATCACGCTGACGCCTCGTGTCTGCTGGGCACAGACGGATTCAGGCTCCCGCTCTGTAACAGCCCCTCTCCTGGGAGCGAACCCACCCCAAGTCCAACCCCCACCCCTGCAGGAGGGCGGTCAAGGCCCAACCACCTGCACCCTTCGTCCCATCTGTCCCACCAGGGACCGCGCTTGCCGGGGAACCTTTGCAAGACGGACAAACCACGAACCACCTCTAGACATGGCTGGAGCTCGGTGTGGAGGCAGGGAGGTGCCCTCCCCTCATCCTCTGTCGGTTGCATGGCCCCTTCTTCGGGGCCTTTCTCGGGCTTTGTCTGAAGTGCACACTCCACCTGAGAGCAGAAGTCCCGGGCCTGGGCATCACGGATCTGGCACAGCGGTACCGGCTTCCTCGGCACACTGTGCACCGGAGGCTCACACCACTGAGTGCCTGTGCACAGCTCTCCCTGTACGGTGACGTCACCTCAGGAATGCAGGGCCAATGGCTCCCGGAGCCCCTGAGTCCGCAGAGATGCACGCGTCTTGGCGTGTGCAGGCTCCCGTATTGCACATCAAACAGTGCTCAATAACTATTACAGCGGCTGCATTTCTCCTCCCTAATTTACTTAGGCGTTAGCTGCGATCAATGCCCACGATCCGGTCTCCGAGCATGACCGATCCCCACAGCACTGCTTACCGCGAGCCCCCGGTAATGTAAGGGCACGGACGACAAGCGTCCTCCCTGACAAAACTGCCCGTGCTTCTGTGTTGTCGGCCAGACACAGGCCCAGCCAGGAGCGTGGCCCGGGCAGGCCGTGGATCACCGCCGCTCTGGCCTCCTGACTGGCGGGGGAGCAGGCGGGCACGGGGCCAGCGGGAGCTGCGGGGCCTCGTTAACGGCCGTTTAGCAGCTGAGTGAGAATCGGGGCTTGAGCAGGAGGGAGGACCCGTGCTGCGCCTGCTCGGCTCTCCTCTGGATTTATGGGCCTGGAGGAGTCGGTAACCTTTTGTAAAATACTCGTTGCTCTCATTACAGAAAACAGTCTATTTTTAAAACCCCCAGAAAGCTCTTTGAATACAAAACAGCTTTTGAAATCGTTCCGACCGATTTATTTATAACAGAATTCTTGTTCCCCTTGGTTGGAGTGGGGGGAGCCGCAGAGCCGCTGAGCAGTGTCTGGAGCTCGGGAGGGGCCCACGGAGGAGCTGAGCGTGGAGATCTGTGCGCCTGCACTGGGCGTGGATCCTGGGGACCCAGGGCAGGCACTGCCCGCCTGTGTATCTGTAATGGCATGACTTAACAAAGCTAAGTATTCTGCAATACGAGGACCTTCATCGTCCGTCTTAAGCCCAGGACGGCCAGCGCGGAGGAGTGCAGTCTGCCCAGGGCCCTTCCCCAAGGCCGCTGACCCGGAGTTGTGGCCTTCCCCCTGCACACACAGAACTGGCCCTGGTTCCGGGCCCAGCGCATCCCCGGAGCTGTCCTTGGTGCTGGAAGTATTCTGGGAGGGGCAGCTTCGTTTGCACCTGGGCTCAGCCGCTGTGCTGCACCTGGGATAACCCTGCTGGCGACACTCGCTGTATCTTAGCCTCAAGGCCCACGTCCTGGTCCATGCTGGCCCCACTGCTCTGTGGTGTTGGTCAAAGGATGTCTGTTCCCTCAAAAATATTGAGGCTCAGTGGCAAGTTGCCACTTTTTAAATGGAAGATAAATCAGTCATACAGGTTGGAAGCACGCTCGGTTTATTTTATGTGTTTGCTTCATTTCACAGTTTTATTAGATAAAAAATTCATAGTAAATATGGAAAAATAATTCTAAAATGCATGGAAGTGAGAAGAGAATCACGTGTCACTAAATCACACAGGGCTGCCTCCCGACAGCTCCAGGGTCGCTGCCCTGAGCTGCAGCTGCACCTCACAGGCACCTTTGGGAAAAGGCGCCACGGAGACTGGAGGGAGACCCCGCCCACACCAGGAAGACGGATGGGATGTGGGGCAATTCAGACTCTTACACATCGCTGGGGCCGCGCCCAGGGTCCCAGCATGGTGGAAACCCGTCTGTCACACCCCTGTAGCGTCATGGTCTCCTGTGACCCAGCAACTCTGCCCACAGGCTTTAGGCAACAGAAGTCAAAGCTCAGATACACACAAACCCTGCAAGCAAAGGTTCATCGCTGGCTATTCTGAGCGCCCATGGCTCAGCGGGTGGACGGAAGGCGCTGTGGTCCCACCGTTCCAGGGGCTCCAGTCAGTGAGACAAGGAGCAGCCACGCTGGTGAGAGAAGCCAGGCGCCAGCTCTTGTGGGCTGCACAACCCTGCAGACCTAACACTTCTGAGAACAGAGCTGTGAAAGCAGAAAGCAGATCACAGGTTGCCTAGGGCTGGGGCGGGGGAGGGGACTGGCTGCCCGGGATGCAAGAGGTGAGGTCGTGGCAACACCCACGGGCACGTCTGCCTCAACTCCCCCCCTGTCTGCTCCAGGCAGAGTCCTGCAGCGTGTAGCACACATGTGGGCGATGCACACACGTGTAGGTGATGCACACACGTGTAGGTGATACATGCACACGTGTAGGTGATGCATGCACACGTGTAAGTGATGCATATACACACGTGTAGATGCACCACATATACACACGGCACATACGCACTTGCAGAGGCAGGGCCCGGCTCCCAGCCGGGGTCACTGTGCCATGCCTGCTTCTTAGCCGGCAGCTGTGTGCGGTAGCCGAGCCTGGGTTACGTCCTGCTCCTGACGCTGCTGGCCTCTCCCCGCTAGTGGCTATGCTTTGCTGGACCCCGCCTCACACCCCTCACCTCTGCCCATCCCCTCCTCCACCTCCTCCTTCTAAGGCCCCCGGCCCTTCCCCTCTCAGCCAGATCCCCACTGCCCTGGCCCAAACCTGGACTTGTGCCCCTCCCACGCCTAATCTGTCAAACAGGACCCTCCCTCCATCTGACCTGGCTCCTCCCACCGCTGCCCTCTCCTCCAACCCCTGTGTAATGGGCTCTCTGCACAGGAAAAGCGTGTCTTAGCCTGCGCTGGCAGACACACAGCTGTGCGGGGAGAGTGAGCAGCATCCGGAGGCCGGGACAAGGCTGGCCAGAGCACCAGGACAGGAAGCAGGTGCCTTCAGCCTGCCTGAACTTTGCCATCTCTGCCAGCGTCACTTAATTAAACGATATCGAGAGCTTACCCGGGAGGTGAGGGAGAGCCAGATCAGAGTTGGAATCACCTGCTGTTGTCACAGGGACACGCGGAAGAGAGCCGGGCCCTGGACGGAGGGACCAGCAAGGTGGCCTCGGGGATCGGGCGGGGTCTCCTGGGTGCCCAGTTTCCTACCTGGCCTGCTTCTGTCCACATCTTGAGGGGACCCCTCTGAGGCTTTAACCTTGAGCACGACTGGGAGGTCAGCGGGTGGCCCTCTCCTGAGAGACGCTGGCCTCAGGCAGGTGCAGAGGTGTGACGGTCAGGTACCAGAAGACCCGGCCTCTCACGAAGAGCACTCAGATTTTGGCTCGGTGCTGTCAAGTGATTGACAGCTGAAGATCAATGTGTTTAAACGAAGCATGCCCGTGCTCATCAGCAAATGGCCGTCACAGAAGCGTGGCCCGTCCTGGCCCTCTGACTGAGAGCCGGGAGTGGCCATGGCTTCCTGCCTCCTTCCAGCCTCGTCGGGTGGGCCGGGGGAGCACCCGGGGCCAAGAGGCCTCAGCTTTCTCCCCTCAGGACCTCGGGCAGCACTGGCAGGGGCGGCCACAAAGACGCCCAGGCTCTGTCCCCGTCTGGAAGGGGCCGGCTCACTTGTAACGGGAGCAGCCGCCACTCTGGGGCCCTCCCTGGTGAGCAGCCTGTCCCAGGGCTGGGCACAGGGCGCACAGGGACTGGACAAAGGGACCGTTGTCATCTGGAAATGGATCTGAACTGTGAATCACCAGCTGTCAATCAAAGGATCTACCCACACGGGAGGGGGATTCTCAGGGGAGAAAGCATTTTACTCATCAAGATGCTAAGTCTTACCTATTAGGAATTAAAAATAAATATGTCAGGGTCGGCGCTGGGCACAGCGGGGAAAGCCTCTGCTTGCGATGCCGGCATCCCAAGTGGGCACCAGTTCAAGTCCCGGCTGCTCTACTTCCGATCCAGCTCCCTGCTAATGGCCTGGGAAGGCAGGAGGAGATGGCCCAAGTGCTTGGGCCTCTGCACCCATGTGGGGGACCCAGAAGAAGTTCCAGGCTCCTGGCTTCAGCCTGGCCCAGCCCTGGTCATTGTGGCTGCTTTGGGAGTGAACCAGTGGACAGAAGAACTCACTCTCTCTCTGTCTCTCTGTCTCTCCTCCCCGCACTGTAACTTTGCATTTCAAATAAATAAAAATGAAATCTAAACTATAAATGTTTGTAACTGACACTAAGTCATCAAACGACGCACTCAGTGAAAACACAGGATCGTTAGCAGCGCTGGCAGCTGTGTCGTTTTCTGTGGATGGCACCGCAGATCACCGCAAAGCACCCAGGAGCGTGCTGTGGCGTCAGAGAGCTTGTGGTCAGGCCGCGGAGCTCATCCCGCAGGCACAGCCGGGCAAGGGCTTAGGGGCCCCCGCAGGCTGCAAGGCTGTACCTGTCATCTGTGCTGCCTGCGTCTCCCCACCACCTTACTCTCTCCTTCCCACTCTGCCTTCAAGTAGATGGAAATAAATAGATACTTTTTAAAAAAGAACAGAAGGCTGTTCAGCATGTGTCCAAGGGAAGGGTAGGGGGTGCTTTTCATTCCATGTCACGCTGACGTGGCTCAGCGGCTGACGACGGGTAGGATCTGTCTTCTGCTTGCCCTCCCCAGGGCCCTCCCAGGTCATCCTTGGAGAGCACCAGCAATGCCTGGAGTGGTGCCGAGGGCAGGCAGGGAAAGTCAGCCAGACGGGGGCAGGGCAAAGCTGGGAGTTGGTGGCATTCAGGGCCCCTGGAGCTCAGCAAGCGGTCGGGGTGGGGGAGACACATCCAGGGAGGGTCCTTGACCTGTGACCAGAGGAAGGTGAGCCCGAATGCTGGCCCCCAGCACGGACGCCGTGTGTCCAGCCTGAGCTCCTCTCTGCTCTCTGTGGATGGAGCTTAGCTTTGGGCTCTCACTTCCAGCCGGAGAGTCTCAGGTCTGCGGGGTCCATTGCTTCCCAGAGAGACTGAATGGATCCAAAGACAGGGACCCACCCAAGTCACTTGCGCAGAGGAACGCGGCTGCAGAGGCCAGACTGCTGGGGGAATGTGGGGCGTCTGTTGGGGGCCTCAGCCCTCCTGGTCAGCCCTGGGCCAGCTGGCTGTGCGCCCTCCAGCGTCTGTCCCGTGGCCAATCCAGCGCTGGAGAGCTCTCTCGTCCATTTTCATTTGAGGGTCGGTGGCATCCGTGCTGCATGAAATCACTACTGGATTCACCAAGCTGCATCAGGAGCGTCACAGCCAAGCCGGTGCTCCCGGGCATCGGGGACGCTAAGGGACGAAAGGAGGGCGCTGCTCTGCCAGCAGAGTGCCCACGGCCTCAGCAAGGCCAGCGCTTGTCCCCCAGCGGCAGTGCTGTGAGGGCTGATAGGGATGAGCACCCCACACGCCCAGAACCCCGAGAGCCCTGGCTCTGTTGGGGGGACAGGGCAAGGAGCGCTCGCTGTGGCCGTCCGGGTGTCCGTCTCTGAGCCACGGCCTCTGCCACGGGCCACACTGCAGTGTTCACCACTGAGGGCGTGGGGTGGCATCAGGGCTGCATGTCCTCCTGCTCAGTGCAGGCTGGACAGCGGCTGTTGCACCAGCTGGGGGAGGCAGGCCACAGAGGACTGGACTCTCAGCTCTGCTTAGGTTCTGTCGAGTGTATGTCAGGCGCACAGGCGCACACCGGGTGTTCTGAGATCCGTCCTGAAGCCCCTCCTGCAGCCGAGCTTGGCACCTTGCCCCCC